>NC_044568.1:28655817-28970780 GCF_007565055.1 Rhinopithecus roxellana
CTCGCTAAATATTTGCCAGACACCTTAGTAAACAGAATCCAGGCAAGCTGGGTTCTCACTAAGTCTGTCTTTAGCTCATTCTGGACATTAAGGCAGATCACAGCTCCTCTCTGGACTGAACAGCTCCATCTGCAAATAGAACACACCTTGTCCTGATTTTCCTGGCCTGGAAGCTGTAAGGATAAAACACAGATGTGGAGGCCCTTGGGAAGGTCAGAGTATCACATGAACAGAAGCCACCATGTTAGGACCCTGCACGTGCTCCCAGAGGCCAAACATAAGCCCATCCCCTCCCTTTTACCCACAGATGTGACAAACCAAAAGAAAGCAAGCCAGGGGAGTATAATCACTACTGCAGAGGAACGGGAGAGGAAGAACCGCCAAATATCAGCACACTATTTCTGTTGTCCAAAGGGGAAAAGAAGCTGGATTTTGTAATTTGACATCCCAAATGCTTATCAAATTACCGCAGGTCTAGACCTTCCTGCCTGGAAGTCTTGAGGCACTGAATAAATAGTGAGTGACACATAGAGGTCCCCAAAGAGGGTAAAGGTCACCAGGTGTGAGTTGCTATAATGAAGAGTTTATGAAAGTGCTGGCACATAAACCTTCCCACAGACCAAGGGCTTGTCAGCAAAGAGTTCCTGTCACCATGCAAGGCCCAGGTGGCTCCACAGAGCCAGGCTCAGGCTCTCAGCTGGCAAAAAGAGGCTCTCCTCCCCCTATTCAATTCGCTTCGCTCATGCAGGTATTTTCTCTCCCACAGAGGAGGCTAATTACAGATGTATCTTCTGCCTGCAAGAGGGAAGTAAAGTGCGTTCCTAAGATTGCATGTGACAGTTATGTACAGGATGAGAAAGCTGAATTCACCCCGATAGGAAATGGCAAGAAAACTTCGACAGGCCCTCCAGTCTGGTCCCCTCCACCCGAGACCACAAAGTCAAGCCCAAGTTCATTGCAGCCTCAAATTCCTGGGCTCAAGCAATCCTCCCACCTCAGCCTCCCAAGTAGCTGAGACTATAGGTGTGTGTCACCACGTCTGGCTAATTTTCAAACTTTTTTGTAGAAAAGGGGTTTGCTACGTTGCCCAGGCTGGTCTCACACTCCTGGCCTCAAGCAATCTTCCTGCCTTGGCCTCCCAAAGCACTGGGATAATAGGTGTAAGCCATCACCCTTGGCCTGTGTGTCTTTTTCTTTATATCTCTAGCCTCTACTTTAATTTTCTGGTTCGAATCTTGTAATCAGAGCAATCTGTACTTCCTCAAGACAGCCTCTGCTATTGCCATTCAGGGGAAATGAGAAAGAGCTGGTCTTTCTCTCCTTTTAAGGATTATTCAGGGATTGGAGACCCTGTTCTCCTGGGCTTCCCTCCCACTGGGCTGCTCATCAGTCCTCTCCTGGCCTTTCCTTTGGCTTCCCTGGCCAGAGGCAGGCAGCCCTGGTAGCAACACCCTTCAACAATTCCCTTCCTCTCACTGGGCCTCAATGAGGCATTGTCATTTACTGTTAACATCCTGACCGGCAGACACGCTGACTAGGAGATCCTGCATTTTCAGAGGGGTTTTGGTTGCCTCTAAATGCAAACAAGATGATCCGGAAAGAGAGGCTTCCATCCTCTGGGACTAAACACCTAGGGAAACCAAGGCGTGGCTGGGCATTCCCTGGCGACACTTGGCATGTATTTCTTGAGCACCTAATAAGTGCCAGGCCCCATGCTTGGCATGTGGGATGCATTTGAGAATGAAAGAGAGCAAGGTCCCTGCCTTGTGGAGTCCAGATTCCAGAAGAGAAGACAGGAAACAAACAACATGCACAAGAAACAAACAAATATGTAGCGTGTTACAAGGTGATAATGTTATGGGATCAAAGGAGTCATGTGGGCTAAGGAGGCAGGAGGCCCATGGTCAGGGCTGCAGGGACAGGTGGCAGAGTGGCCTGAACACTGTCACAACTGGAGGAGGAGCAGCTGGCCCAAGTTGGGGGTGGAGAGGGGAAGGGCAGGGGCAGGGCAGGGCAGGTTTGCAAAGCAGGGATGCCTGCCCTTGGCAGGGGTTATTCTGGGAAGGCAGGGAATGGGTTCCAAAGGTGGAAGCAGCTGGCTGAAGGCCATGGAGGAGGGGAAGCAGTGGGAGGGCACTTAGAGTCTGGCTGGCATTGGTGCTTCGGGGAGAGTGGGCTGGACGCACAGTAAGGGCCCATCTGGAAAGCTCCTTCATTACAGCAGGGTCTGGCTTTTGTCCTGAGTGGAGGGAGGGCTGGGAATGGACTCTGCTGGAGTCCTGTGAACACAGCTGAGGAGGCCCAAGAGGAGGACAGTAGCTGTGAGCGCTGCTCTCCCAAACTTCTCGCTCTCCTCTTCTTCCAGCCGTGTGGGACCATGGCGGGCCTCTGCTCTCTGAGCGTGAGTGTGGCCATGTGACCCGCTTTGGCTGCTGCAATGAGTGTGGAAGGGCTGTGTCACTTCCAGGTGGGGTGAGACTCTGATCACCCGTGGCAGTCAGCTGCAGCCTCCCTCCCCTGGACAGCTGACCCGCGGTATTGAGGACAGTGGTCCTGGATGGTTGCCCAGACCTGAAGCCAGTTTCATGTGAACAAGAAATAAGCTTTTGTGGCACTAAGAGACTTGAGGTTTGTTTTTACTGCAACGTATCTTAGCCTATGGTGACACAAGGACAATTTCAGAGCCCCAGTTCCTCACAAGACTCAAATTTATTCCTGGAAGTCAGGCAGAATCTTCCGAATCTCCACGTAGTTCAAGGCACCTTCCTTATGCCCAGCTAGCGCCGATCTGGTTCCCACCCTGCAGGTTCTGCCAGTGATTACCATTCATTAGCCCTGATATTCCTCCAGAACTCTGTGAAACTGCTTGAGTCTCCTGTCTTAGGCTGTCCATCCAATAGTGCCGCAAGGCAGGCAAAGACTGACCCCAGTGGACTCATTTTGCAGAGGCAGAAACTGAGATACAAGTGAACCAGGATGACTCAGGGATGGGCTTCCAGCCTGGGCCTTCTAGGCCGTCGTCTTCCCACCCTAGGAGCTGAGGAGGGTCCCCATGGGGCTGAGAAGCAGGGGGTGCTCTGAGTTGGAGGCCCCAGATTTCTTTTCTTTTCTTTTCTCTTTCCTTTTCTTTTCCTTTTCTTTCCTTCTTTCTTTCTTTCTTTTTTCTCTTTCTTTCCTTCCTTCCTTCTCTCTCTCTTTCTTTCTCTCTCTCTCTTTCTTTCTTTCTTTCTTTCTCTTTCTTTCCTTCCTTCCTTCCTTCTCTTTCTTTCTCTTTCTTTGCTTCCTTCCTTCTCTCTCTTTCTTTCTCTCTGTCTTTCTTTCTTTCTTTCTTTCCCTTCTTCTTCTTCTGCTTCTTCTACTTCTTCTTCTTCTTCTTCTTCTTCTTCTTCTTCTTCTTCTTCTTCTTCTTCTTCTTCTTCTTCTTCTTCTCCTTCTTCTTCTTCCTTCCTTCCTTCCTTCCTTCCTTCCTTCCTTCCTTCCTTCCTTCCTTCCTCTCCCTCTCTCAGTCTCTCTCCTTCTTTCTTTCTTTTTTTTTTTGAAACAGGGTATCACTCTGTCACCCAGGCTAGAGTGCAGTGGTTTGAACACAGCTCACCGAAGCCTCCAACTTCCAGGCCCAAGCAATCCTCCCACCTCAGCCTCCTGAGTAGCTGGGACCACAGGTGTGCACCACCACACCCGGCTAATTTTTGTATTTTTTATAGAGACAGTGTTTCGCCATGTTGCCCAGGCTGAGAGGTCACACATTCCTGATCTTTCCTTGGTCATGAGGGAGACTCTACATTGTTCACACCAGGCTGCTGTGGAGTAAGAGGGAGGCAGCCGGGGGCCTGAGGCACGTCAGAACTCTTTTCCAGTGCCATCCCCATCTGTCCCCTGTCCCATCTGCCCCAGGTACATGGACAACTTGACAGTATCGCTAGCTGGGCCAGGCTCCTGCTGCCTCGCAATTCACACAGGAGTTTCTCAACCTCAAGAGCTCTACCTCTCCCCTTTGTGTTCATTTCACATGAACTCTTACTCGTGCTTCTGAACCTAGGCATGTAGGTCACCTCCTCAGGGTGGTCTTCCCTGATTTCCCAGACAGGTGCTGCACCACCCACTCCCACACTCCTGGTGTGACCCCTTCATGACATCCTGACCTGTCAGCAATGTGCTCATCTTTGAAAAATGTCCACTTCCCTTTCTAGGCTGTAAGCATAATGAGGGTACAGTCTTCTTCAGTTTTCCTCATCCCAAGGTTTTGAGCATAAATAACAAGCCACACTAAATATTCGTAGACAGCGTGAATAAATTGTCAAAAGCTGTACAAACAGAAGGGGTTTGTGTCTGTCTACATTAAATGGCAATTCCACCTTCCTCAGCTTAGGAAGGATTTCACGGATCCACTCACCATACGGGCTTGATTGCACTTTAAATAAAAAGACCCTGTCCCCAGACACCATGGGCAGCCTGCATCAGAGCTTTTCCCTTGTAATGAACTTCCCTGGCATTATTGCTGCATTAAATTGTGTTAATCAAATGGGAAGTGGTAAGCGGTTTTCCTCCCCGTGTAATCCTTCCTGAGCTGAACACTCTCAGTGGGAAAATGAAAAGGCTGACACGAATCAGAGTCCAGGATGGATCAAAGAACAGCAGCAGTTTTGATTTGTGTTAATTTTGCATATACAAGAAAACCCTCCTCATTCCTCTTTATTTAAAGGAGGCAGAAGCATGACAATAACACACTATTTGAAGAACGACAATGAAAAGCAGAACATTTTGCTCAGACACTAAAGAGGCAGAGGGAGAGGAAGAGCAACTCACACAATGTCACGCTGTCTCTGTACCTGAGAACAAAGCCTGTTTGCTAAACTTGTTTGAAGGATCCACATTTTCAGGTGTGGCTGGGTGGGCGAGAGCTTTGCTTTCCTTTTATGCCTAGTGGCCTGCAGTTCAGGCTTCAAATGAACTCATCTTTCATTCCTTCTTTCAGGGAACAGTCACTAAACTCTGTACTGGGCATAGAGAGAAGAGTGAGCCACAGCCCTTACTCTCAGGATGCTCCTAGTCTGCTGGGAGGGTGGAAATGGATCCAGGTGCTTATGCTACCGGGGGGGAGTGCTGTTGCAATGGAGGAAGTTCTCAGATGCTGGGGAAACAGAAGGGGAGGAAACGGTGCTAGGCAAGGGAGTTGGGCCTCCAGTATCCACACTGTCCTTCCCCCATGGAGCCTTGGCCTGTGGTGAGCATGGACAACCAGTTCTGAGATTCTCCTTCAGAGCCAAGGAGGCTCCCAGTTTCTCAGCCTCAGAAAAAGCTTCCCCAAATCTAAGTGTCTCTCGATGGTTTCTAGTATCAATTCACACGCTTAACAAAGACCACTCAGAGCAGATCTGGAGCAGGTGAAAAGCTCCACTCATGTCTCTCATCTCAGAAGTTAGGCTGATGAAGCTGCAAGATCTCACCTACCAGCAGGGACTCTTGTTGATACTGTGCAAGATCTTGGGGAAGGAAGAAAAAACAAGAGGGAAGTAAGTCAAACAGGCAAAGCAGGTCGGGAACAGGCAGAGCTCACTCCGGTTCCACTGGAGTACTTCTCCCTTAAAAGTGGGACACTTAGGAATTTAGAGCGTCGTTGCCGACTAGGACAGTTATAACACAAACCTCCTTTACTGAGCCCTTCCTGTTTTCCAGGCACAAGACAGTCATCATTTCATTGTAATATCACCCTTAATGCCCACTTATCACAATGTATCAGGTGAGATGAGTGACTTTCAGAGAGATTCAGTAATGTACCCGAGTTCACCCAGTGACAGGGCCAAAACTTTTGATCAGCTCAACCTCAAGCCCATTTTATTTTCACTGGAAGCTGCTGAGGGTTTCTGAGTGTACTTGCAATATTTTATGTGGTTTTATATAAGCTAGAGAGTAGCAAAGCACAAGTGGCCCAGTTGCCCAAGATTTTAAAAAAGTCATTACATTTTCAGACTGTTAGTTGCTATGGAAGACTGTGCCCTTTTGATATTTGGGAAACATAGGAGCCAGCAAGATTGTAGAGCCACTGTGGCATTTCACATGGCACTGGTAAGCTAGACACCTCTGATGAAATCGGGGTCCCAGACGCTCCAGAGCCCTTGTCTCGGGTAGGCCAGGGCTGCTGGGATGGGGAGTGAAGGGAAGGACACTGGGCTGGAAGCAGGACATCCTGGCCCAAGATGCTTCTCTGCCATTCACTCACCACAGACCATTAGGCAGTGACGGTTGTCCACATTTGTCCTTCAGAAAAATTAGGTTACTTATACCTGCTAGTTGTAAGGATGTTGTACATAATTAGTGATCAAAGATGATGACTGTGAGTACCTCCCAAATAGGACTTACTCCACAAATATGATGTGTCAGGGTATCAGCTGAAATGGATCTGGACTGAGTCATAGAGGAAAGAAGGGAAAACATACTTATCACATGTAGCCAGTGTGAGGAACAAGAATGCAACTCACATAAGAAGAGCAGAACCGCCAGGCGCCGTGGCTCACTCCTGTAATCCCAGAACTTTGGGAGGCCAAGGTGAGCGGATCACCTGAGGGCAGGAGTTTGAGACCAGCCTGGCCAACATGGTGAAACCTCATCTATACTAAAAATACAAAATTAGCCCGGCATGGTGGCAGGCGCCTGTAATCCCAGCTACTCGGGAGGCTGAGGCAGGAGAATCACTTGAACCTGGGAGGCAGAGGTTGCAGTGAGCCAGGATCACATCACTACATTCCAGCCTGGGTAACAGAGTGAGACTCAGTCTCAAAAACATAAATAAAATAAAATAAAATAAAATAAAATAAAAGCAGAACCAGGTGTACACACACACACACACACACACACACACACACACATCTCAATAATGAGGTGGAGAAATATACTTTCTTCCTCTTTATTTATTTACTAAAATATTTCTGAGTATTTGCTATGTTCCAGGCACTAAAGAAAGACCAATAAACAAGAAAGGCAAAGTCTGTTATTTAATTCAGATTAACAGGAGTTGACCTAAAACCAAGTACTTAATAGATCATTAGCTCCTTCCCATGATGCTCCACATTGTCCTCAGGATGAGTCATTTTTTTTTTCCTTTTTTTAAAGACTAGAGGCCTCCCTCTGCTGCCCAGGCTGGAGTGCAGTGGTGCAATTATAGTTCATTGTAGCCTCAACTTTCGGGGCTCAAGGGATCCTCCTGCCTCAGACTCCTAAGTAACTGGGATTATAGGTGTGCACTACCATGCCTGGCTAATTTTTCTATTTTTTGCAGAGACAAGGTCTTGTTCCATTTCCCAGGCTGGTCTTGAACTTCCAGATTCAAGCAATCCTCCTGCTTCAGGCTCCCAAAGCACTGGGATTAGAGGCATAAGTTTTAGTGGCTGCATAAGATTCCACTGTTTGAATTATCATAATTTAGTTTCCTAGTGTTTGGCATTTGGTTTTTTTTTTTTTTTTTCAAATTTGGGGGAGTCACACAAATTTATGTCTACGTTAATAAATAGTTCCTTAGGATACGAGCAAAGATGTGGAAAGGTTGAGTCAAAGGGTATAAACATTTCTAAAGAGTTTGATGTACCTATTCCCAAAACTAGCCCCAATTTCTACCTCCAGCTATAGGATATGAGCCTCAAAACACAGGCTTCTTGGAATTAAACTAGAAATCATTAATAAAGATATCTGGAAAAATTTCTTCAAATATATAGAAATTAAATAAACAACATACTTCTAAATAATCCGTTGGTCAGAAGGAAATATCAGGGAGAATTAAATAAGAGTTTGAACAAACAGGGGGGCATGCCTAAGATGGCCGAATAGGAAGAGCTCTAGCCTCCAGCTCCCAGTGCAAGCAACACAGAAGACGGGTAATTTCTGCATTTTCAACTGAGGTACTGGGTTCGTCTCACTGGGGCATGTCAGACAGTTGGTGCTGGTCTGCGGGTGCAACCCGACCAGTGAGAGCTGAAGCAGGGCTAGGCATCACCTCACCTGGGAAGTACAAGGGGGAAGAGAAGTCCTTTTCCTAGCCAAAGTAAATTGAGACACAAAACACCTGGAAAATCGGGTAACTCCCACCCTAATACTGCACTTTACCAAGGGTCTTACCAAACAGCACACCAGGAGATTATATCCCACACCTGGCCCAGAGGGTCCCATGCCCATGGAACCTCCCTCATTGTTAGCACAGCAGTCTGAGATCTAACTGCAAGGCAACAGCAAGGCTGGGGGAGGGTCACCTGCCATTGCTGAGGCTTAAGTAGGTAAACAAAGCCACTGGGAAGCTCGAATTGGGTGGAGCCCACAACAACTCAAGGAGGCCTGCCTGCCTCTGTAGACTCCACCTCTGGGGACAGGGCACAGCTAAACAAAAAGCAGCAGAAACCTCGGCAGAGGTAAATGTCCCTATCTGACAGCTTTGAAGAGAGCAGTGGATCTCCCAGCATGGAGGTTGAGATCTGAGAATGGACAGACTGCCTGCTCAAGTGGGTCCCTGACCCCTGAGGAGCCTAACTGGGAGACATCCTCCACTAGGTGCAGACCGACACCTCACACCTCACACGACTGGGTACACCCCTGAGACGAAGGTTCCAGAGCAAGAATCAGGCAGCAACACTCGCTGTTCAGCAATATTCTATCTTCTGCAGCCTCTGCTGCTGATACCCAGGCAAACAGGGTCTGGAGTGGACCTCAAGAAAACTCCAACAGACCTATAGCTGAGGGTCCTGACTGTTAGAAGGAAAACTAACAAACAGAAAGGACACTCACAACCAAACCCCATCAGTATGTCACCATCATCAAAGACCAGAGGCAGATAAAACCACAAAGATGGGGAAAAAGCAGTGCAGAAAAGCTGGAAATTCAAAAAATCAGAGCGCATCTCCCCCTCCAAAGGAACACAGCTCATCGCCAGCAGCAGAACAAAGCTGGATGGAGAATGACTTTGACGAGTTGAGAGAAGAAGGCTTCAGTCGATCAAACTTCTCAGAGCTAAAGGAGGAACTACGTAACCAGCACAAAGAAACTAAAAACCTTGAAAAAAGATATGACGAATGGCTAACTAGAATAACCAATGTAGAGAAGTCCTTGAAAGAACTGATAGAGATGAAAACCATAATACAAGAACTACATGACAAATACACAAGCTTCAGTAACCGACTCAATCAACTGGAAGAAAGAGTATCAGCAATTGAAGATCAAATGAATGAAATGAAGTGACAAGAGAAGAGTAGAGAAAAAAGAGTAAAAAGAAATGAACAAAGCCTCCAAGAAATATGGGATTATGTGAAAAGACCAAATCTATGTCTGATTGGTGTGCCTGAAAGTGAAGGGGAAAATAGAACCAAGTTGGAAAACACTCTGCAGGATATCATTCAGGGGAACTTCCCCAACCTAGTAAGGCAAGCCAACATTCAAATTCAGGAAATACAGAGAACACCACAAAGATACTCCTCGAGAAGAGCAACTCCAAGACACATAATTGACAGATTCACCAAAGTTGAAGTGGAGGAAAAAATGTTAAGGGCAGCCAGAGAGAAAGGTCGGGTTACCCACAAAGGGAAGCCCATCAGACTAACAGCAGATCTCTTGGCAGAAACTCTACAAGCCAGAAGAGAGTGGGGGCCAATATTCAACATTCTTAAAGAAAAGAATTTCCAACCCAGAATTTCATATCCAGCCAAACTAAGTTCATAAGTGAAGGAGAAATAAAATCCTTCACAGATAAGCAAATGCTTAGAGATTTTGTCACCACCAGGCCTGCCCGACAAGAGATCCTGAAGGAAGCACTCAACATGGAAAGGAACAACCGGTACCAGCCATTGCAAAAGCATGCCAAAATGTAAAGACCATCGATGCTAGGAAGAAACTGCATCAACTAACAAGCAAAATAACCAGCTAATATCATAATGGCAGGATCAAGTTCACACATAACAATATTAACCTTAAATGTAAATGGACTAAATGCTCCAATTAAAAGACACAGACTGGCAAATTGGATAAAGAGTCAAGACTCATCAGTTTACTGTATTCAGGAGACCCATCTCACATGCAGAGACATACATAGGCTCAAAATAAAGGGATGGAGGAAGATCTACCAAGCAAATGAAAAACAAAAAAAGCAGGGGTTGCAATCCTAGTCTCTGATAAAACAGACTTTAAACCATCAAAGATCAAAAAAGACAAAGAAGGCCATTACATAATGGTAAAGGGATCAATTCATCAGGAAGAGCTAACTATCCTAAATATATATGCACCCAATACAGGAGCACCCTGATTCATAAAGCAAGTCCTTAGAGACTTACAAAGAGACTTAGACTCCCATACAATAATAATGGGAGAATTTAACACCCCACTGTCAACATTAGACAGATCAATGAGACAGAAAGTTAACAAGGATATCCAGGAATTGAACTCAACTCTGCACCAAGCGGACCTAATAGACATCTACAGAACTCTCCACCCCAAATCAACATAATATACATTCTTCACAGCACCACATTGCACTTATTCCAAAATAGACCACATAGTTGGAAGTAAAGCACTCCTCAGCAAATGTAAAAGAACAGAAATCACAACAAACTGTCTCTCAGACCACAGTGCAATCAAACTAGAAATCAGGCCTAAGAAACTCAATCAAAACCACTCAACTACATGGAAACCGAACAACCTGCTCCTGAATGACTACTGGCTACATAATGAAATGAAGGCAGAAATAAAGATGTTCTTTGAGACCAATGAGAACAAAGATACAACATACCAGAATCTCTGGGACACATTTAAAGCAGTGTGTAGAGGGAAATTTATAGCACTAAATGCCCACAAGAGAAAACTGGAAAGATCTAAAATTGACACCCTAACGTCACAATTAAAAGAACTATAGAAGCAAGAGCAAGCACATTCAAAAGCTAGCAGAAGGCAAGAAATAACTAAGATCAGAGCAGAACTGAAGGAGATAGAGACACAAACAACCCTCCAAAAAATCAATGAATCTGGGAGCTGGTTTTTTTAAAAGATCAACAAAATTGATAGACCACTAGCAAGACTAATAAAGAAGAAAAGAGAGAAGAAACAAATAGACGCAATAAAAAATGATAAAGGGGATATCACCACCGACCCCACAGAAATACAAACTACCATCAGAGAGTACTATAAACACCTGTACGCAAATAAACTAGAAAACCTATAAGAAATGGATAATTTCCTGGACACTTACACGCTCCCAAGACTAAACCAGGAAGAAGTTGAATCCCTGAATAGACCAATAGCAGGCTCTGAAATTGAGACAATAATTAATAGCTTACCAACCAAAGAAAGTCCAAGACCAGACAGGTTCACAGCTGAATTCTACCAGAAGTACAAGGAGGAGTTGGTACCATTCCTTCTGAAACTATTCCAATCAATAGAAAAAGAGGGAATCCTCCCTAACTCATTTTATGAGGCCAACATCATCCTGATACCAAAGCCTGGCAGAGATACAACAAAAAAAAGAAAATTTTAGACCAATATCCCTGATGAACATTGATGCAAAAATCCTCAATAAAATACTGGCAAACAGAATCCAGCAGCACATCAAAAAGCTTATTCACCATGATCAAGTCGGCTTCATCCCTAGATGTATGGCTGGTTCAACATTCGCAAATCAATAAACGTAATCCAGCATATAAACAGAATCAAAGACAAAAACCACATGATTATCTCAATAGAGGCAGAAAAGGCCTTTGACAAAATTCAACAGCCCTTCATGCTAAAAACTCTCAATAAATTCGGTATTGATGGAACGTATCTCAAAATAATAAGAACTATTTATGACAAACCCACAGCCAATATCATACTGAATGGGCAAAAACTGGAAGTGTTCCCTTTGAAACTTGGCACAAGACAGGGATGCCCTCTCTCACCACTCCTATTCAAGATAGTGTTGGAAGTTCTGGCTAGGGCAATCAGGCAAGAGAAAGAAATAAAGCTGTATTCAGTTAGGAAAAGAAGAAGTCAAATTGTCCCTGTTTGGAGATGACATGATTGTGTATTTAGAAAACCCCATCATCTCAGCCCAAAATCTCCTTAAGCTGATAAGCAACTTCAGCAAAGTCTCAGGATACAAAATCAATGTGCAAAAATCACAAGCATTCTTATACACCAGTAACAGACAGAGAATCATATCATGAATGAACTTCCATTCACAATAGCTTTTAAGAGAATAAAATACCTAGGAATCCAACTTACAAGGGATGTAAAGGACTTCTTCAAGGAGAACTACAAACCACTGCTCAGTGAAATCATAGAGGACACAAACAAATGGAAGAACATACCATGCTCATGGATAGGAAGAATCAATATTGTGAAAATGGTCATACTGTCCAAGGTAATTTATAGATTCAGTGCCATCCCCATTAAGCTACCAATGACTTTCTTCACAGAATTGGAAAAACTGCTTTAAAGTTCACATGGAACCAAAAAAGACCCCACATTGCCATGACAATCCTAAGCCAAAAGAACAAAGCTGGAGGCATCATGCTACCTGACTTCAAATATACACTACAAGGCTACAGTAACCAAAGCAGCATGGTACTTGTACCAAAACAGAGATATAGACCAATGGAACAGAACAGAGCCCTCAGAAATAATACCACACATCTACAGTCACCTGATCTTTGACAAACCTGACAAAAACAAGAAATGGAGAAAGAATTCCCTATTTATTAAATGGTGCTGGGAAAATTGGCTAGCCATAAGTAGAAAGCTGAAACTGGATCCTTTCCTTACTCCTTATACTGAAAATTAATTCAAGATGGATTAGAGACTTAAATGTTAGACCTAAAACCATAAAAACCCTAGAAGAAAACCTAGGTAATACCATTCAGGACATAGGCATGGGCAAGGACTTCATGTCTAAAACACCCAAAACAATGGCAACAAAAGCCAAAATTGACAAATGGGATCTAATTAAACTAAAGAGCTTCTGCACAGCAAAAGAAATTACCATTAGAGTGAACAGGCAACCTACAGAATGGGAGAAAATTTTTGCAATCTACTCATCTGAGAAAGGGCTAACATCCAGAACCTACAAAGAACTCAATCAAATTTACAAGAAAAAAACAAACAACCCCATCAAAAAGTGGGCAAAGGATATGAACAGACACTTATCAAAAGAAGACATTCATACAGCCAACAGAGGCATGAAAAAATGTTCATCATCACTCACCATCAGAGAAAAGCAAATCAAAACCACCAGTTAGAATGGCAATCATTGAAAAATCAGGAAACAACAGGTGCTGGAGAGGATGTGGAAAAATAGGAACACTTTTACACTGTTGGTGGGACTGTAAACTAGTTCAACCATTGTGGAAATGTGTGGCGATTCCTCAAGGATCTAGAACTAGAAATACCATTTGACCCAGCCATCCCATTACTGGGTATATACCCAAAGGATTATAAGTCATGCTGCTATAAAGACACATGCACACGTATGTTTATTGGGGCACTATTCACAATAGCAAAGACTTGGAATCAACCCAAATGTCCATCAGTGACAGGCTAGATTAAGAAAATGTGGCACATGTACACCATGGAATACTATGCAGCCATAAAAAAGAATGAGTTCATATCCTTTGTAGGGACATGGATGCTGCTGGAAACCATCATTCTCAGCAAACTATCGCAAAAACAGAAAACGAAACACCACATGTTCTCACTCATAGGTGGGAATTGAACAATGAGATTACTTGGACACAGGAAGGGGAACATCACACACCGGGTCCTATTGTGGGGATGGGATAGGGGCGAGGGATAACATTGGGAGATACACCTATTGTAAATGACAAGTTAATGGTTGCGGCCCACAAACATGGCATATGTATACATATGTAACAAATCGGCACGTTGTGTGCATGTACCCTAGAACTTAAAGTATATTAAAAAAATAGTTTGAACAAATAATTGAACAAATATAAAACACAGCATATCAAATTTATGGGATGCAGCTAAAGCAATGTTTAAAGAGAAAGGTGCAACATTAAACACTTACATTTAATAAAGTAAAGGTTCCATATTAACAACCTAGTATTTGTCTTTTTAAAAAACTGAAGAAGATAAAAGACCCAAAGTAAGCAGAAGAAAAGGGAGATACTAATAAGAGTGGAAATCAATAAAATTTAAAAAACAGAAAAATAGAGAAATAAAAAAAAACAAAAGTTGGTTGTTTGAAAAAATTAATAAAATTGATAAAAGTCTAGCCAGACTCTCAAAAAAAATAGAAACAATACAAATTACTATTATTTGGAATTAAAGAGAAAATTTCACTACAGATTATATGGATGTTAAAAGTTTAACGAGAAAACACTATGATCAGCCATATACATATAAATTTGACCGCTTAGATAAAATCGTTCAAGTCCTTGAAACCACAAATTACTAAACTTATTCAAGAATAAACAGACAATCTAAGTAGCCCATTATCCACAAAGAAATTGAAATTATAGCTTAAAATCTTCTGAAAATGAAAACTGCAGACTCAGATTGTCTCTCTGTGAATTATACCAAACATGTAAAGAAAATTTTCTACACATGTTGTTCCAAAAACATAGAAGAGGAAGCACTTCTAACTTATTTTAAGATGCCAGAACTACCTTGATCCCAAAACCAGAAAATGACGATACAAGAAACCTACAGACAAATATCTCTCATGAATATAGACACAAAATTCTCATCAAAATATTAGCAAATCCAGTCCAGTAATATATTAAAAGGGTAATGTATCATGGCCAGATGCAGTTTATCCCAGGAATGCAAAGCTGATTCAACATTTGAAAATTAGTCACTGTAATCTTCCATATTAACAGATTAAAGAAGAAAAATTGCATGGTTTTACCAACTGATACAAAAAAAAATCATTTTTAAAAACTCAACATTTATCCATGATAAAAACTCTCAGAAAACTAGGAATAAAGCGAAACTTCTTTAACCTGATAAAGGTTATCCACAAAAAAAAAAAAAAAAAAAAAAAAAAAAAAAAAACTGCAGCCAACATCATATTTAATGGTGAAAAATATTACATGCTTACATCCTAAGATAGGAAACAAAAAAAAGATATTCACTCACACGACTCCAATTTTCCAATTTGTCATGAAAATCCTGTCTTAGGTAACAAGGCCAAAACCAAAAAAAGACACAGAACTGGGAAAGAAAGAAATAAAACATTTTTTATTCATAGATAACACGACTGTATACAATACATAGAAAATCACAAAGAATTCTATCTTCAAAAACACAAAAACAAAATGAGAACTATTGAGTTTAGCAAGGTCAAGAGTTGTCTACATGCCAGATATGAGCAGTTAAAAACTGGAATATTAAAAAATAACATGTACAAAAGTTTTAGGAAAACTAGCTACATAGACATAAATCTAACAAAGATGTATGCAAGATCTGTATGCTGAAAACCACAAAACAATGATGAAAGAAATTAAAGAAGATCTAATAATTGAAGAGACATGCTGTGCTCATGTATTGGAAAATTCAACACGGTTAAGATATCATTTCTCTCCCAAACTGATCTAGATATTTAATGCAATTTCCATCAAAATCCCAGCAGGAATTTTTGTAGATGTAGACAAATTAATTGTAAGATTTATATGGAAAGTCAAAATAGCCAAAAATCTTTTTTAAAATAACAAATTTGGAGAATTTCATACTGTCAGCTTTTTTTTTAACTTTTAGATTCAGGAAATATATGTGCAGATTTGTTATCTAGGTATATTGCATGATGCTGAGGTTTGGAGTACAAATGATTCCATTACCCACGTACTGAACATAGTACCTAACAACTAGTTTTTCAGTCCTTGTCCCTCTTCTTCCCTCCCTTCCCCTTCTGGTAGTCCTCAGTGTCTATCGTTGCCATCTTGATGTCCATTAGTACCCAATGTTTAGCTCTCACTTATAAGTGAGAATATGCAGGATTTGGTTTTCTGTTCCTTAGGATAATGGCCTACAGCTGCAGCCATGTTGCTGTAAAAGAACACAGTTTCTTTCCTTTTTATGGCTGCATAGTATTCCATGGTGTGTATGTACCATATTTTCTGTATCCAGTACACTGTTGATGGGCAGCTAGGTTGATTCCACCTCTTTACTGTTGTGAATAGTGCTGTGATGAACATGCAAGGGCATGTGCTTTTCTGGTAGAACGATTTGTTTTATTTTGGGTAGATACCAGTAATGGAGTTGCTAGGTTGAATGGTAGTTTTGTTTTAAGTTCTTTGAGAAATCTCTAAACTGCTTTTCACAATGTCTGAACTAATTTACATTCCCACCAACAGTCCATAAGCATTCCCTTTTCTCTGCAGCTTCACCAACATCTATTTTTAAAAAATTATTTTAATGATAGTCATTCTGACTTGTATGAGATGATACCTCATTGTGGGTTTTGATTTGCATTTCTCTGATGATTAGTGAAGTGAACAATTTTTCTATATGTTTGTTGGCCACTTGTGTGTCTTCTTTTGAGAAGTGTCTGTTCATGCTCTTTGCCCATTTTTGATAAGAGTTATTTGTTTTCTGATTGTTCAGTTGTTTAAGTTCCTTATAGATTCTTAATATTTGATCTTTGTCAGATACACAGTTTGCAAATATTTTCTCCCATTCTTTAGGTTGTCTGTTTATTCTGTTGATGATTTATTTGGCTGTGCCGAAGCTCTTTAGTTTAATTGGGTTCCACTTGTTAATTTTTGTTTTTGTTGCAATTCCTTTTGAGAACTTAGTCATAAATTATTTCCCGAGGCTGATTTTTAGAGTGGTGTTCCCTAGGTTTTCTTCTAGAATTCTTATCGTTTGAGGTCTTCATTTAAGTCTTTAATCCATCTTGAGTTAATTTCTGTACATGATGAAATGTAGGGGTCCAATTTCATTCTTCAGCATATAGCTAGTCAGCTATCCTAGCACCATTTATTGAATAGAGTTCTTTCCCCATTGCTCATTTTTGCCAACTTTGTAAAAGATTAGATGGCTGTGTGTGGCTTTATTTCTGGATTCTCCATTCTGTTTCATTGCACACTATCTGATTTTAAGACTTACTATTAAGGCCGTAGTAATCAAGATAGTACAGTATTGGCCAAAGATAGCCACATAGATCAATAAAACAGAATGGAGAGTCCAGTGATAAACTCACATAAATAGAGTATATTAATTTTTGCAAAGGCAATTCAATAGAGAAAGAATAACCTCTTCAACAAATGGTACGGGAACAATTGAACACATCTATGCCAAAGAAAGGAAGAAAAAGAGACTTAACTTTTTTAAAAAAGGAAGAAAGGAAAGAAAAAAGAAAGAAAAGAAGGAATGGAGGGAAGGAGGAAGGAGAAAGTACATTGATATATATCTCACACCTTATACAAAAATTAACTCAAAATAGACCACAGATCTTAAATATAAAACTGTAAAACTTTTAAAAGACTACATAGGGTGAAAAACTTTTTGACCTTAGGTGAGGTAAAGAGATCTTAGACATTTTTTATACTAAAAATAAAATAAAATAAAATAAAATTTTTAAAATAAATTTTATTTCTTTATTAAAAAATAAATAAATGGACTTCACTAAAAAGATTTTGCTCTGCCAAAGACACTGTTAAGAGAATGAAAAAACAAACTACAAAAAGGGAGAAGTTATTTACAAATTACATAAGTACTAGTACCCAGAATATTTAAATAACTCAAAACTCAACAATAAAGAAAACAACTCAATTAAAAAGTGAGCAAATATTTGAACACACTTCAGAAAGAAAATATGTGGATGGCAAATAATTACATGAAAAGATGATCAACATCATTAGTCATTAGGGAAATGCAAATTAGGGCCACAATGTGACGCTACTATACGCCTATTAGAATAACTTTAAAAAAGAAAAGGAAAAAACAAGTGCTGCCAAGAATGTAGTAATGAACTTTTCTTACTCATTGCTGGTTGGAAGGCAAAATAGCACATCACTCTGGAAAATAATTGTGGCAGCTTCTTATAAAATTAAGAACACACTTCTTAATATATTATCCAGTCATCTCACTCCGAAGTATATACTCTACAGAAATAGAAACTTGTCTTCAGACAAAATCCTGTATATGAATATTTATAGGAGTTTTCTCTATAACCACTCAAAATTGGAAACTACCTAAATATTCTTCAATGGATTAAAAAACATGGTACACCTGTACAATGGAAAATTACTAAGCAATAAAAAGGAACAAACTACTGATGCACACAGCAACATGAATCTCAAAGGCATTATGCTTGAGTGAAAAAAGCCAGAGACAAAGGTTGCTCCACACTCTAGGATTCTATACATATAAAAAGCAAAAGCGTAAAGACAGAAAACAGATCAGTGGTTGCTAAGGATCAGGACAGGGTGAGGGTTTCACTATGAAGGTATGCAAGAGGGATTTTCTAGGGTGATAGAACTGCTCTGCATCTTGACTGTAGTCACATCTATGTGTTAAAACTCATACCATTGTACACCCCCATAAAGGTGATCTGTTTCACAACTCATAATTTTAAAAAATTAAGCCTCTTGATCCAGACTTCTTCCCACCATACTACACAGTCTCCAAAGGGGCCAGTATAGCTCCAAAGAGGCTATAAGTGTCACTCATAGCAAGGTCCATCACAACTTAACTTTACAGAGTATAATGCATAGCTGTTCAACTTTGTCTCCCAGAAGCAATTTTCTCTCTTAATTACAACTGTATTTTTAATTACAAAAATCTTGCTTTCCCATTTCAGGTGTTCTGGGTGGAAGAGTAATTAATTTGGGTCATAAGAATGCTGTGCTTTCTGCATCCTGCACCTTGGTCATCCCACACTTTCACGGTCTCTGCCTATTTCTAAACCTCATGCCAACACTTCTCATCAGTTAGGCTGCGTGTGGTTGCAAATAACAGCTTTCTGAAAACAATATGGAGATTGTATTATCTCACAGGACTGGAAGTTCAAAGATTTAGCAGTGTAAAGGTTGATTAATTCTATGAACACATGCATATAATCAGGGCTTTACTATCAAGGAAAAAGGCAATGAGGGAGATGGTTTAAGCATTAGACAACCAACAGTGCCTCCTGAATTCTCTCCCCTCTGCCACTATACCCTAATAGTCTTCTTTATTTTTGGGAGGGGTCTCTCTGTCTGTCACCCAGGCTGGAGTACAGTGGCACCATCTTAGCTCACTGCACCCTCTGCCTCCTGGGTTCAAGCGATTCTCCTGCCTCAGCCTCTTGTGTTGTGGGAAGTAAGGGACCCCAAATGGAGGGATCAGCTGGAGCCATGGCAGAGGAATATAAATTGTGAAGATTGCATGGACATTGATCAGTTCCCAAATAATGCTCTTATAATTTCTTATGCCTGTCTTTAATTTCTTAATCTTGCTATCTTCATAAGCTGACAATGTATGTCACCTCAGGACCACTATTGTATAAATTGATTGTAAAACATGTGTGTTTGAACAATATGAAATCAGTGCACCTTGAAAGAGAACAGAACAACAGCAATTTTCAGGGAACAAGGGAAGACAACCATAAGGTTTGACTGCCTGCAGGGTCAGGCAGAATAGAACCATATTTTTCTTCTTGCAGAGAGCCTATAAATGGACGTGGAAGTAGGAGAGATATCACTAAATTCTTCTCCTAGCAAGGAATATTAAACATTAGGACCCTAGGAAAAGAATTGCATTCCTGGGGGGAGGTCTATAAATGACTGCTCTGGGAGTGTCTGTCCTATGTGGTTGAGATAAGGACTGAAATATGCCCTGGTCTCTTGCAGTACCCTCAGGCTTATTAGGGTGGGGAAAAAAATCCTGCCCTGGTAAATTTGAGGTCAAGACCAGTTCTCTGCTCTCAAATCCTGCTTTCTGTTGTTTAAGATGTTTTTCAAGACAATACGTACACAGCTGAATATAGACCCTCATCAGTAATTCTAATTTTGCCCTTTGCCTTGTGATCTTTGATTTTGTCCTTGCCCTGTTCCCTCAGAAGCATGTGATCTTTGCTCTGCCTTTTGCCTTTTGAAGCATGTGATCTTTGTGACCTACTCCCTGTTTGTACACCCCCTCCCCTTTTGAAATCCCTAATAAAAACTTGCTGGTTTTGCAGCTCAGGTGGGTATCACGGATCTACCGATATGTGATGTCACCCTGGCAACCCAGCTGTAAAATTCCTCTCTTTGTACTCTTTCTCTTTATCTCTCAGACTGGCCAACACTTAGGAAAAATAGAAAGAATCTACATTGAAATATTGGGGGCAGGTTCCCCCGATACTCCTGAGTAGCTGGGATTACACGCACCTGCCATCATGCCGAGCTGATTTCTGTATTTTTGTAAAGATGGTTTCACCATGTCAGCCAGGCTGGTCTTGAACTCCTGATCTCAGGTGATCCACCTCGCCCTCCCAAAGTGCCAGGATTACAGGCCACTACACCTGGCCACCCTCATAGTCTTCTAATATTAATAAGTTACTCTTTGCCTAAAGTAACCCACACCCATTTCTGTAGCTTGTAAACAAAGATTCCTAACTGTTGGGCAGATCTGATGAGATGCTGTATCACCATTGAAATGCAAGACCCTGGAGTCAGGAGCATGTTGAACTGCTTACTACACCATATCCCCAGCACCTAGAACACTGATTGGCATATGGTAGCAACAGAAAATTTGATTGTCAACCAACCAATTAACAAAATGACTAAAATATGGGCTGTGTGAGGGCACACATTTTTGTTCATTTTGCTTGCTGTTGAATCCCCAGTGTCCAGAACAGTGCTTAGAACATGGTTATCATTCAATAAATATTTTGCTGCATAAATGTATGCATTTCTGGAGCATCTGCAGTGGGCCTGGCTCTGCACTAAAGTCTGGAAATATAGCTGTAAACAAGCCAAACAAACAATGACTCCCCAGAGATATTTGGGACACACAAATAATTAGCCTTAAGAGCTTGCTTCTAACAGCCACTCTCGGGAACAGAGAATGCGCCTCTGAGAATCCAAGGGCAAACAGGGCCGCTTTCCTCAGCATTGATCTGCCTTTTTGCATTGCCATCTGCTCCCTTCAGGATGTTCCTCAAGAAAAAAAAAAAGAAAGAAACCAAATAAAATTAAAGGTGTTGCCAGATGTTCTCAGCAGAAGCAACGTCTTGGGTGAAAATTTCTGAGGCCCACTGACACATTAATTGGTGCCAGGAGGTTGGGGAGGTCAGAAAGAGGCAGGTATAAATTGCATGTTTTTCTGGAGACAGTCTCTAGGAGGAAGGCTTCACTCCAGGACCCTGGGTAGAGGTCATAGCATCTCAGAGCAGAATATTGACAAAGCCCATCACCACGCTCTAAAACTGCTTAGATGGCACCTTCCCCACTTCACCTCTTGGCGTCCTGAAGGGAAGAATCTGTGGTTCTCTTTCTTGCATTCATTCTGTGGCTGTGAACGCCCTGTCCTATCTGTCTGTTTCATCCAGTTAGCAGATATTCTGGAACCTTCCACCAGGAGGTCTGCTGGGCACTTCTAAATCCATATGTCTGAAATGCAGCTCTCCTCTTCCTCCTCTCCACACCACCCCTTGCCATGCCTGTACTGTGCAACATAGGCAGAGCATGCAGTGTCCTCAATCCTGGCTTATGACATCCTGATTCGCTTCATCCCTCAAGCTGGAAACTACACTCATTTCAAACTTCTCCCCTTGCCCATCTCCTGCATACAATGAACAACCTGTTGTGGCTTCTGATTGCCTCTGCAACCTGCCCCACCAGTCATTGGCTGTCCCCATCTCTCACCTGAACGACCTCTACCATCTTGCGTGTGATTGCTTTGTCCAATGACTCTGCCCTGCCCAGTCATTCCTCATACAACCCCCTAAATTCTCTTTGTGAGGCACCACCCTGGTCTTGCCACTCTCTTGCTCACAAACCTTTAAGGGATTATTTGCTTCCTCCTCAGGGCATCGAGGGTCCATGGTGATCAGAGAGCATCCTCCCCTTCCAGCTCTGTGGCTCTGCTCCTCCTCTGCCCGACACCCATGTCAGCATTCCCCTGTGCTCAGTCCTGCTACAGTACAGATCGCACCACCTGACAATCGCTCACGTGCCCATCTCCTCCCGGCGCTGTGTACTCTTGACAATCTAGGACCATGATTTCATGCATCTCTCTCTCTCTCTCTCTCTCTCTCTCTCTCTCTCTCTCTCTCCAATGGCTTGCTGCTTCCCAAGGCAAACTTCTCCCAGCCAGTTCAGCTGGCTTCACGGTCTTCCTCCCACACATTTGCTCCTAACCCCATCCTATTCCTCCTTTTATTGCCTCTACTTGCTTGCCCCCTTAGACTTTGTTCTTGATACCCTAACCTCATTCATTTTGTAAGCCTACTTCATCCATGCAGCCTTCCTAGTAGGTCCTGCTTATTCTCGTTTGCTCTATTTTTCCAGAGTGGAAGTGCCACATAAGCTGTTATCTTCTCTGTCTGGTCTACTATTCCACCTCCACTGCTTAGAAAAATGTATGTTTTCTAAGATAAGGAAAGATAGGAAAAGAAAAGGAAGGAAAACGAAGGAAAGAAGGGATAAAGGAAGGAAGGGAGGGAGGCTGGGAGGGAAGGGGAGGGGAGGGAAAGCTGGCCTTCCAGCACTAAAATGTTGCTACATCCTAGTCTTTGTTTTTCCTTATTGTTTGTACATTTGTCTAGCCTACATAAGAGGTCAGAGAAAGGAGAAAAATCATTATTGCTTGAAGTGATCAGAGGCATTACTATTTTCCAGGCATAGGCAGGACTCACCATGCATATACCAATTCAATAAATATTTACTGAGCACCTACTCATGGCGCTAGACACTAGGTACAGTGGTAACCAAGACAGACACATGGCCCCTGACATGAACGATGTGATAATTCAGCAATCAAGAGTGCTGGGGTAAGGGAAGAAGCAGAGGCATTTAGTTGGCATGCACTAGTGGAGCTGTATTGGTTGTTAAGATACTAAAATAAGTCCAGACTCTTTTTAAAATAGCTACTACCTTGAGCTCCCCGAAAAACTCCTCTGCAACCTCCACTGCCCTGGGCCATCTTCTGAGAGTCTCAGATCTCCCTGCAGCTTGAAAATTGAAAGGTTCACACCTGGCAGAGTAGGGCCTGGGTTATATAACTGACTGGCATTTGTTCTAATTCCATGGTGCCTTTTGGCATATAGGTTGTTACATATTTTGAATGTCACCTATGGGTGGAAGGACAACTGGGATGTCAGGGTGGGTTAATCCACGAGGACTTGGCCCTGTCTGCCCTTTTTCCAAGAGTGCTTTTTTAACCTCCTCTCCATATGAGAAATAAGAACCTAAAGGCAAGGTGATTTCACCATGATGACCAAGGCATAAACATTACCCAGGAACTCAATTCAAAGTTAAAAACAAGCCAAATTCCAATGTGGAGAATCTAGGTGGGGATGAGCTTATTAAAGAGCTCAAGGCCATGGTAAGAAATTTGCAAGTGAAAGTCAACACCAAGGCTTGGATCTTTTCCTCAAGGTAGGCAAACTTCTGGAACTTTCATTTTATTTTTGTATAAATGCCAATATCCACCTTGTGATATTATGTTATAATTTTGCAAAATGTTTTCATTGGGAGAAACTGGTCAAAGTATACAAGTAATTGCTCTGAATTATTTCTGACAAATGCATGTGAATCTACAATTACCTCACTAATCATTTCGATTAAAAAAAAAAAAACTTAAATTAAGTAGCTTTCTTCTCATACTGAAGACCTGGTAAGAGACTGGCAGGGTCTTCTATAAATCGAATGGTAGGCCAGAGAGGGTGTGTGGGATTGGGAAGACCAGAGGTCCTCCCACTAAAAAGGCAATAGGGGGCCTAGGGCAGCTGTAAAAGCATCCCCACCTGAAGGCTCCAGTAACCCAGGCTCAGACTCCAGTTCTGATGTCCCATCTGCTAGGACCACCAGCATTGTGGCCCCTTCAGATTCTTTGCTGGCCCTTTTAGTGTGCAAAGGATATCAGTTGTCTTTGCCTGCCTAACAACCCTTCCATCCTGCAAGAGCAAACTGCTTCTGCTGGTGAATTCTCCCTTCCCATGCCACATGTTTGTGGAGCAGCTGCCAATCCCACTGCCCTGCCCAGTGGGGCAAGGAAAGGACATAAACACGGGCCTGGCTAATCATAGTCTACTTCCCCATAGGCAGCAATCTCTGGTCCAGGATTAGCCTAAAGACCAGAGCTGGATCAATCAGAGTCCATCGTGGATTTTTCCCTCCCATGGGCCTGGAGAAACACTCTTTCTTTTGACGTTGCTGAGTTAGATGATGCAAGCCTGGATCTGGGCAAGGAAATGCCTACTCTCCCTGCATTGCAGGGACAGAGTCCATCGGTGCTAGTAGAAGCGATGGTGGCCAATATGAAGAGAAACCATGAAATGAGAGAGAGAAACAGAGGAAGTAAACAACCTTATCTGAGCCTCTGGAGACCGTAGTCTCCAGTTACATAAGACAGTGCATCCTGTGCACTTGAGACAGCTTGCATTGGGTTTCTGTCACTAACCCATGGCTTAACCTTTCATGAAGCAGATCTGTGAACTTATACTGACATCCTCAGCACACAGCATGGACCAGTTGGTCCCAGCAAAAACCTTCCAATATCTTCCCCATGACCGTGATACTGAAACAAACAAACATGGTTTGTTTCTAACAGAGACAAACCATCAGTTCCATGGATGATAAATGGATGAGACTGCAGAAGGGCTACGCCAAGGCAAGATGCGGCATCCAACTCTTACATACACATAGATCCTGCACTAAGATCCTTGCAGTCCTTCCGCTGAGGCAGTTGGCTGTTCCAAAAGATTAATATTGTTTACATGAGCTACTAGTGTCTATGCAAAAAAAAGATGAGCCTGGCAGAGAAGAAGATTTGATGTAAACAACTCCATCTCTATCTCAGAGTAGAGATTCCTGCTCTTGGCACTCATTTCTGGGGTAGTTTGCCAAATACCTACTAGGTGTGAACAGCATCCTAGGCACTGTGGGAATGGAGAAAGATAAGCAAGACTGGAGTCTTTCCATCAGGAACATGGGCTATTTGGGAGGACGGGCACCAACAATAGATATAGCACAGTGAGGTTAAAAGCAGGGTTCTGGAATCAGAAAGTTTAGGTTCAGAATCCCAGCCTGGCTCAACCTATGAGCAACCAGGAACCAGACGTAGACATCAGCCACATTTCTTTAGCATGCAACAAAGACTCCGTGTTTTTATGTCTCAGTTTTCTTCTCGGTGAAGTGAGAATAACAACAGTGCCTATCTCAGTGGCGCGGTGAGGACTGAATGGGATAACACATGTAAAATTCCTGGCAGATAGTGCATACTTGGTAAATGCTATCTGTATCATTTTTATCATCATCATCACCATCGTCATCATCATCAATCATTAGTACTCTCATTATCACCAATACTACAGTGAGGACTTCAGAATAAACCATGAAGGAAGCCAGAGTTCTGTGGGAATAAGGAGAAGAGAACATAACTGGGGGGTCCCAAGAGGCATTCTGGAGGAGGTGCCATGAGCTGGACCTGGAATTATAGATAGGTGGTGGGGAGGATGTTCTCAGAGCTACAAGGCCAGAAGGCATTAAGACTAGAGCCAGAGTCATTTCTGCTTTTCTAACCACCTGGGATTTAGCATAGGCCATCTCATAGAAGCAAGAGAGCTACCCAAACTCCCAAGAACCCAAGGTCTGAACCACATTATTGCGTATGATCTTGGACTTGCTGCTAGGTCTACAGTTTGGTCCTAAGGCCTGAGAGGGCTCATGTCTTGCCCCCAAAATCCTGAAGTGGAAGGAAGGGGCAACCTGCCTTTTCCTCTCTGAGCCAGAACTTCAAGCCTCATGGTGATGTGCTCCCTAAACCCCCTGTTCAATCCTGTTCTCCAGACAGCTTCACTGTCCAGCTTGAACAGGTCCTATCCAGCACAGCCCTCAGCATGGTGCCTGGCATGTGGCAGACTCTCAGCACATGCAAGATCAATAAATGAACTCCTTGAGCATACTGTAGCCTCACTTAACCCTGAGCTATAGCCTCTATGACTGGTGATAAGACACATGAAATCTTGGCTGGTCCATGGGTCTTCTGACTCATTCCTATCTGTGGGCAACCAGGTGCCCAGAAATGGACAGCAGGCCCTCTGGGGATATGCTTTCACCTCTAGGTGGTTTCCCTTCTGAGAGCCTCAAGAGTCTCCACTTGGCCACATGACTTTAGAAGTACTTGGAAGGGAGTCCTTATCAGAGAAAGTCTTAGGTAATGGCTATCCATCCGCACCCTCACCCAAACACACACACAATCTAAGGTAACTCAGTGGATATCTGTTGTTTCTGCCTGCCCAAACTCATTCTTCTCTTGTTCTGGCAATGGCTACTCATCCGTGCTCTGAAGACAGACCTGTTCCTCACTCTTCCTCTGTGTGGTTAGGGTGTGGCTGACACCTATCCCCACTTATTCCATAGGTGGGCACTTAACCTGGGCTTACCCAATCTTCACATTCCATCCCCCTGGCCACAGTGATTGCTTCAGGGGTAAAGAAGTGATCCCAGCTGGTTCAATAAGGTAAAGACTTGACACTTAGATGGAACTATTGGGACCAGAAGCTATCTTTACAGACATGGGCCCATAGCTGCCTGCAGACAATTTGGTACCTTGTAAGGACAACCTGTCCCAGGGTGAGGCCAACACGGAGGAGAGCAGAACTGGGATATGATCAAGGAGCATTTGAGTGGCTGGAGCTAGCCATGCCTGAAGCTGACATAACTTGGTAAGACAATACTCTTTTTTGCTTAACCCAATTTAAGTTGCGTTTTCTGTTACTTGTGACTGAATGAGTCCTAATGGCACAAATAAGGCAGCAAGAAGGCCACTCATGTGTCCAAGAAAACCCTGTCTTGAACCCTAGATCAAAGAGGTTTTGTTCTTGGGAACTTGTCTTTTCTGCTCATTCAACAAATATTCGTCAAGCCCCTGTGAAAGAATTGGGAAGATACTTTTAATCTCAAAAATCGCAAGAATGATTGGTGCAGCTGGTATTCTGGGTAGTCAGGGATGGATCTCTGAGGAGGTGAGTGGTGAGACCTGAGGAAGTAAAGACATGCACAGCGGTTTAGTCAGGCAAGAACACGACATGTGTCTTGGATTTGGGCTTCTGGCACTGTAACTCACCAGCTGCATGATCTTGTTGGGTAGGCATCTAGAACCCTCAGTTCTTCTACTTTTAAAATTGGGATATTAATTGGCCAGGTGCAGTGGCTTATGCCTGAAATCCCAGCACTTTGGGAGGCCAAAGTGGGCAGATTACTTCAGATCAGGAGTTCGAGACCAGCCTAGCCAACATGGTGAAACCCTGTCTCCACTAAAAATGCAAAAATTAGCCAGGCATGATAACCCATGCCTGTAGTCCCCGCTACTCGGGAGGCTGAGGCAAGAGAATTGTTTAAAGCCAGAAGGCAGAGGTTGCAGTGAGTTGACACTGTACCACTGTACTCCAGCCTGGACAACAGAGTGAGGCTCTAACTCAAAACAAAAAAAAGTAGAGGAATATTAATATCTGTTCCACTGAAGCCAGCTGACTCTTGTACAAGCAAGCAGGCAAACAAACAAACAAAAAGTGATCTGAATTGTTAAAAGAAATATATTTTTGAATGAGACAAAATCATTATATAAATTGACATGAGGCACCTTAACTTCTGACCAACATAAAGTAACAGAGACCAGATTCATCTTCCCACCTTAAACAACTAAGAAACCAGACAAAATATATGGAACAATTTGTATGCCCTTGTTCACAGTATCATTATTTATAATAGCTAAAATACGGAAGCAACCCAAGTGTCCATCAACAGATGACTAGATAAGCAAAATGTGGTACATACATTCAATGGAATATCACCCATCTTTAAAAGAAAGGACATTCTGACATGCTATAACATAGCTGAAGCTTGAGGACATTGTGCTAAGTGAAATAAGCCAGTCACAAAAAGACAAGTACTGTATACTTCCACTTACATGAGGTAGTTAGACTAGTCAAATTCATAGAGACAGAAAGTAGACTCATGTTTTCCAGGGGCTAGGGGGTGAGGGAAATGGGAGAGTAGTATTTAACAGGTACAGAATTTCAGTTTTCCAAGGTGAAAATAATTATGGACGTAGAATGTGGTGATAGTTCCATAGCATTATAAATGTGTTTAATGTCACTGAACTGTGTACTTAAAAATGGTTAAAATAGTAAATTTTATGCTATTTATGTAAATTTTCTGTATATGTATATTTTACCACAATAAAAAATTTTTAAATGTGGAACAATAATGTTCAGACATTGGACTACAAGCAATGCAAGATTCCTGATAAAGAAACAGATGTAGTGAGCCCTTCAATTCTGTCAGCTTATTGCCTGGAAAGGGTTTTCAGGCTGCAGTGCAGGGAAGGCCATTCCAGGCAGAGCTCAGTGGTCTCTCTGAGTTGAAGAGATACAACTGGAAGTTTGGAGAAGGCAAGGGAGCTAGAAGTTTGCAGAACAGAGTACCACAGAAGACATCTGCACAGAAAGAGGATTCCGGTGATTCCCCGTCTAGTGTTCTGCATAGTACTGAACTGCATATGCATGTGAGGGGGATGTTGAAGGGTGGGGAAAGATCCACTGGACATGAGCAGGCAGAGCAATTACTAGAGCTCCAACAGAGTTTGGAATGATTCACATTCCCAACAGCCAGAGTGGAGAAGACTCATACTACATAGTGCATCAGGGAGAGTACTCAGAAAGGGATTGCCTCACTAATAAGACCAAACTAGCTCTAAAGATTAGTCTGATACAAGCTAACAAAGTTTTTTGAAGCAAGTCTTAATGAGATCGAACAATTTTCAAGTACCTTAAATAAATTTTAGAACAAAGCTCACAAACACTGAACTGAATACAAAAAAATCCAGCTCAAAACAATGTAAAACTCACAACGTCTTATACTCAGTCAAAAATTACCAGACAAAGAAAGTGTCAGGAAAATACAACACACCCCTGCACCCCCAAAAAACAGCAAAAACAGATCCAGAAATAACACAGATGAATATAAATGGTAGACAAGGACATTAATTAATAGAGCTATTATAAATGTACTGTATGTGTTCAAGAAGGTAGCAGAAAGCATAAGAATAATAAGAACAAACAGGGAAAACATCAAGACCCAAATTGAACTTCTAGAGATGAAAAATAGTGTTTAAAATGAAAAAACAAAAAGTACTTGAAAGAATTAAAATTGATGTGAAGGAGGTGAGGAGCATCCGAGTTGAGGGTACTTTGTAGAGATAGAATGAAACAAAACTGGGATAGGAAAGATGGGATTGTACGTAGAGCATCAGCAGCATTTCAGTCCCACAGCACATCAGCCAGCCATCTGATTTCAGGTCATAATCTGCAAAACCATATACAATGGGCCAGTGTAAATCAGTGTCAATGCAGGAGAAGGAATGTCACAAGCATCATGAACCTATGCTTCCTGAAAGACCCATGGACTGAACCACAATTCCAGCTCTGCCTGAGATTACTTTTGCCTGCTTCTAAGAATGAGCAGAAAGCCCACTAGCTAATTGCACCTTCTTCCTTCTCTCCCTCCATCAAGATCTCCATGTCCCTCTTCCGCTCACTCTGCCATCACTCAGGAGTTAATTTCACATTGGCCAAAGATAATCAGAGGTACCAGGACTCTGACACACACAGCCGTGGACAGGATCTTACACAGAGGCTACTGCCAATATTTAAATGCTGAAACAACATATCCAGGAACTGTATCAATGCAGATCCCTCTCTAATGAAAAAATCCTTGCTAATGAAACTCTGATAGCTGGTTTAAAAAAAAAAAAGTAAATAGAAAAACCTGTCCTGCTACTGGCCCTTCAGCAACAGCACCAGGAAGTCGCTCAGAATCTACCCAGAGAATCTACTCCACATTTGCCAAGAAGATGCCCTTGTTCTAATTCCATTCAGCCTGGAAGCTCCAGGGAATACTCAGATCCCTAGAGACAGAAGCAATATAAAGGCAGCCATTTCTCTCTGAAACAACAATTTGTATTTTCATATCTTTGATACACAGTCTAATACTCAAATCAATAGGCCAGTGGAGATTCACCTAGTGCAAGTTTAATAAGGAAAATTGTTAACAACAACAACAAAAAGATTTGGAAAGCTAGAGATATTACCTGCAGCTGTGTTAGATTGTGACGATGGGGTTAGGTTTGGCTCTTTCTTTTTTCTCCAGTGTAATGAAATTGAGAAGCCAAACCTCTGAGTTCATTATAATCATATAGAAATTGGAGCTTCTGGCTGCTTTCTGCTCCCTTTTACCCCTCCTACCTTTACCCCAATCAATACAACAAGTTTTATCTTCTCTGATGAAAGCTCAACTTTATGGCTATTTTTGCAAGTTAGGCTTCTTCAAGCCTGGTCCAGCTTTGCAGATCTGCATAGGTAATAGACTGTTGGGGTGAGGTGGCATGGAGGAGTGGAAACAGAGAAGAAAATTGGATGGCTATGGCTGTAGTCCAGGTAAAGCAAATTAGAGGCATGGGTTTTGGAAACCCAAAGCAAATGTCCCAGGGGGTGGGTGGACAACATGGATGAAAACAAAATCTGTAAAACAGAGAAGCCCCACAAGGTTGAGAAGAACAAAGAAGTTGGGCAACAGGTAGAGGATTGTTCTTGCAGAGCTCTTTCCTTATCCCATCACTGTGGCCTCCCCTTGAAGATGACATGATTTCCTGATGCCAAGGTGCTCTAAGTGCTCTAGGATATGGGCTCAGTGCTGATGGAGTTACAGTGAAGAGTTAAGCTCCATTCACAAAGACAATGGCCCTGGCATCTTTAGGAATAAGAAATGTGGCCATGCAGCCTCCAAATTAATGTTTGATTGGAACAACTATATTTCAGCCTCTATCCATTCAATAAATATTCATTTATTTATGTGTATATATATACACTGTGTTCTTACTGTGTACCAGGCATTGTTCTAGGCCCCAGGGATACGACAGTGAACATTATAGACTAGCTCATGGAGCTTGCATTCTGGTAGGAGGAAGTAGAAAATAAATAGACAAACAAACAAGTAAGCAAGAAAACATCAGATAGTGAGGATGTTATAGGGAAAATTGTAAAAGGGCTACTAAATCATGGAATAGCATTTCTGAAAGGAAAAAATAGTGGTGGGGAGGAGGTAGTATTTTAGCTGAGATTAAATGAAAGGAAGGAGCCACTATGTGAAGATCTGGGGCAAAGTCCTTCCAGACAGAGGAAATTGCAAATACAAAGACCCTTAGGTGGAAAGAAGTTTTGGTTGGAAGAATAAAAATGAATGTCTGTGTGGTGAGAAAGTAGTGAGTAAAGGGAGAGTGATATGAGACAGTTAAAAAGTTAATCAAAATGAGTAACATGTTGATTACTGTGTAAGAACACGTGGGTTTTTATAGAAAGGAATTGTGTTAGGAAACAGTTGTCCTGAGTTATGTTTTGGAAAGCTCTTTCTGGTTGCTGCATGGGTAGTGGACTGCTGGAGTGGGATAGCATGGAGGTGTGGAAGCAGAGAGGACAGTTAGAAAGCTCTGACTGGAAAGCTACAGCTGTACCCCAGGCAAAGGGTGATGGACATTTGAATTAGGATGGGAGCAGAGAGAGGGTTAGAAGTGGTTGAATGGGGTATATTTTGGAGGTAGAGGTAATGGGATCGGCTGGTGCATGTGGTAGCGAAGAAATTTCAGGAGAGGATTCAGGGATGGTGCTTAGGTTTTGGCTTTGAGCAGCTGGTTGATTGGATGTCTTGCCCACTCCTGAGATGAGGAAGACAGGAGAGAAATCAAAAGTCCTGACTTGAATGTCTAGCACTGAGATCTTTATTTGACACTCAAGCAGAGATGTCAGGAAGGTACTTGGATACAGGCATCAAGAGCTGAGTTGTAGAGACCTAAATTGTCTGAAGCAGCCTTCTAACCATCTAGCTCTGAATTCCACTCCCTCATTCAGCTCAGTGTTCATGTGCTCAGCAAGCACCCGGGGAGTGTCTACTGTGCTCTAGGACCTAGGCTCAGTGCTGATGGAGTTACAGTGAGGTGAGCAGGGCTTGAGGCAGGACCTGTCCACTCAGCCCTGGATCTTTGGTATATAATGGGGCTATCTAGATTTTATTTTTCCTGCTGAATGGCCACCCCAGTGAATATCAATGTTCTACTTGTTTATTCCAGGATTTTTCTCAGTTTGGTGTCTATACAGAGCACCCTTGACATAACTAACTCCGTCTTAGAAAAAGACTCCATTTTATATTTCATAGGGCACTTTGCCAACAAGGATAAGATGTTTCACTTAAGAAACAAATAAAAAAAAAATAAAGACTGCATCCAACCAGATAAGGATACACACAAGTGCACTCTCCCATGATCAGTTCTCGCCAGAGGACTCTGTGACTATAAAAGAGCAGGCCAGGCCGGGCGCAGTGGCTCATGCCTGTAATCCCAGCACTTTGGGAAGCCAAGGCGGGGGGATCACCTGAGATCGGGAGTTCGAGACCAGCCTGACCAAAATGGAGAACCCCCGTCTCTACTAAAAATACAAAATTAGCCAAGTGTGGTGATACATGCCTGTAATCCCAGCTACTTGGGAGGCTGAGGTAGGAAATTGCTTGAACCCAGGAGGCGGAGGTTGCAGTGAGCCGAGATCTCACCTTTGCACTCCAGCCTGGGCAACAAGAGCAAAACTCCATCTCAAAAAAAAAAAAAAAAAAAAAAAAAGAAAAGAAAAGAAAAGAAGAGCAGACCTTCCGCAGCTCGAAATGGCAGCCTTCACTGGCACCATCTTGCAGTGATAAGAACTGGCCTCGGCCAGAAGGCTCTGCCACATCCAGGACTCTTCTTTGCAAGACAGAGGGACCTATGGAAGCAGTACCAGCCAGGACTCCTTTTGTCTTCTTCATTCTCCCTGGACTGGCTCATTAACCTTTTCTCCCCTTTTTCCTCTTTGTGTTAAATGTTATTTTGTTTATTGTGGAATGTTCAATCTAGAACATTTGTATATTAAGCATACTATTATATATGGTTTGCAATATTGACTGACTTGAGGAATGTCTTGACCCTGTGTGCTTGTGGGCTCTGACTCCTGAGTGAACAGGAAGTCCTGAAGAGAAGAGAATTGTCTCCTTGGGAACTCCATGGAGGTTGTGGCTTTTGTGATTGAAGCAGCATCAATAAAAACCTGACATTGCAGAAAGACACAAACATGCATGGACCTGGTTGTCTCTAACACAAACATGCATGGACCTGGTTGTCTCTAACCTTGCACTGCTCATGACCATGTCCCAGAGGCTCCCTTGGGAAAGAATCTCAATAAGTCTTCTCCAAGTGTTTGCCTAGACCAGCTTGATTACCTCCAGTGATGGAGCACTCACTATCTGTGCTCTTTGAAGAGATCTGAGAGGTCTCTGGAATTAGGATTCTCAGGGGGAAACAGAAAGCCTGGGGTCAAATTGCCAGCATTTGCAGCTAAGTGATAAATCTGGGAATTGTAAGCAGCCAGGAACCTTTAAGAAGGCCTTTATGGAGGGTCTGCAGAAAGGCTCCATGCTGCCCCCAGGGGCTTACATGTAGCAGCCCTGTGCACCTCTGACCAACTCACACCTAGAAACAGTTGGATTATGGCCTCAGCTCCAGTGCTTCTTAAAGAGGGTGACAAGGGCAGAATGTATAACTTCATATTGGAGACAATTTTTCTCACGTTCCCAGGTGTCCGTAGAGATGGGTCTTGACTAAGATTTATTACCTTCCTGAGACTGGCAGAGCCACATGCAACACCCACAAGCTTTATTTGTGGATTGTCTTCCCTTTATGGCCAGAAAAAAAAAAAGTCCAATCCTCCCAGCTCCATAGATGAAGAGAAGGAAAACCAATCACAGGGACCCCCTTATTGGTTCCAGGAGGTCTGCCTGGGCCTGTCCGCATCCCACCCATGGGGCATCAGCTGTGCCCCCCACCCGCCTCCCTCAGCCCCCTCTGCTGTCACATCTCAGCTCTCCTGAGTCACCCAAGCTTTAATTTGGGCTAATCTCCACTCCTGACTCAGGTAGGGGTGGTGGTGAAAAATCAAAATGAGGACACAAGCTGTCAGGAATAAGACAAGAGAGACTTGTCAGTCTAATCAACTTTATTAGCAGTGAGTCACAGGAAAGCCTCCAGCAGCTTCCCCACTTTTCCTTGATGCCTCCCTTTAGTCTCTATGAAGTTGCCAGCAAAGCAAATGCAACCAAGCCAGGGCTCAATTAGCACGGAAGAGGTGGGAGCGGGGGAAGCTGTGTGGCACCCCCAGGGGACAGCACAGATACTGCTGTGATCAGGGCCGGCAGGAGGGAGGCAGCTGCCTGGCTGCTTCAGGTGAGGGGCTGAGGGTCTTCTCCCCCTGCGGAGGGGGAGGCTGTGAGGTTTAGAGACATGGTTTATAACTGCTAGAATTCTGGGGCTGGGAGGGATGGAAAGGCCCCATCTAAGCGAACCCCTTGCTTTGGGCCAGGGAAGGATCTTTAACAAGCCCTCTCTAGACCAGAAGGAGAGCACACATCACAGGACAATGGCCTGGATCCCTGGTGGATTTGCAGCTCCTGGTTCTAGATGTTGCTGAGACCTGGCCCTGAAACCACTTGCCCTAGGGTCTCAGATCTGTGTCCTCTTAATGCATCTTCCCTTTTCTGCTGTACTACAGCTTGAGTGGTTTTGTTTCTTGCAACCAAAGCAATCTTGATTAAAAGAGTCTGAAACAACGGCATTTTGCAACATAGACATACTGAATAAGCCTCCAATCTGGATTTTCTCTAAGCCCTAGAGTTATATATCTAACTGCCTAGTGGAATTCTCCACTTGGGGTACTATAGGCCCCTAAACTCAATAGCCATTATATTGTAAACATCCACACGTTAGAGAGAGCACTAAAGACTCCGTCAACCACATCCCATCCCCTTGGAGGGGAGCCCCATTAGTGATTGCTTTGCATGAGCCCAGACCTTTTTAAAGGCATTTGCATGTGAACGCACACATATAGATATGTAGATGCATGTGTGTCTGTTTTGTTTACTTAAATAACTTTATAGTCAATGTATCATTTGACCACTCACTCTTTTCCTATTCAAGTAAATATCAACCTTTTAAACTGCTGCATATTATTTTACAAGCTCTATATACCATAATTAATTTAATTATTTCCTATTACAGGACATTTAGGCTGTATTCTACTTTTATTTTTTTCAGTCACAGAGAGCACTGCAGGGGACTTCCTTGTATAGACCCTTTGGGACACATGCCAGGGCTTTTTGGGGACAGGCATAGATAGCTGGACTTGTAGCTCTCAAGAAATGGAGTCACTTCTGCCCTCCTCACCCACTATCCAGCCCGAGGAACCCAGGGGTCTTTCTTTTCCCTTTCAGGCAATCACCAGCGCTGGCTGGTGACCTCACCTTGCTTTCCGAATTCACAGCTTCTAGTTCGTTTCATTGGCCCCACTCTCCTTCAGACCCACCCACTCCCTGCCTCAACCATCACCACCGTGGTTTCTCACTGGCCACCCCCCAAGTTCAGCCCTGGCCCTGGCTAATCTGCTTCTACTCTTTGGTAGAACCTACTGAAAATGTAAACTTGATGGGGTGGTCCACTGCCTAACCTCAGGCTCCTCAGCATCCCAAGGGAAAACCCAAATTCCTTACTGTGGCATGCAAGGCCCTTTGTTGTCTTGGGCTGTTTTGTGCTGCTGTAACACAAACCTGAAATTGGGTAATTTATAATTAGCATAAATATATTGGCTCATAATTCTGAAGGCTGGGAAGTTCAAGATCAAGGGGTCAGCAACTGGTAAGGGCCTTCTTGCTGTGTTATCCCATGGCAGAAGGGCAAAGAAAGAGCAAGAGATCAAACTTGCAGCCTCAAACCATCTTATAATCAGCATTAATCCATTCATGAACGTGGAGCCCGCATGATCTAAACACCTCCCACTGGGCCCTGCTTCCCAACACTGCTGCTTTGGGGATTAAGTTTCCAACACATGCATTTTGGGGTGACCCAAGCCTGGCAGTGGTCCAAGCCTAACTTCCCAGGTCAGATCATTTCTCTGTCACTTCTGCTATAACCCTATAAAAACAGAACTGGCTGTTGTCCTCCACTCACCCCCGCTTTGCTATTTTTTGACTCTTGACTTTTGCTCATGTTGTGATTTCTTACACCGTTAGACTCAGTTCAGGTGCGACCCCACCCAGAAAGCCATCTCCAAAGCGAATCAGATGCCTCTCTCAGGTCCTCTTGAAGCACACTCTGGCCCCTTTAGCATGGCACTTCTCACCCGTATGTTAATTATTCATATATGCGTGTATCTGTTCTCCCACCAGAGTGTGAGCTCTGTAGGGATGAGCACTTGATTTCTCCCATCACAGTGTCTGCAGGACACGGAGACAGCTCTCACTCTCTCTCAATCCATGTGTTTTTCGGAGATCTAGCCCCACTTCCCATTTCCATGAGATTTCAGTGTCACCCTGACTTTTTCCTTTTTTTTTTTTTTTTTTTTTTGAGACAGAGTCTCTCTCTGTTGCCCAGGCTGGAGTGCGGTGGTGTGAGCTCAGCTCACTGCAACCTCTACCTCCTTGGTTCAAACAATTATCCTGCCTCAGCCTCCTGAGTAGCTGGGATTACAGGTGTGTGCCACCATGCCCAGCTAATTTTTGTATTTTTGGTAGAGATGGGGTTTTACCATGTTGGCCAAGCTGGTCTTGAACTCCTGACCTCAAGTGATCCGCCTCAGCCTCCCAAATTGCTGGGATTACAGGCGTGAGCCACCTCATCCTGCCTCACCCTGACTATTAAGTCAGTCAGTAGGAATGGTCATTAGGTCTGGGAGTTTTTGTTCAAACTCTTGGGAAAGAAAGGCTGTCTTCTCAGCTTGACTTGGTATTGTGAGAATCTGAAGCTAATGAGGCTGTTGCCACCTCGCCATCTTTAGGAGTTGGCCCATGTAAGAATGGGAGCCAAGAAAAGAAAAGAATAAATACTGAGTTCTGACACCACCATCTGAACTCCGCAAAACAGCCATCTCTCCTCCATTGGACTTCCCTTTTGTGTAAACCAATAAATTTTTTTTCATTTTAAGCGGACTTGAACTGTGTTTTCTGTCACTTGCAGCTGAAACAGTTCAGTAGATGTGCAAAGAAAGGGCATGGATGTCTCAGGCCCCTGTGCGGTTGGTCCCCTTGTACGTTGAATAGGGCTGACATGTGTGACCAATGGGATATCACAGAAGTTGCTGCGTGTCACTTGCAAGGGTAGGCCATAAAGAACCTTGCAGCTTCTACCTTGCTCCCTCTGGGGATGCCAGCCGTCATGTCATAAAGACACTCAATCAGTCCCCCTGGAGGGGCCCAGGGAAGAACTGAGACATCCACCAAATTGCCAGTCATGTGAGAGAGATGCCTTGGAAGCAGATCTCCAGCATCAATCAGGCTTTCAAAAGGCTGCAGCCTCATCAGACACCCTGAGCAAGCACCCCAAATCGCTAACCCACAGAAGCCGTTAGAACAATCAGTCATTATTGTGGTTTGAAGTCACTATGTTTTGGGGTGATTTGTTACCCAGCAACATGGGCCTCCCAAATCAGCTACTCCAACATGGAAACCCCGAACTTCAACGTTCCTCAACCAAAATTCACCCAGCTTTTCAGGCCAAAAAAATGAAAACATAAGCGTCATGCTTGAATTCTTCATTTATCTTGCACTCCACAGCCAGTGCAAATATTAATCATGTTGGCTTTGCCTCCAAAATACATCCTGAATCCAACCATTTTCCTCCACCTTCACCTCTAGAACCCTAGCACGGCGACCCTTATCTCTCTTGACTGACACAATAGTCTCTGAACTGGTCTCAGCTGTGCTCTTAAACCCATATAAAAGACTCTTCTTGCAGTGAGAATAATCTTATGAAAATTCAACACAGATCACATCATACCCCTGTTTGAAACCCTCCAATGGCTTCTCAGCTCCATTTACATAAAATCCCACCTCCTTACCTGGGATTAAGTCCCTGCACGCTGGCTCCAGCTCCCTTACCAAACTCATCTCTTCTTATCCTCTATTATCCACCGTGCTGCAGCGCAACTGGCATCTGTCTGCCCTGCAAACATGCAAGGACTGCTGTGGACAGGGTCCCACCTGACCACCCCTTCGGTAGGGCTTCACACAGCTGTCCCTCATGATTCAGGCCTCAACTCAAATGTCACCACCCCAGAAAGCCACCCCTGACCTGCTTCAGCAGCCTCAACCTCCATTCTACCAGTAGTCTTGGTTTACTGTCTTCTCCAAGCCATTTATCCTTACCTGAAACAGTACTATTTTTTCAAAGGCCTTCCCTTCCCCACCCCCTCACTGAAATATAACCTTGGTGAGGGCAGAGGCCTTGTCTTGTTATTCACTGCTATGATTGTATGGCCTAGACCAGTGTCTGCTATATAGCAGGTGTTCAATACATTTTGTTGTCTAAACAGCTGACCAGTGTTTCACAGGATAGACTTTGGGAAATACTGAGCTAAGTCATCTCAAAGGTCTGTTGCATCTCCTAAAATGGTGCTGTTTCTTATTCAACCTGATTCTGCTCTTCCTTTTGCAAAAGATGCATCCAATGGAAGGGAGAAAACTCATTTTCTCTTCGCAACTGGAGTTTTCTCATCATCCAGGCAAGGTGGTTGTGGCTTAGATAGGGCTAATGGCTTCCTGAAAGCTACACAGCCAGCCTGTGCCAGGGCTGGGAATTGGAATTCCACTCCGCCAACCCTGAGAAGCTTTGAGGTGGAGGAGAGGAGAACCAAAAGAGTTGGCAGAGCCTGTTTGCTAATGGAAGGGAAGTCACCATAACGCTGATGAAGCCCCAGGGCCCTCACTCACACTGGCCCCTTCCAGGGCCCTCACTCACACTGACCCTTTCCAGGGTCCTCACTCGCACTGGCCCTTTTCAGGGCCCTGGGAGAGGCACTAGCAATGGGCTCACATGTTCAGATGTTTTTGTACAACCTGCAAAAGCGAGGTATTTGAACCACATCAGCTGACTCCGCTTTCTTTCCCCGGCCATGTGCTCCTGCCAGGTGATGTTGGGAAACTGTGGGCATTTGGGGATCTGACTGGGAAGAGGTTGTGTCAGAGTTACATCTAGCACATAAAGGGATGTATTTACGCAGTTTCCAATCGATCTCATGGAGACTTTAGCTTTTGCCAGCTGTTCTGGTGTAGGCATGGCTTCCAGGAATATCCCTACTGGCTCCCTTTGTGTCGTGACATGAAGAAACAAGGTCAGAGGTCACATCACGAGATGTACTGGCCCAAATGTGCTTGACCCCAGAAAAGAGTGAAAAAGTGTAGGTCCTAGAAGCTAGTCTGTGGCTTGTGCCTCTAATCCTGAGACACGTGCAATGGGAAATGAAGAATCTGGCTTTTGCTGATGCCTCATCAAAATGGGAGTTTTTTTCTGCAAAAAAAATCTTTCTAATTTCTCAATAGACACATAATCATTGTCATGAGAAGAGGCAAAGAGTATAAAGCCAAAACATACAGAGAATTTGGAAAATATTTTAGAGGTGTGTTAGCAGTTAATGAATACAAACATCATGCTATTTTTCTGGATTTTCTGATGTTTGTGGTGCCTGTCTGTGGTGCTGTATAGCTTTCAGGAAGCCACTAGCACTATCTAAGTCAGATATTAAACTGTTCTTATTCATTATTTTTTTCTTTTCTTTTTTTTTTTTTTGCTCTAAATCAATATTCACTTTCATACCTAATTTTGTGTTCTTTTTTCTTAAAGAGGATCCCACAATTAGACAACCTTCCCCATGGAGCCTACATCCACACCTGATTATTGGCAGGGACTTGGGCTATGATGAGAAGCCAGGGTGGCATCCTGGGCCCAGAGGTCTGTTCTGGCCAAAAAGAGATGAGTCTGTCCCTGCACAGGCAAGAACAGCTGCCGTCCCCTCCTCCAGCACTGAAACCCTGGTTCCCTCCAGCCTTCATTTTGGGCTGAAGGCCAAATGATTTCCTGTGTTTTCTCTGTTTATCAGCTCTCTATTATGATGGCAAGAGCCACCCACTCAATAAAGCAAAGCAAACAGACTCCCACAAACCCACAAACAGCTCTGAGCATGCAGCCCCAGTTTGATTTCCTAATTAACAAGCCATTCTCAGCCAATCAGACTATGTGCATGTCATCCCATTTGGATCTGTGGGCAAACCAATCATTCCTGGGCTTCAAGCCATTGCTCTATGGAGGGGAGGGGGCTACTGCGGAGGGAACACCTCATGGCAGTTGCTACACTCATTCCTGGGCTTCCTTGTCCCTCCTCCCTGTCCCTCCTTCGTCTGTCTACACAGACTTAGCAGGCTTGCAGGGTTGTTTCCAGGCTGCTGGGTCCAAGGCAATGGGGTTAAGTGCTGGGGAAGCCCCTTTCCTTTGCAGCATCACAGCTCTTGCTTTTCCTCTTGTTCCACCTGCCAGTGCCAAGGCCCTCCTGGCAAGTAAGCCCCATGACAAGTGCTGTTAGTGCACAGAGTACAAAGACAACTGCTTCATGGCAGTGAGATCTGGTGCCCTGGCTGCCCTTTCCAGAGACTTCTTAGAGGGGGCTGAATAACAAAATTCAAGGACCCCCATGAGCGAAAGAAAGGTATCTCACCTTCCCAGAAGGCACATGGATGCTCCCAGCCACTCATTTGCTCTCCTCCCCATCACAACTATCTGCTGTCACCAGTTCTGCATGGCAAGTGGCTCCCCATCCCTGAGCCTTGGTCTCCTCATCCATGAAAGGGAGCAGTGGAGAAGCCTGAGGCCCTGTAGGGTGGCCCTCACACCAAGCCTGGCTGGCAGGTGTGCTGAATGCTCTACACAATGCTTGTCTTATTTTTATATTTTATTTAGTTGCCTACACTTAAAAAATAGAAAGAGTCATTATTTTTTAAATGTAGATTCCAGGCTTAAAAAAAATTACTCAGAAGATCTGGCATCATTGAGTACATGTCCCCCTGTGGCAAACAAGAAGAGGAGCAGCTGCCCTGAAGAGAAGGGACAGGGGCACTCCAGTTCCCCCCAGTTGCCACCACTCCCTATCGCTCTACCCAGTCCACCTCACTCACGTAGGTTATTTGTGGGACCCCTGAAGGCATGTACATTTGTGAGGATGGCCGTTTTTGTTTAATAGATTGTGGTTTTAATGCCATGGTTCATTCTTATTCCACAGGTATTTATTGAGCCTCTCTTGTGTTCCTCGTGTTTTACTAAGCACTGAGGAAAGCTTAAATGGAGGGAAAGGCACGGCCTCTACCCTTAGAGAACTCTGAGTTTAGTTGCAGGCATATGAGGACCTAGATGAGAATTCATGACCTTGGAGGAGGCCTTCCTACCCAACGAGAGGAGACAAGGCCCAGCTTAAACTCCTCCTCCCACTTGTTCCTGTATAATCACATGACTACATTGTCATGCCACCTCACAGTTTCAGGACACTTTCCTATCTATGAAGTCTGAATCCTGACCACAACTCAGAAAGGCAGAGATTATTTCCAGATGCTCCCAGATGCCAAGAGACTTCTTGCAGTCTCTGCTGGTTGTTTTTAACACTCAGCACAAACACAACCAGACATCATTTTAAAACTTGGCATCTGCCATTCTGAATACTTGAATACTGTGCCCACCACAACCTTTGCCAGGAATATCCCTGGTCCATAGCCTAATGAGATACTGGAGAGGTGTCTTTCTCAATCAAAGACAGAACAAAGACTCCCCTTATTCTCTGCAAGGCACGTGCCTTCTTACTCCCTATGTCTATCCACATCAGCTTGTATCATCAACCAGCATTGTGAAGGGCAACAACCAATCCCAGCCTGCTCAACTTCCTGTGGTCCAGCAAGCATCCTCCTTGGCCAGCCCTCCCTGATGGCTTACCTGTGGAGGAACAATTCCATCCCATTCATGCTTTGGACTGACCAGAGAATAAGCATACAGGGTCATTTTAAACGAGTCTTCTAGTTCTGCGGAAATGAGAAAATAAATCCTAAGGAACAAGAGGTCATGTGGGGCCAGGGTGCATAGGTCTAAAGTCCTTCTCCCTCTGAGGACAAGACCCTGAGTTCTCTTTCTAAGTCTCCACGCCAAGGGTCATAAGCCTGTCCCACCCTCAATGACTGTGCCTCAAAGGCATAAGCGGTGTTGATGGCTGATGAGCCCCTGACAGGCAGTCAAGGACACTGCAAGCCCAGCCCCCATCTTGATGACATCTAAGCTGCTCCATTGGTAACAAGCTTCTCCCTGGTTAAAAGTAATAAATCTCCTCTGATTTAAGTGACAGCTTCTTGGGATTGTTTCCTTTGGCTTTAACATAAAGAGGAAATGTAAATCCAACATAATCTGGAGTGAAATAAAGATGTTAGCTCTGAAGGCTGAGATTGTTCGAGCTGGGCAAGGCATAGGAGATAGACCCTTTTAGGGACCCAGGGAGACCCTCATCATGCTCAGCTGGTGGAGGGTAGGGTTAAGTGCCAGCAAGGCCCTCATTGTGCTGTCCTATTCTTCACCTTTCCTTTCTTCTTCCCTCCCTCCCTCCCTCCCTCCCTCCCTTTCTTCCTTCCTTCCTTCCTATCTTCCTTCCTTCCTTCCTTCCTTCCTTCCTTCCTTCCTTCCTTCCTTCCTTCCTTCCTTCCTTCCTTCTTTCCTTTCTTCCCTCCCTCCCTCCTTCCTTCCTGGGTCTTGCTGTGTCCCCCAGGCTGGAGTACAGTGGTATGATCATAGTTCAATGCAGCCTCGAACTCCTGGGCTCAAGCGATCCTCTCACTTCAGCCTCTCAAGTAGCTGGAACTGGAACTACAGATCCACAACACCACACCTTGTTAATTTTTTTGTTTTTTGTTTCGTAGAGACAAGTTCTTCCTATGTTGCCTAAGCTGGTCTCAAGCTCCTGGCTTCAAGCAATCCTCCTGCCTCAGCCTCCAAAAGTGTTAGAATCACAAGGCTGAGCCACTGGCACCAGGCCATGCTTCACGTCTACCTGCATGCTCCTCACCTCCACTTAGGTGCCTGGGACCACCTTCACTGTCACCCCCAAATGAGCTGCCTTCATCAGCACCCAAGATAGCAGATTTTACTCTCCCATCCCCTCACCCAAACTGATCCCTCTCATCTGAGGGACACACATGGACTCACTCCCAGGTGCTAAAGCTGAAGCTTTTACTGACATGAGCCACATATTTCCAAATCCTTGCTCATCTTTCCCGCATAGTATGAGCCTAGAACTGGCCAGGCTGGGACACCAAAGAGATGGCAAGAGACAAGGTAAGGCAGGGAGGTCTCACCAAGCCAGGGACCACAGTGGCAATGAAGGATGCTAAGGTCAAAGGAGGCACCAAGCCTAAGCTCTTACCTTGTGTATGATGCCTGGTAGGTGCTCAATGCATGCTCATTACATGAGCAAATGAATGAATGAATGAATGAATGAATGAATGAATGAATAATGGAGGCCTCAGGCTTAAAACCTCAGGAGGAAACCACCAAATCCAGCAAATGGCATAGTGAGAGCAGGGAGGACTGAACAAAGACAAGCACAGAAAATCAGGATTGGTGCTCACCTCCATTCCTGTCTGGCCTGGAATGTTTAAATTGGCATTACGTCTTTTGGCTCTAAGTCCTTTGGCAATAAGAGTTCCAGAGAAGGATAGGATGCCCCTCCTTTTTTGCCTGATAGGAGACCATGGAATTACGCTGGCCAGTCTACAGAGAACATGTAGTAAGAGTTTTCATGTCCTCTGTGTCACCTTTTGATGTCAGAGGGTCAAAAACTCCACCCTTGGATCATGCTAACACTGCCATTTATTGTACATGGTGCCCATGAAGGGGCATGAAGCTCAACTGTGCATGCACACATTTCCCCTTCTACAAATACTCATGACTGCTCCTGTGGTGTATTGAATATGTATATCCGGCCACACCACTCAGCATCAATTCCTGTTCCTCTTATCCCTCCCTTGAAGTATCTGTTTCCAGCTTCTGGTTGGAGGTTGTGCTTCACAGCCTATCAGAATGGCCACCCTGCAGACTGCAACCCTTTATGAGAAATGGGGCTCCACTTCCCAAAACAAAAAAAAAGGAAAGAAAATCAGGATCAGTGTGGAGAGATGATGCCCACAGCTGCCCAGCATCCATGGTGTCTTCCTCTGATAAGACCTTGGTTTTCCTTTGTAGAAGCCACCCTTCTCCTCATTGTATGTAGTTTGGATGGAAATGCCAATCAAAGGCATTCCAGCAAAAGGCCAGGCAAATCACAACCAGCTCCATTAATCTCTCTCTCATGACAATGTGGACCTTGAGCAGGGGGACGCAAGGGCCAAAAGCACTGGCTGATGGTTTGTGCTGCCAGGAGTGCCTTAAACAGAAGCCCTGTTCCCTCACCCACCAGAACTGGCCTGGTCCGTCTCCAGGCTCATTGTCAAGTTCTCCCTATGAGCAATCCCATATTCTTATTAGAAGTTTTTGTTTTTTGTTTTTAGTTTAGATGAGTTGGAGTGATTTCTTTCTCTTTTTTAATTTATTTTATTTATTTATTATTATTATTATTTTGAGACAGAGTCTCTCTCTGTTGCCGAGGCTGGAGTGCTGTGGCATGAACTTGGCTCACTGCAACCTCCACCTCCTGGGTTCAAGCAATTTCTGGCTAATTTTTGAGTTTTTAGTAGAGATGGAGTTTCACCATGTTGGCCAGGCAGGTCTCTAATTCCTGACCTCAAGTGATCTGCTACTTGGCCTCCCAAAGTGCTAGGATTACAGATGTGAGCCACCGAAAGCAGCTGAGCAAGAATGATTTCTGTCACTGGCAACCAGGTAATTCTAAATATACAAGATCAAAGGTCAAAAAGGTTGGAGAAGATATTAGGCAGTTTCTCAGCTATCGCCTTAGAAAGTGTGGCTTGCTGCATGCTCTTTGGTGGCCCAATGTGAATCTGTCTGGTTTTTGAGACCTGGAGACTGGACACCATCAGGTCTCTCTGCAGTACTGTTTATAAACGCTGAGTCAGCAGGGTGGGAGCAGTCACCAAGAGCTCCATCCTGGACAGCTGTGCCTCCAGTCTCAGACCCGCTAGGACCTAGTTCTTCTAAAAGGGGGCTTGGGACACGCAGGGTGCAGCACTCATAAAACTTAAGTTTCTTCAGTGCAATGAACACAATTAGACATTTTTCTTCTGCTTCCACTGAAGACTGACACCCCATGTCCAACAGGGCATGCAGATTGCTGTAAGAAGCTACTTGACAAATTTCTCCAGGAAATTCTCTCTCTGGCTCTCACTTTATCTATCAAGTAAAATACTCCCACACCTTCATCAGACAGACTTTTTAAAGAGCATCACTGCTTCCTTGTCCCACTCCAAGCAGCTCTGAAGTCTCATTTGAGAGAATGAGAAAGAGCAGGACAGACAGAGAGAGAAAGGAGGCAGCAGGATTGGAAGAAGTGAGAGGAGCAGGTGACAGGGCAAGGGCTGAGATTCTGAGAGTCACACCAGGTCTCCTTTGATGATGGACAGGGCGGGAAGGGTGCCAGCAAAGTGATTCAGCGGACAGTTCACCTAATGAGCTGAAGTCATTAGCAGAGTCCTGGAGTCACGAGGTACGTTCATTTGGTTTTTTGGTTTCCAGGCCCAGAGGCATGTTCCAGTCGCTTATAGAGGTTACATAGGATTAGTGTTAGAATACAGGGCATGATAGGCAAAGTTGCCCAGCCCCACACCGGGACACAAGACAGGCATTGGCAGGTAAGTGGCAACTCCAGCACTGGGCCTCTAATTACCCTCTCCCTGGGACCCTCCTTGACTCCCTGGTCCCAGTGGCTCTCACCTACTGCACCGATTCATCTGTGCTTCCTCTCAGCTCCTACCATTCCACTGCCACCGCCTCTCACCTTCCGTGTGTCCATTTTCCTCCTGCCTCCATTCTTCTTGATGTGGCTCTTTGTCTCACTTCACCTCCTTCTACTGACTTTGCATTCTCTATAGCTCAAGTTCAAAGTACTCAAAAGAGAGGATATGACGGACTGGCCCATTGCCACGTTATCTAAGAAGCCCTGGGCAGCGGAGTTTACACATCAACTTTGCTGTGGTTTGCTGGCCTGCCTGCGGTTGGGCTGCTCCGCTCGGATTCAACCAGCTGCCAGGGGCTGTGCAACTAGATGACAGTTTGTTCTCTAGTTGTTTGTTCCTTCCAGTGTCACTGTCGTGGAGAATTCTGAAGGTTCCATCCAAGGAGCATCTGTCAGTGACATCGGGGACCAGGAGGGCCACTGTGTGGGAGCAGCAGCCAGTGACCATTCCACAAAAGAGGTTTGAAAACCCAAAGAGAGGTGAGATTTCAGAACCTTTAGAGACCAACGGGACCAGTCAGGCAAAATCTCTCATGTTAATCCACAGGGCATCTGAGACCTGCAGGCTAGACAAGAGGGAGTACCTGGGCCAGAGCTTCTGCTCTAAGCAGGTGGATGAGGAGAAGAGGCTGAAAACTCAGGCCTTGGGTCTCAGGCCTGGTATACCTTTGGACTCTATTTGCTCATCTTTACAATGGGATAACTATGGCACAGATCACCAGGGGTTGCAGTAAGAGTAGCTAAAATCATGCACAGGTGTTCCTACTCAGTGTCTGACTCACAGCAAAGGCTCCATGTGGCTGGTGTTTTTAAAATGATTTCAGGTATATGAAAATGATTTTACTTAAGATTTGAGATATTTATTATGATGATTATCACTAAGAGCCAGCGCCTTCTCCCAGAAGAATTAATCTGAGCAGAATGAGAAGCGGCTGAGAAGGCAACCCTGCCAAGAAAATAAGCCTCACTTTGCCACTCCATCCCTCCTTTTGTTTGCACCAACTAATCCCCCCAGGTTACGGGCCTATGAAAAACGTTATAACAAGACTCACATGGAGGATTATTAATCCTTCGTTTTCAACTGTTGCAAAGTGGCACTCTCCCTTCTGAGTTGCCTAAAGCCAGATTGGCTGAGCTCTGGGGCTGGACCTTTCCACCACAAGGACAGCATTCTCCAGAAGAGGAGCAGCCTCAAGCTACAGAAAAGGCTTGGAGCAGGGGGAGGGGCAGGGGCCAGACTGCTGGGCAGAAGAGTGTCCTCTCCTCACTTGTGTCCTGGCCAGAAGATGACGGCCACTGCTGTGTGCTGGGAGGTGGGACAGGTGGGTGGGCAGGGGGAAGACCAAAAGCAAAACTGGAGCTCCTGGGGGTGGGGGAGCTTCTCAAGAGTCCTGTTGGCATGGGAGACATGGAAGGTGGTCAGTCTTCCCCTTTTCCAACACAATCAGAGACCCTCGTTCAGGAGAACCAGCTTAGGTGCTTCATTCTAATTCGAACCCTCTCCACAGAAAAACACCTTCCTCAAGATGGTCTCATAATTCTAATGTTTCTAGAATAACGAAAAGACAAATATATAAGGTGGCAGATGTCTCAGTTACACTGATTTGATCTTTACAAATTATATGAATGTATTAAATTGTCACATGTTCCTTGAAAATATGTACAGCTAGTATGTGTCAATGTTTAAAAAGTCAGTTTTTATTATTGTACTATTATTTATTTTTAGAAAACAACAACCATTTATTTTTTTTTATTTATTTTCTTTCCATAGGTTTTTGGGGAAACAGGTGGTACTTGGTTGCATGAATAAGTTCTTTAGTGGTAATTTGTGAGATTTTGGTGTACCCATTACCCGAGGAGTATATACTGAACCCAATTTGTAGTAAAAAAAAAAAAAAGGCCAATTTTATATAATGGTCTCTTTATGAAGCCTCCTTAGACCTTCCTTTCCTATTTCCTTAAGTCAATCTCTCCTCCCCTTTCCCTGACCTTTCACATCCTCTGGTTTTGAACTGAGTTCCTGGTCTGCAGGCCTGACGGAGTCAGAGAATCTAAGGCAGGACTTCCTCTTTGTCCAACAGGGAAGTCTCAGGCCCAGAGCAGGGAAGGAGCTTGCCAGGGTCACACAGTAAGTAGTGGCATTTGAGGGGAAAAACCGAGGTCCCCAGGTGGGTCCCCAAGCCCACGTTTTATCTCACTCAGGGGAGTTCCCCAGGTGAACCTCACATAACATTACCTCTGCCCAGTGCTAATCCAGATGAAACCCAAGTATAGGGGCCTGTGGTCACAGGTAGCACTAGGCTGAGCAGGGATAAGCACATTTCCTTAATGCAGGACTTGTCAGAGCCTTTGATATGTTCTGGTACATAGGAAAAGTCCTGGGGCAGGAATAGACAGTATTTTCCACCTATTTGATTTTTCTTTTTTCCTGGGACCATCTTGCAAGCTAATGTTCAGCAGAATGCACACTGCAAACACCATTCCACACCATGCTGTTCAGACCCAGACCCAGGAATAGTCACCCCTTCCAAAGTGTCTGCCCAGAGAAAGCGTTCCTTCCACGTAAGAGACTGGGCTGTGTGTCTTGGAAACAGGAGCCTGTAGAAGTGAAGCTACAGCATAAAAGAAATTCAAACCAACAGAATGTGCTTTCAGCCACCTTCATTTGGCTCCAATGCCCTACATTTAATGAAATATTTCAGGATGGAAGGAGGTGAGGAGGAGAAGTGCCTGCCCTGATCCTGAGACTCCCCCTGCCACCCTCAGCCCAGAGCAGATTAAACCAGGGGCCCCTGCAATATGCATCAGAGAGAGCGCTAAAGGGCTCCAGCCTGAGCCCGGGCCACTGTAATCATAAAACACAGTCAGTGGATGTGAAGCTGCGGAACAAAAATACCTTGTAGCCATTATTTTCATGAGTCTCTTCTGATCCACACACCCCCTCTTCCATTTTTTTAATCTGGAGCTACTGAGAATTGCTATTTCTCACCTTTGTAATATGAGAAACAAGTTAATTAAAATCAATCCCAACTCCAGTCTCAAAACATCACTGCTTTGGCTGCAGATCTGTCAACAGTGTATTTTGATAGCAGTGCACGAAGGTGGTTATTTGGAGACACTGATAATTGCATTAATTTAGGAGGCATTAGCTAAGCCCAACGATTAATTACACAGGCAGCTGACAGAGCTGTAGCCACCAGATAGCTGGAGGAAAAAGGTGGAAACTCCAGCTCCCTTTTATACAGATCCAAACACCAAGAACACTCAGATAACCAGAACTGTGCTCATTGCTCATGGAGGTTTACAATGGTGAACACGTAGCACACTCGAACCTTGAAGGTCTTTCTAAATCCCAAAAGAGAGATTAGAGAGCTATTGGTATAACGTTCAATTAAGAGAATTTTGTTGGACTTTAATCTTTTGAAATCTGGTCATTTATAAGGGGTATTTGTACCATATCTTATGGAGTCAGAATTTCTACTTTATTAGCTGTGATCCCATTTTCCTATTCATTAACCAGTTTGAAATTAATAGAAATTATTTCTGTCTCTTTCTTTCTCTTCCTTATTTTTCACAACACACACAGATGCACGTATATGTGTATATTTTTTCTATGAATACTATGACAACATGCAAGTATATACGTGGGTAAATTGTTTTAAAAATTGGAAAAGCGAAAAAACCAACCTGAATAAAAAAAAGTTTAAATGCAAAAAAGACAGAAGACGACATGGTGAGGTGGTAGGGAGTGTTTTCATTTTTCCTGTCATTGGCACACAGCTCCCCTTTCTCACCTACTGAAATCTTACCCATATCTTAAGACCCAACTCAAAAAGCTTTGCTTTTTCTTGAGAATTTCACAAATGCCTGATTGGAATGCCAGAATCTTGGTCCAGTGTCTGAAAGTATTTCTGGCAAATTTTTAAAATACGATCTGGTCCATACATGAAACGGGAACTAAGATTAATGTGGGTCATGGCCAGGGCATGGTTTCAGAAGGATCCCCTAAGGTGGGTGTTAACCCAACTCTGCAGAAACCAAGGCTCAGAGAAGTGAAATAATTTGTGTAGCACTCACACCTGCCTGACTCCAAAGCCCAGGCCCTTGGCCGTTATGCCACTCACCCTTCTGCACTGAGATTCTTGGTGTCCAGTGGGTAAGGGATGATTTTGGTTCTGTCCAGCCTCCAAAGTCCCCTTCTTCCATGGACCCCTGGAGACCCTCTGGGACTGTCTGGTTTGAACTACATTGCTTTGGGTCTAGCCTGACCACTGGGTATGGAAAGAGAACAATCTTTATTTTTTACTCAAGTAATATTTTTATTACTCAAGTAATAAAATGTGAGTACATTAGCATTACAAAAGGTTAAATTCATTCAACCACTGTAGAAGACAGTGTGGCGATTCCTCAAGGATCTGGAACCAGAAATACCATTTGACCCAGCAATCCCACTACTGGGTATATATCCAAAGGATTATAAATCATTCTACTATAAAGACACATGCACACTTATGTTTATTGTAGCACTGTTCACAATAGCAAAGACTTGGAATCAACCCAAATGCCCATCAGTGATAGATTAGATAAAGAAAATGTGGCACATATACACCATAGAATACTATGCAGCCATAAAAAAGGATGAGTTCATGTCTTTTGCAGGGATGTGGATGAAGCTGGAAACCATCATTCTCAGCAAACTAACACAGGAACAGAAAACTAAACACCGCATGTTCTCACTCGTAAGTGGAAGTTGAACAGTGAGAACACATGGACACAGGGAGGGAAACATCACACACTGGGGGCTGTTGGGGGGGGCGCCTAGGGGAGGAATAGGATTAGGAGAAATACCTAATGTAGATGACAGGTTGATGGGTGCAGCAAACCACCATGGCACATGTATATTGATGTAACAAACCTGCACGTTCTGCACATGTATCCCAGAACTTAAAGTAAAACTTAAAAAAATTCAAATCAACAGAATATGCCAGGAAACTTCAAATGGCACTTTAACAATCCTCTACTCTCTCTCTTCTCACCAGGACTTACTGCTGTCAACGGTTTGGTTTGTCTGTTCTTCTGATCATGTCTGTGCATACTTATAAAGTTAGGAGTTTTGTTCTGTTTTAGGATCACATCACCTTTTATGAGATGCTTCTTTATTTAAGGATATGCCCTAGAAATGTTTTCATGGTAGTACATGTGGATGTACCTTCTTTTTTAAGAAGATTCCAATTTTGCTCTTGCCAAATCACCTTGTAAAATACCTCTTTGTGAACACATGCAAATAGATAACCAGGCCAAATTTCTAGGAGCAAAATTCCCAGGTGTTATGGATGAAATTGTGTCTACCCCAAATTAATATGTCCTAACCTCTAGCACTTCAGGATATAAATGTATTTGGAAATACGGTCATTGCAAATGTAATTAGCTAAGATGAGGTCATTAGGGTGGGCCTTATTCCAATATAATTGTTGTCCTTGGACACAGAGACATGCCCACAGAGAGAATGCCATGTGAAAATAAGGGCAGAGATTGGGGTAATGATTTTGTAAGCCAAGAAATGCCAAAGACGACCAGCAAACCACCAGAAGTCACAGCATAGGTATGGAACAAAGTATCCCTCACACTCTCAGAAAAAAATAACCCCACTGACACTTTGATCTTGGACTTCTAGCTTCCAGAACTGTGAGACCATTAATTTATGTTGTTTAAACCACTTGGTTTGTGGTACTTTCTTACGGTGGCCCTAGAAAACCAATGGGCCATATATGCACATTTATTCTTGCTGTATGACATCACATTGCTTCCTCCACCTCCCCAGAAAAGGTTTCATCATTTCACACTTCAGGCATAGCGTGTAAGGACAGCGGTGGGGAGGGGTCGGGGGGCTCATACCCAGCAGGTGTCATAACTTTTCTCACCAACCAGCAATAAAAGAAGGGGTCTAGATCACCACCTTCATAATCCCATTTAGGATTGGAACTGAGTCTGTCTTGATTTCACTCCTACAAACTTGATCTTCTGAGCAATATTATCACAACCTATTTGGAGTGAAGATGGAAAAAATTACCTCTCTATGAGACAATATGTGCCTTGTAGTGAACCCAAGAAGGGGTGCAGACAGGCAAGACTCAGGTGCAGAGGACAAAGGATTTCTTCCCAGCCGGCACAGCCCATGGTAAAGTGGACCTTAGCAGCTGGAGAGGAGCAAATCAGTCTTTACCCACTGGGCACTAAGAGTCTGTCTTTGCAGAGAAGTGGGTGGCACAATGACCTAGGGCCTGGGCTTTGGAGTCAGGCAGGTGTGAGTGCTGCACAAGTTATTTCACTTCCCTGAGCTTCAGTTTCTCATCTGGAGAATTGGATTAACATTCATTTAGCCCCTTCTGAAACTTGCCCTGACCAGAAGCTTGTGTTAGTTTTAGTTCACACACGAATGTGAACACTTTCCTCCACCTGTCTTTAGGTTTACATTTAGCCATTTATCTGACATGACTTTAAAACACAAAGAAAAGCAAAAGAAAGATGTCGATGGCAATGATGATCATCATCTCTCTTCTGGTTAAGTGCAGAGGGAATTAGGGAGTGGTGTGGGCATCTTTCTCATGGATTTTAAGAGAATAACAAAAATGGTGATTAGTTCCAGAATCACACAGAATGTGCTGAAGGTAACAGTTGCCAAGGACATTAAGTTCTGTGATTAATTGTTACACAAATGAACAAGTCCATTTAATAGGCCAGGCTCAGTCAGCCTTTATTTATCCAGTAGGGTAACTCGTCCCTGTAGGACACCTCGGGTCACAGAAAGATCAGTGGAAGCTGACACATATGGTAAATATTGGCCAACATCAGGGCAAGATGGGATGGGGGTCCAATCAGCAAGTTGTGCTCTGCTTTCTGCTCTGTCAACTCTATTCAAGCAGGCTCTTCTTCTATGGCGGGAAGAAGCTCAGTAAGTCTCGGTTTATATTCTCTGAGTCATCCCAGCAGAAATCATAACTTCTTTTCTCAAAATAATTCAATAACTCTCAAGGTGTTATTGAGTCAATCTGGATTGTGTGCCCAAGTATGAACTAATTGCTATGACCAAAGGGATGGAAATGTGCTGATTGGCACGACCTGATTACATGACAGACCCAGGCTTGGGTAGGTGGGGCCAGCCCCATGTAAATCCTATGGACTGAGAGCTAGGGAGGGGGTAAGGGTATGAGGGGCTAATAAATTACCTCCTTCTTTTCCCTGACTCAATTGAGAACAATTAAAAGAGGATAGACACAGGGTTAGGCATATGGAGTGCAAAATATCACAGGTTTGGAGAATGTAGTTTCATTGTTCGGCTGCAAAGAGCTTCTAAGTATTAAAATCTCAGGAACAGACAGCCCATCACTGGCAGAACTGGATAACTGCAGGTCTCCCCCTCAGGGCCCTGGCCCTGTAAAATTATAGCTTAGAAGACAAGGGAATGTGTTTTCCTCAAGAGAGAAGGAGGCAGAGGAAGCTGAGCAGATCATGCCCAGTTTCTTCCCTCAAAAGCACCTAACAGATGTGTCACTCCCTCTCCCTGGGGAGGAATGGAGGGAAAGGGAGAGGCTGGGGGACTGGTCTGACAGAGGCCTAGCCACTTGAAAACAAGAAGCATAAGAACTGAGAGCCCCACCGCTTACCCTGTGTGAGCATTCCCCGAGAGGAAAGTCGGGTGATATTGCAAAAGAAGTTAAATGGTCTTGAAACCAGTAAAATGGCAGCGGTCCACTACAGACAGAAAAGATAAAAAGGTGAAATGCCAGCCGGGTGCGGTGGCCCACACCTGTAATCCCAGCACTTTGGGAGGCCAAGGCGGGCAGATTACCTGAGGTCAGGAGTTTGAGTTTAGCTTGGCCAACATGGTGAAACCCTGTCTCTACTAAAACTACAAAAATTAGCCAGGCATAGTGGTGTGTGCCTGTAATCCCAGCTACTCGGGAGGCTGAGGCAGGAGAATCACTTGAACCCAGGAGGCAGAGGTTGCAGTGAGCTGAGATTGCACCATTGCACTACAGCCTGGGTGACAGAGCAAGACTCTGCCTCAAAAAAAAAAAAAAAAAAAAAAAAAAAAATGAAATGCCTTTACCTGTCTTCTCTCCCAAGAATGCCAAATCACTAATTATAATACCAAGGTGTATACTTGACATATTTACATATATAAATGCCTATTCCAGGCTGAGTTTGAGACTGTGAGGATTTCAGACTGTTTATAAAATCCTCTTTTGTAAACAATTGTAAGGGAAAACAATATCAGGCACCAGTGTGGTCTGAAATCAAATATAAAACTCACAGGTAACATCACACAAGAGTCCTGGACATGGAGTCAAAAGAACTTCGCTCAGCCCAACTTAGCCCTTCCAGCCGAGCTCTCCTGAACTTCTGTTTCCTCTAGAATAAGGGTTCTAACCCTGTGGCCCTAGCTGACCTCACAAAGTTGTGGGGATCAAACAGGACAAGAGGGGAAACGCTCTTGATAATAATGGTTAACATTTTCACCATTTACCATGCCCTAGGCACTGTTTTGAGAGTTTAACCTGTGTTAACTCTTCTAACTCTTCTAGTATTTTTTTTTAAAAAAGGAGTCTTACTCTGTCACCCAGGCTGGAGTGCAGTAGTGCAATCTCGGCTCATTACAACATCCACTTCCCAGGTTCAAGTAATTCTCCTGCCTTAGCCTCCTGAGTAGCTGGGATTACAGGTGCCCACCACCATGCCTGGCTAATTTTTTGTGTTTTTAGTACAGACAGGGTTTCACCATATTGTCCAGGCTGGTCTCAAACCCCTGGCCTCGTGATCCACCTGCCTTAGTCTCCCAAAGTGCTGGGATTACAGGTGTGAGCCACTGCACCTGGCCAACTCCTCTAGTCTTTAAAACAATCTTACAAAGTATATATTCTTAGGATAATCTCTACCTTCTAAATGAGGAAACTGAGCACAGAGAGGTTGAGAAGCTTGCTCGAGGTCTAACAGAATATAAAGGAACCTCTCTGCAGCTGCCATCATCAGCAAGGTTGTAACTACTGACAGGTAGGGCTCAGCGGGTGGCCTGGACAAGGGCTGTCTGGCCAAGCACGGAGGTGGACTTGCTGGCTCTGTGGCTCTGCACAGAGCGGTTTCCGAGCAAGAGAACCTTGAGGTTCGGGCATGGGAGCATGGGCCGGGGCAGGATATAGAAACATGGCAAGGGCTTAATCTGTGTCTGTTCTAAGCATGGGAGCAGAAGAAGGAGGCAGTTCCTGAATCTGACATGAGCCCCTGGCTTAGCACAGGCAAGATGCGGAGCAAATGTAATACAAGCATTGATACCCTGCCATGGACACTTCTAAGCCCTCTGTTCACAAGTTAACCCTGATCCAGGTACCTCCTCTTGAAACAAGGAGACAAAAGGGGCTAAGGTGAGGTGGCCTTATTCATGGTTCTTAGGAGGAGAGCAAGCAGGTGTCAGGACTGACCTTAGGTCAGTGGATGTCAGCCTTACCACACAGGCCACACTCACCTTCACTTAGCCTGGCTTCTTTCCTACCCAAACTGATCCTTGAATTTTCTTAGCGGATTTACTACTAGGGCTGGAACAATCTTTCTGTTGTAGCGTGTGCTTTCTAGAAAAAAGGAAGAATATTCTTCACCGAGGACGCCCAGCTTCCCAAAGACAGAGGGATATAGATGTTCCCTCTGGCTATGAGAGAGAGATTAGAAGAAATCATTTTTTAGCACCTGTCCAAATTGTGGTATATCGTATTAGATGATTTAACTTTGTATTTCAGCCTGTGTTTGATCTTGTGCTAAGATTTGTAGTAAAGCTGTAAAATGATGAGTCATAGTGTTTCCTTCGCCCAAATAAGGATGGCAAATGGCTACTACACACAGCCCTATTTTCCCTCTCGTGACAGTGGCAGACATTGCTAATCAATCATAATGCTCTTTCTCACTGAGTCTAGATGTGGCCTGAGAAGTCTCAATGTAGCTCTCCAGGCTATCTGAGCTGATGCATGAGATGAAAACCATTTGCTATTTCTGCCAAAGAAGTAGGAGAACCTAGGAAGAACAGAAAAACAACAGAGGAGACAGACACAACATCAGATGACGGAGAGGGGAGATATACAGAGAGAGAGGGGGCCGAGAGCTTTGCCAAGTGGATGGTTCCGGGAGACAAGTGATAGAAAACAGGCATGGAAAATTTAAGAGAGCTGTTGATAAGCTGTAACTCTGGTAACCAAAAAGAAAGTGTTATGTGACACTTAAAACGTGGACTGTAACTCTTTCAGAGCTGAAAATAAGTTGGGCAAATAGAGCTCTAAAGGGAGCTGTAGATATTTGTTTGATAAACACAGCAATTGCTTAGCCCTGAGCTTTATGACTGGTCAATAACTAAAAATAGATATAGATGATACAGATACACATACATGAAAACAAACCCTTTCTACGAATACTGATCATAGATAACATTTGAACATCTATCATGTCAGGCACTGTGCCAAGTGTTTTTTCACGCGCTGTAATACAGGAACTATTATTATCCCATTTTACACAAGCAGCAACTGAAGCTCATGCAGATCCAAGAACTTACCAAAATCAAACAGATAGAATATAGGGGAATCAGAATTGGACTCTAAGCAGTATTAACCCTGCATCTCTCTCAATAAACAATTACATACCTACAGCAGAACCCTGAAAAGAATGGGAGAGAGGCTAGCCCAAGATTTTTCATGTCTGGGGAATTTCTATTCCTATGCTTGGTATTGTTTGCTCACTCATTCATTCATTCATTTACTCATAACCAGCAAATCTTTATAGTGTGCTGCTATGTGTCAGGCACTGTGTAGGCACAGGAAATGCCAGTTGAATGGGGTAATGGCTCTGAACTCACACAGCTTTCCTGTCCTTTCCCTGAAATTGAAGAATCGTACAGCAGCTAGGATAAGTTAGAAAAGGTCCTGCACTTTGTAGCTAGGGAAATGAAATTGAGGCTTGGGGATGGCAAGGTCTAGGCAGCCTAGGCTCATTCTGACCAGCTCTGATCCGAAAAGACCCAGTTCAGCCCACCACAAGCCTGGCTGTTGGCTTGGTCATGATCAGTAGGAGAAGCGGCCTCTTCTAGATTCGTTCTGGGAAATAAATTGCTTTCATGGTCAGAAGGGTTCTCCTGCTCCCAAGTGATTCTGATGTGCTGCAAGATGCAGTTCTCTGTGATGGGGCAAGGTCCAAAAAAATGCATGCATCTTAGGTGCAGAAATTGGATTGTCCCACCACCTCTGGTCCTCTACTGCCACCCCCAACGCCCGGCTCCCACCAAACTCTAACATGAGGAAGATATGACACATGGGTGTCCACAGCTCTCTGACCTCTGATGTTCCCTGGTGAGAACCAGTTCAGGATTGGTGTGTGTCAATTCAGCACCTTGCCACACCTTGGGAGGCCTCGCAAAGACCTTTCAAATTTCACAGGATTACTCCCTCCGCAACAGGCCAGAAGCGGCACTAGTAAACCAGCTTGGATGGCCCAGCAGCAATGGTTGTTTAGGCTTATTTCAGAGATTATTTTGAGGAGCTGGTTCAAAAGCTACAGACAATTTTTAAGTTCATTATAAGTTCAAACTGGCTCAGTGGGCATTAGGGTCTTTTGCTGATGTTAGAAAAAAGAAAATTACCTTGGCTCGGTTCATAAATCTATAAAGAGAAAAAAATTTGACTTGGTTTGAAAGCCGTTTGGGCTTTTACAGGCGAATGGATGTTTTTAGTTGATGATTTCATGGGTTCAGGCGCCTGAGGATAGCACTAATGGACAGCGTTAGTCCAATTATCCTAACAGGGGTAGGAAGCTACACCAACTATTTACCTAGACTTTCAGAGTGAAGAACATTCTGTGGAAGGTGGATACGGTTCCCAGAGAAAAAAAATCTCCCCACATGACTAAGCCACTCTCAAACCTCTTCAGATTCCCAGAAACCCCAGAGGATAAATGAAATGTCTTACAAACATATCCTCGCAGAAGGTCAATGCAGACAGTTACAAAATGGCGCCCAGAAATGCAAAGGTGAAAACCAAGGAAGTGGGAAGCCTCAGGTTAACTTGTTCAGGTGACAAAAGAGAGTTTGAGGCTGACCTTCTGCTTCACTGACAAGTAATCTTGCAGGTGGGTGACTGAACTGCCTCTCCAGCAGCTGGAAAGAACAACCCCATGGGAAGGGTAGACGCTCCTTCCAGGGCCGGAACAGGAGGAGTAAAATTCACAGACTTTCCTCCTCCACTAGGTTTTATTAAGTCTGGCTGCTAACTCCCTCCCCTCCTAAGAACTCCCAACTGACCTGGGGAAGGAAGAAGTGTCAGTAGGGGACAGACACCTGGAGAACCTACACTAAAGCGTGATGAAGGGTTACTCACCCCCTGCGCGGGTCTCATCAGTGGGTCAATGGGTGCACTTAGCCCACAGGAAGATGCTACCCAGTCATCCCATCTGAGGTCGCCCCTCCCCAGTTCCTCCTCATTTCCTCAGACTGAGTATGTCCTTCAAGACACTTGTTACAATCTTGCTTATTTATCTTCTTTGTTAATTTGTATTCTTGTCTGTGGTCTGTCTCCCAAACTTGAACTTCAGCACCTTGAACTTAAGAGAGCAGGGATCTTCTGTGGTTTATTGGCTGTTGTATCCCCAGGACATAGAACAGGGCCCCAGATCCATAAAAATACTCAAAATTTATTCAACTAAATGAATGCATAAGGAAATGAATGGATGAGTAAAAAATCCAGAATTCTATGCAGAGGTTACGAATAAATGGGGAGGGAGAAGTAGAGGAGGGAAAAATAAGGTCAATGATTCAGATAGGAGAGGGTGGTTGTGATGAAATAGAGTCAGAAGGTCTGAGCTATCATATCGCGGTCTCTCAGCAAGGCACTCCGTGACACAGGGAGTGTGCAGAGAGGTGGGAGGCAGGTGGTAGGAAACAGTGAGGACTGCTAGGGCCACAGCCAGGAGGGGGGAAGGAAGAGAAGCGCCACAGAGAAAGGGACTTGGCAAACCAGGCAGGGGGGTAGGTAGGGGATAGAAAATTGAGCTGTAAAAACCCCTCCAGAGCACAGACTGTGGGTAGGAGGCATTGTGATCAGGCTCCATCTCTCTGAGGTTGGAATCACCACCTCAAGTCCCATTTCTACCCCTGGGGCAGTAAACCAGCCTTACTGAGCTTCGGTTTCCTCCTCTGTCAGATGGGGTAACAACAGTCTATGTCTTTGGACTATAATGAAGATTTAGAGAGATGATATGGGTAAGAGCTTGGCATGGGGTCTGTTTTCTTCCTGTCAGAAGCTGCCATTCCGAACCAGTTACTTTAGGAGCCTTCCTGAATTCCCCGCTTCAGTGTGCCTTCCTCACCCCACACAAGCACCCTCCCTTAAGAAATTCATCTCAGGTAAGGGCTGGTAAGAGAAATCACTCCAGTGTCAGCACCCTTGGGTTTGGCTTGGGAAGGCTGAATCTGTTCTGGACCACTTGAACGGGCCACAGAATTGTCCTTGCAAAAGGTGGCCTCTTGTCTTCTTTATTGATCTGCACACTGATGGACATTTCTCAATGGTACTGACCGTAAGCCTAGGCAAGTCTTCCAGGTTCCCTGTGTTCCTTTAACCTTGGAGGTAGGAGGGTGACCTTGGAGCCCTCCTGCAGAGGAGTGAGAAACTCGTTTCCTCTGCCTTTCTGTGTCATGGAAACCATCCTCCTTCCAGTCCCAGAGGATCTTCTGTCACAGGTCAGAGGCTCGTTTTGTGAGAGGCTCAGAGCATTTTTTTCTGTTGAACAGAATGTCCTGGAAAGAAGTTGACAGTCATGCTCTCTAACAGCCTGGGATTGGCAAGCAGTAGGAACAAGCCTGCAGCACCCTAAAGAGGACTTCATGGCTGTCTGGAGATAGCCTGATCCCCAGAAAACAACCCGGGAGCTTGCTCTGTCTTGGGTGTCTGGGGTTCAACTTTTGCTACTAAGGGTGTGGGCTGAAGTAAGCCAAGGCTTGATTTTCTAAAAGCAAAATAAGCATGCATACATTTTCAGCAAGCAAAAATGTCATTCCCAAACAGGATATTTTGAGAGCTTTTTCAAAGTCAAGGATACTTAAAACATTCTACAGTCCTCTCCTGAGGAGTGTCCAGGGTTCTGGGGGTGCTGCACTCCCCACCCTCTGGTTGGGCTGTCCCAGCCTTGAGTGGAGAGCAGACTCTGTGGACTGTCCCCAGGAGGAGGTATGCCTCATGGAGCAGTCATTGGCAGGAAAACAGAGGTGAGAAACAGAGGCTCATTCAAACCAGCTCAGATAACAAGGATTTGGAAAAGGTGTGACTAGCCAAGGACAGGAAACCAAGGACACTCGGGCCACATGGTGTCTGGGTCTGGACAGCCAGCAGCCAAGACTGCATCTCTGTTTTTTACGGTGCTGCTCATCACTCCTCTCCACTTCTTCTGGAACATCTGCTCCATCCCCTGGTTGGAGAAAATGCAATCTGCCGTTTTCTGCTGACACGTGACCTCTCTGATCTTCCAAAATATCAACTATGAGGTGGCTTGGCTTGCTTTTTACTTTAAGTCCTGCACCACCATAATCAAGACAATATAAAGTTGGAGTTAGGAGAATGGGGTTCAGATTCCCTCTTTGTCACTTACTACCTCTGTCACCTTGGACACAGTATGCCTCAGTTTCCTCCTCTGTAAAATTGGAATTATAATTGTTTCTGTCTCATAAAGCTAATGTGAGTATCCAATGAGTTGATTCATGAAAAACACTCAGAAGTAGGCCTGGCAAGGAAATGCTTAAAAATACTAGCTCTTGTGAACTCCATGAGGGATGCAAATTCAAATGCCCACAGGGACCAAACAGGTAATATAAACCTCTGAACCAGGCACTGAGTGATGCAATAAGGGTGGGCAGGGACCATGCCAAACTGGAGAATACATGCCCCAACAAATGTATTCAAGTTTAATTTATAAAGAAAAGTCAGCAAGCAGGCAAGTGCATCTGTATACCTATGGGCCACCAGCTTGAAACCCTGAATATAGTTTTTCTTTAAATTCAAGATAAAGAGAAGTTGATTGGCTCAGTGAAGATGATGGATGGGTACACTGGGTCAGGTCTATCCCAGCCTAACCAGCTGTGACCAAAAGTTGGGCAGAAAAGAGCAGGATCCTGACATAGTACAAACGGGGATAGGGAGGAGCCTGTGGCCAAGGACAGACTATCTCAGAAAGGGAGATCCTGAGCCAGGCACGTTTACCCACCAACACACACACACGTATCATGTATGCACACAAGGCTTTGGTGAACATCAGAAGTAAATCAAAGTAGAATGCTCTCTGTCTCTTACTACTATCACCTTTTTAGCATTCACAGACTCCTTGAATCCAAGGGTTGAATAAGACCCTGGAATTCATCTCTCTCTGCTTCTCCCTTATTCAAGAAATCTCTTCACAGTATCCCAGACAAATTATCTGCCAGATCTAAAATATCTGTTTCAGTCACCAGTGTGTTTCCAGCCAGGGGGATTCCTAAAGTTGTCTGAAAAGCAAAATGGGCCCCTTATTAGCAAAAGAAAGGGTAAATAAGGGCAATGAAATAAAAATAGCAATTACTCATCCCAGGGATTGCACTGTTTCTAAAGAACACTACTAGACAGCTCTATTTAAAAAAAAAAAAAAAAAAAAAAAAAAAAAAAAAAAGTTTTCCATAATGTGAAAACAAGTCCTGCCTGGCTTTTCTACTCATTCTATTCTCTGTTCTTAACTCTACGTTTAAGAGTCAAGAAGAAAAATGCTGCTCTCAGCATGGGTTTGAGAGTCAAACAAACCTGGGCTTGAACCAGCTTTGCCTCTTGCACTGTGACTTTGTACAAACTGCTCAATCGTTCTGATTTTCAGTCTTCTAGTCACTAAAACGGGGATAATAATCCTATCTACCTTGCATTATTGTAAGGAATTAGCAATACGTGCAAATAGCAGCTCTTCAAGAATTTAAAGACCCCAATATAGGTGTTCTCATTTCCAGGCTAAAAAGCCTCAAATCCTTTAACCATTCCTGGGGTGGCATAGTGTCTAGACTCCTCTCAATTTTAGTGGACTTGTGTTGGCCTTTGTCTGCCTGCTTGGATTGTTTTTCACCTTCTTCGGACAACAGCACTTTGTTCTGTTTAGCGGGGACCACTTTTCCCGCTGGACACACTCAATCTGATGTGATCGTCAATCAAAGTGCCCCAGGCTCACCTACCAGGCTAAGCCAAATGCTGTTCTCCCTTTGAACTTCCATCCAGAGCTGAGGGATGCAGAGAGCAGTGATGGTTGGAGTTCATTTGCCTTGACTGGGGAGATGGTTCAGCTTTCCTGCCATCTTTGTCCTTTCCTTCCTTCGTTCTTTCAGCCTTTCAGTGATTATATGAGCCACTAATCAGTTTTTCTGCTTGTTTGACAGAGTGCATTCCCATTGCTTATAACCAAGGAACACTATTGGAGCACAGTCCAGATGGAAAATTGTGGTTTATGGAGGAGTTGTGAGTATTTCTGTCCCAAGCTTAGGATGAATTTTGGGGGTCTCATGAGAGGGGAAGCATTAGGAGTGAAGATTAGAATGAAAGTAGCTTGGAGAAAGACCCATTAAAGAGGAAACTCCAGTGCCTGTGTGGGGTCTGAGGAAGCACTTGAGATGGTGGGATTTTAGGGAAGATCTGTACAGAGGAACCAGTTGAGATACATCACCAGGGCGCCATCTGCCCTCTCTGCCTGCTGCCAACATGACACCATACCTAGTATTGAGGGGACACAGGAAGGTTTTTCTAACTGGCAGGAGTCCCAGGTTTTGAGGGAGAAATGGAGAAAAAGTGCTAAAATGTGTTTCTTCCAAATGTTCTGGAATGCATCCAGACACATCCATAAAAGAAAGTTGGCATCCACCTAGAAGGGAGGCAATATATTTTTTTAAATTACAGTCATAATTCCTAATTGAATGTCTCTCTCAAAAATTCATGACACAGAAGACTGAATTGTTAAGTAAATAAAATCATAAATGAGGTCCATAACAGAGCTAATGGCTGCACTAAACAGCTCTCTATTGTTCAGGAGCTCTCAACCAACTCCCCGATGGTCCAGCGTAGCTGTATCCATGTGTAAACTTCTAGGACTTTCCCTTCACCCAACGAAAGCATGATGTGCCCTGCTTTTCAAATCTTGCTCTTTGTGGACTGGGTTTTTCTACCAATGAAGATGACTCAGTATTGCAACTTTCTTTTCCACAAGACAAGCAAACTTCGGGGCAGCCCTAGCTTGCCTCTTTCTCATTGAACTGTCACTCACACTCTTTGGACATCAGCTTCTGCATCCCTGATGGCCTCTGACAGCTCTGAGTCAATGCACCACTTAGACCCCCAAATCTGATTTTGATTTCTACATACTTTGATCGATTTTTAGGAAGTTCAGCAGATTTCTCCCATATTCTTTCTATTTAAGCCTATACTTCAGAAACCTGTGGTGGAGATAAAGACTTTTAAGTGAACCTTCTTCTGTTCCTTCTGACTGCCCATCGTTTATTCAACAGATGTCAAGTGAGCTCTGTGTCCCATGCAGTGCTGGGTCAAGGACATTCTATGGTGAGCGAAGTAGGCACCATCCCACCCTCAATGACCTCGTGGTCCAGCAGAAAAGAGGAGTTATGCAAATAAGCCCAATCAACAAATTGGAATATGCGCTATGAAGGAAACAAAATTAGGTGGAACAAAAAGGAATAACTGAAGATATCTCATTTAAAGATAAGGTGAGACTTAGAAGAGATTTCTCTGAGCACAAGATATTTAACCCGAAACATGAGGATGAGCAGGGCTGGATTGGCCAAGGGGGAAGCCATGGGACAGCGAGATCATTCCCGAGGGAGAGAGCCACACGTACAAAGGCTCTGAGGAAGAAAACTCGGCCTGTTGGAGGCACTGAAAGCCAGGCAGCATGGCTCGCAGAGGTGGCCAAGCTGAGGCTAAAAGGTGCAATGGGCACCTTCCTCTGGTGGCAACGGAATGGGGCTCAGCCAGGCTTCTCTGAGAGGAGAGCAGCCAACACCCTTGAGCCGTGGCTACTAGGAGACACAGAGGTGCAATTGAATGATTGTGATCTGGAAGTCAGAACCCCACGTTCTGAAAAAAACAAAACAAAACAAAACAAAAAAAACCTCCTAGGGCTGTGGCAGGGGTCAACAGGGATAAAGTAGATATAGGATGAGGACAGGGTCTTGTATACAGAAAGCACTCAATAAATATGGGCCCTGGTTCTTTCAAGGTAATGCTACGTACCTTCCTTTTCTTGGGTCACAAGGTCTGTAAACTACAGAAATGGAGAAAATGTCTTGAAAGGCCCTTTTCTATAGAATCTTGTAGGGGAGTAGGGCTGGAAGGTATGGGAGGGGCCTGGCTTATTTGGACTCTGGGGCCTCTTCCTGGGTGAAATGAGGTTGGTACACGCTTTGGCCTTCCCCATTTCTGACCCTGGGCACTGCAGTCCCAGGTGCCTGGCCGACTTGCTGGAGGATGGCTAGGCCTTGATTTGATCCTGGCATTTACTCAACAGGCACCTTGGTATTTCTTAGAGGCCCTTGCAAGCTCAACAAAACTAACCTGGGGCCTTGAATTCCGGTATCCAAGAAAGCATCCTTAATTTTAGAACAAATAGCATGGACTTGACTTCTTCCTGACCGATCCCTTTACTCTCCACAATTGGGTGTCTCCATATTCTTGAGCTATTTGAGGTCTTAACCCTAAGCAAGTAAATATGGGGGCTGAGATGGACTTGGGTTTGAATCCATCTGTGGTCTTGAGTAAGTTCCCTCTCTGAACCTGTTTCCTCATCTGGAAAATGGAGTTGCAATAACAGTAGTAGTGTTTCTTCGAGGGTTAAATTAGGACACGTAGACTGCTTAGGACAGGGCCCAACTTGGAGCACATCCTCCATAGAGGTTAGTTGCTATCAGTAATGAATTATTATTTTTAAAATTAGTCTTATTATTAACAACAGAGTGAATTCCTAATGAAAATAGTGAAGCTTAGAGCACAGTAGGGGTTGAGGTCAGACACCCAGCTCATCACAGGTCTGCAAAAGTCAGACCTCAAAGACGGAAAAGCAGAAAGACCCCTTGAGTCTCAGCTTGGCTGAGCTTGAGGAGGCAGCAAGGTGAAGGCTTGTTGAGAGTGACTGAGAAGTTTCACAGATGCTTCCACAGCTCTGGGGGAGTTAAGTCCCCACCTATGCTCCTGCTGGCCTGGGATATGGCTCTGGGGCCCACACTCTGGAAGCCCAGGTTCCGGTAGCCTCCCTCTCACCACATCTCCAGTCCTCTCCAAGCAAGAAGCACCTTACAGACTCAACCTGGAGGTTTTCACCAAGCATAAGGAAGAATTTTAAGGCTGTCCAAGAAGTAGAATGCCAAGGAAGTCACATTTCCATAGGATGAGCTCTGTTGAGTAGGATTAAGGCACAGACTTTGTTCTTAGTACTTTCTATGAATTAATTAATTGAATACTCAACACAGCCCTATGAGGTAGGAGTTCTGTTATTACCTGTGTTTTACACAGGAGGGAGGCTTGGAGACACTTGTCTCAGGTCACTCAGTGGGTCTGCATGAATCCCAACTTTTGCCCTTAACAATCACACCAGAGAAATGCCGTACCGTCAGGCTGCTGCCCCAGTGCTGGCAGTATCCAGGCTCTGTGCCACCACTCTCAGACCCAGGACTTACTCGCCTGTGGTTTGACCTCAGAACCCGCACTTGGTGCCATGCTGCCTCTCAAAGCAGTCCACATAACTAAAAACACATCTTCCTCGAGGTCCTTCTAATTCACAGAGTCAGGGAGTCTCAGCCAGGACCCAGTTCCTCTACAATGCGGTATTTAAGAGCACGGGCTTTGAAGACACACAGTCCTGCCTCCTCTGCCTTCCAAGACAAATTACTCAGCTTGTCTGGCAGAGCTTGAGAACTATAAGAGTGCCTGCCTCATATTCCTGGACCCAGTGTTTGACACACGGTAGGTTAGGTCCACTCAGGTCTGTCCAGTGCCAATGAAGACAAGTCAGCAACAACACGTCTCCACCCAGCACTGGCCACAGACCACTTTACCGACTGATGTCCAGGTCCAGCACAATGGCTCACACCTGTAGTCCCAGCACTTCAGGAGGCCAAGGTGGGAGGATCACTGAGTCCAGGAGTTCAAGACCAGTCTGGGCAACATAGTGAGACTGCAGTCTCCACAAAAATAAAAATAAAGTGATATCCAACAAGTCCTGGGCAACAGGCCGCACGATTCCAGCTCATTAGCCATCCATGACCTCTTGACTTTCTTATGGTCATTCAACTCGCACTTAGGTCCTGAAGACATTCTCCATTTTGGTTTTGATTGATTTTGCATTTATTGTAGCCACATCCAGCTCCCTCTGTGTGGATCTTGGGACAACCAAAGGAAGCAGAAAGGATTCATCTGCGAGCCACATCCCAGGGCAAGCGACTGGACATCAGTCAAAACACATGGCCCTCTCCTTCCTTTCTCTCCTCAGCAGGCGATTAAATGGATCAGTAACTGAAAGAAGGTCAGTCTCCAGCTCCAGGAAAACCAAAGCCCGAGCAAAGCCCCGGATTAGCCACACAGCACAGAGCTGCTCACAAAGCTCAGCCTGTGGGTGCCTTTTGTTCTGGGCCCCAAAATGTCTGGTAGTGGAGGCAGGCCCTGTCCCTTTATAGCAAATTTACAGTTAGCATTAGCTTAGCCATAAAGATTCTCGCAGAGTGTCCAGATTGTGAAGTTTTGTTACTCAAGGGAATAGGGAAAGCCTCTTCCCATGGGGATGAAAATGAGAAATTCAATTCTTAGGATGGTTCACATGGAACAGTATGGGAGGCAGAAGGGAACAGTGATCATGTCCTCTTAGAGCCCCTCAGGCTCTTCTCCCAGACACCAGGGAGGGAGAATGCCTCTGCTGAGGCCAGTTTTAAACAGCTTTGTCAAGGCACAACAGATACACAAAGAACTGCGTACATTTATATGTAAACCTTGATGAGTTGCAACTCACTTATCCAATACCTCACAAAGATTTCTTATATCTTTTTGTCTTATTTGGGGGAGGGGTGTGTATAGAACATTTAACATAGGCTGGGCACGGTGGCTCACACCTGTAGCACTTTGGGAGGCCAAGGTGGGAGGATTACTTGAGGTCAGGAGTTTGAGACCAGCCTGGCCAACATGATGAAAACCTGTCTCTACTAAAAATACGAAAAAATTAGCTGGGCATTGTGGCACATGCCTGTAGTCTCAGATACTCAGGAGGCTGAGACAGGAGAATCACTTGAACCCTGGAGGTGGAGGTTGCAGTGAGCAGAGATCGAGCCAATGCACTCCAGCCTGGGCAAAAGAAAAAAGAATATTTAACATGATGTCTACCCTCTTAACAAATTTTAAGGTGCACAACACAGCACTGTTAACTAACCATAGGCACTGTGTCGTGCAGCAGATCTCTCGAGTGTATTTATTTAGCATAACTGAACTTCTAGACCCATCGAACAACTCCTCATTCCCCACCAGTCCCTGGCAGCCACTATTTTATTCTCTGCTTCTGAGTCTGACTCTTACAGATACCTCACGAAGGTGGAATCATGCAGTATTCATCCTGCTAAACTGACTTATTTTCACTGCCACTTTTGAAAAGTCCAGCAAGATACCAGCAACTATACCAGTGAAATAACGTAATAGTCTTGTTTGGATGTTTTAAAGTCTTTTGCAGAGGAACACTGAGTTTACCTTTTCAGAGTCCTCTCCGGGCTGTTGGAGTGCTCTCTGATCTCCACCAGGCAAATGCCTTTCTTTGTGCTTCCTGGTCCCTTTGTCCAGCGATAATGGGATGGATTGCATTGTGTGGTCATGGGAGCCATGTCCCTTTTCCTCCTCTGAAGTAGACTTGAGGGCAGGGACTGTTTCCACTCGGGACAGAGGCAGGCTTACAGTTGGTGCTCCATAAATGTTTCTGAGGGGTAAACTGTGACTGTCATTTATATCTTGCTTTCATTTTGATGCTCAGAATGAGAATTGGCCCAGCTTTTCTAAAGGAAAACTTTACAATTTGGCAATTCATGTCAAAGGCCTTGGAATGTGCAAGCCTTCGACTGTGACTCTCCTCCTAGAAGTGTATCCTGAAGCAGTAATCGATACTGCCACCAGGATTTGTGTTTAAGGACAGTCAAGGCACCTTTGTTTACAATAGAAAAGAACTGGGCTTATCATGATTGTCCAAAAATAGGGGTTTGGGGAGTGCAATTGTGGTTCATCCCAATAAGGAAATAGCATGCATACAGCTATCACACACTGTGTGACAGAGGAGGAATTAGAGATGTGGGGAAGTGCTCATGATGCAATGCAAAATGTTCTAAGAGTAAATAACAGTACATAATAGATACAGGTATTTAAAAAAGCAAATTATATACATGCATATAAAGAAATAGAGTCAATTAAAATATACCCAAATTTTAGCAATGCTTGTCTCTGGGCTGTGGTACTGTGGGTAATTTTTGTTTGTTTGTCTGTTTGTTTATCTTCCTGTTTGTTGTATGTTCTAAATTTTCTACAATAAAATATTTTGTGATGAGTGGGCAATGATCTTTATTCTACTTTGTTACCCAAGAAGTTTTCCACTAAGAAATTTTTGATGATCATTCTTCAAAAATAGGTAACTGATTCCTTTAACATAATACCAGAAATTTTGTGTCACAAAAGTACCCCGATCCTCCTGCTCACGTAAGCCTTGTTGACTATAATAAACTTTTATAATCAGAAATCAAAAGCACTACTTTTTAAAAAATCAGTTAAAATTGGAGTTGGCTGAAACTACTTGTAAATTTGTGCTAAATAGTCCCAAGTGGACTCCTGAGATATCAGAGCCCCAGAGAGACCATTTTCAGGAAAAAGTGCATCCAGTTCCGAGCACTTCACTGCAGAAACAGGGAGCTGACTTGTTAAGGGGAAGATTATACCTTGGCCCCGTGTTTGCTCAAGGTTCTATGCCTGGGCTCTGAGTAACTTAAAGCATTTCTCAGATCCAGAAACACAGACTCTCAATTCCACTCCAGCTGAGTGTCGACTTCTTTCTGTTGCAGGGGTGGGGTAGGCCAGCCAGGTTCCACATTGACTCTCTTTTTCCCAGGGCCTCCTGAGAATATGACCCCTCCCTCCCTCTTCAAGCAGACCTCTCCACCTGAGTCTCTAAACCATCCTTGGGAAGATCAGGACCACTGAGGGAAAATAAAATTGAGGGGAGGGAGGCAGTGGGGCTGCTCAGGGATTCCTGTGTATGTTGTTCCATGCCAGTGGGTGGAGATGCTCTCACTAATAAATGCTGCATTCTCCAGTCTGGGTATACCACAGATTATTTGGCCACAGTTGTACACAGGGCTACTGTGAGTGTCCAGTGCAGGAGACCCATGTGCATTCACAGGTTACGCCACGGTGAAGCTTTTCCTTGCATTTAATGTCACCAAGTGTTCAGTCCCCCACACAGGGTCAGCCATCCCCCTGTCTGAAAATCCTGCCTCCATGTGCTGAATTGAGCTGGGTAGCAGCTGGTCTAGGTTATGGTGGAGGTGGCTGGTTACCTACCTGATATCTATTCTCCCTTCTTCCTTAGTAACAGAATTTTGTTTTACTCTGGAGTTAATGTGCCCAGTGAAGAGGCCTCATTCCCTGGCCTTCCTTGAAGCTCATAGTGGCCCGTGGGCTGTAAGCAGATAGACATGTTGGGTGGATGCAGAGGCATGCACCCAGAGAAAATGACATCTGACATGTGCTCTATGATCACTACCTCCTCTTTTGCTTTTTGGGTGGAACATGGCTGTGATAGTAGGAGCTCCAGATACCCTTCAGGACCAGGTGGCAACTTGGTGATGGAAGCCAAGCATCAAAGGATGGTGGACAGGAAGAGTGAAGGAGCCCAGCTCCCTGATGGCTGTGCAGCCTCTATGCTGGCCCTAGACAGCATGCCTAGACGTTTTCACACGACAGAGAAAGAGGCTTCTACATTGTTTATGAACTGTCATTTCTGGCCTCTGTTACACAAGTCTCACTCTCTCTGAGAAGGGTCCTGGAAAACTCCACTTCACAACCTAAGTGTTCATGAATGGATAGAGAAAATGTGGCATACAGCAGGTCTTCAAATAACATCATTTAATTCAACGTCATTTTCCTATAAGGTTGATGAGAGAAAAAACAGATTCCTGACCAGTATCCCTGTCTGTGGAGTCTGCACTTTCTCCTCATATCTGTGTGTTTTCTTAGGGAACTCTGGTGTTCTCCATATCTCCAAGCTGTGCACACGGGGTTCACTGGCCAGGGCACATGGCCCCAGTGAGAGTGTGAGTGTGGGTGTGTGTGAGCTAGTGTGAGTGTGTGTGAGTGTGGGAGTGTGTGAACATGGGTATGAGTATGGATGTGTGTGAGTGAGCATGTGTCTGTTTGAGTGTGGGAGTGTGAGTGTGGGTGGGTGTGTGAGCAAGTGTGGATGTGTGTTAGTGTGGGTGAGTGCGAGAGAGTATGGGTATGTGAGTGTGGGGTTGTGTGAGTGTAGATGTGTATAAGCAAGTGTGGGTGGGTGTGAGTGAATGTGCATGTGAGTGTGAGAGTAAGTATGGCTGGGTGTGTTAGCATATGGGTGGGTTTGAGCAGTGTGGGTGGGTGTGAGTGAGTGTGGGTGTGTGAGAGTATGGGTGTGAGTGTGGGTGAGTGTAAGGGTGTGTATGTGTGTGAGTATGGGTTTGTGTGAGTGTGGGAGCATGAGTGGGTGTGTATAAGCGAGTGTGGGTATGTGAGAGTATGGGTGTGTGAGTGTGGGTGTGTGGGTGTGTTAGTGAGTATGTCAGCAAATATGGGTAGAGTGTGGGAGCATGACTGTGGGCATGTATGTGAGCCAGTGTGGGTGTGTGTTAGTGTAGGTGAGTGTGAGAGAGTATGGGTGTGTGAGTGTGGGTGTGTGTGAGTGTGGGTGTGTGTTAGTATGTGTGTGAGCAAGTATGGGTGTATGTGAGTGTGGGAGCATGAGTGTGGGTGTGTGTGAGTGTGAGTGTGTGTTAGTGTGTGGGTGAATGTGAGTGAGTATGGGTGTGTGAGTGTGGGTGTGAGTGTGAGTATGTGAGCAAGTGGTGCTGGGTATGTAAGCATGTAGGTGGGTGTGAGCAAGTGTGGGTGTGACTGAGTGTGGGTGAGTGTGAGTATGGGTGTGAGTGTGGGTGTGTGTGATTGTGTGTGAACATGTGGGTGTGTGAACAAGTGTGGCTGGGTGAGTGAATGAGTGGGTGAGAGTGTGAGTGTGGGTAGGCATGAGTGTATGCAAGCAAGCGTGGTTGTGGCAGTGAGTGTGTGTATGTGTTTGTGGGTGTGTGAGGGTGTGTGAGCAAATATGGGTGAGCGTTAGCAAGTGTGGGTGTATGGGTATGTGTGAGCTTGTGTGGGTGTGTGTGTGTGTGGGTGTGTGAGCAACTGTCAGTGTGTGGGAGTGGGTGTGGTATGTGTGGATGAGTGTGTGTGTGTGGGTGTGTGGGTGAATGAGTGTGGGTGTGTGTGGGGGTGAGCAAGTGCAGGTGTTTATGAATGTATATGAGTGTGGGTGTGTGTGAGCAAGTGTGGGTGTGAGTGTGGGTGTGTGAGCGAATATGGATGAGTGTGGGTGTGTGTGTAAATATGGGTGTGTGATGGTATGTGTGAGCAGGTGTGGATGTGTGTGTCATTGAGTGTGGATGGGTGTGAGTTACAGTGTGTGTGAGCAAGCATGTGTGAGTGTGGGTGTGTGAGTATGTGTGCAAGTGTGGGTATGTGAGTATGGATGAGTGTGAGCAAGTGTGTGAGTGCAGGTGGGTGGGTGTGAGTGTGGGTGTGTGTGAGTGCGTGTGTCAACGAGTGTGGGTGTGTGTGAGTGTGTGTGTCACCGAGTGTGGGTGTATGAATGAGTATGGATGTGAGTATAGGTGTGTGTGAGCGAGTATGCATGTGTGTGAGTATGGGCACGTATGTGTGTGTGTGAGAGCGAGTATGGGTGTGTGTGACTGAATGTGTGTCAGTGTGTGTGAGCAAGTGTGTGTGTGTGAGTGTGGGTGTATGAATGAGTATAGGTGTGAGTATGGGTGTGTGTGAATGTGAGTGTATGTGAGTGAGCATGCATGTATGTGAGTATGGGCACGTGAGTGAGCAAGTGTGTGTGTGTGAAGGTGCCCTGAGATGGGATGGCCCCCTAGCCAGGGCAAGTTCCTGCCTTGCACCCTGAGCTTCCAGGAAAGACTTGGGTCACCCATGACCCTGAACTGGAATAAGTAGATTAGAAAATAAATTAATGAGTACAAATTATTGTACAAAATATGTTAAGTCTCTAGTAATCCCACAAATGCATGACAGTAAGCAATGCTGTTCGAAAGTGCTCAGTGAACACGCTATGTTGGTGATTGCTTTTGAACTGTGTGGTGGCAGGAGATGCTCCTGACAATTTTCACTTTACCAACATTTATTCCTGATTTAACCCACCACCATGACCACCGCTGCCAATCACTGTTTCAATAAAAGTTAGGCAAATAATTCCCCTACTTATTTTTATTAATCTTTCTTGAATGTATATATAGCTCACATTTATTCCAGGGTTCAATATTAGAAGTGTTTTGGGTCTTTAGAAGTCTGGTGATGTTTTGTGATCAGAAATGTGCCACAGGAACTTAATTTTTGTTTATATCAATTTGTGATAAAATTTGTTTTGTTATATGTTGTTTTGCTTAAAGTCAGTTTCCAAGAACCTATTGATGACGTTGAGGATTCATTGTATATACACAATGGAATATTAAAAGAAGGAAATTCCGTCATTTGTGGCAACATGGACGAATCCAGAGGGATTAAGTGAATTAAAGCCAGGCACAGAAGGACAAATGTTGCATGACCTCACTTTCATGTGAAATCTGAAAAGTCCAAAAAAGTCAGACTCGTAAAAGCAGAGTGAGTGGTGGATAGCAGAGGCTGGGGCTGGGGAAGGGAAGGGAAAGGGAAGATACTGCAGAGGGTACAGAGTTCCAGTTAGACAGAAGGAATACCTTTTAGTGATCCATTAGACAGCTTGGGGACCATAGTCAATAATAGTGTTGTATATTTCAAAATTACTAAGATAGTAGATTTTAAATACAACTGTAACTGTCAAAAAATGGTAACCATGTGCGGTGATGAATGCATTAATTAGCTTGATGTAATCGTTCTACAATGTATACATGTATCAGAACACCACACTGTACCCTATAAATATACAAATTATCTGTCAATGAACGTTTTAGAAAAAGGAGAAGAGCTCCACTTCGAATGCTAACTCAGCTATTAACGAAATGAGACTGCACCTTCAACCCTGCGATTGTTCCTCGTGTGCATAGCTCCCTTTCTTAGGAACCCCAAAGGGAAGAAGAATGGGCTGTGGGATAAGGGCACCTCCAGATCTCTTTCAGTATCTTCATATCATAGTGATGGCATGAGAGAGCCTTGTTTAACAGGGGAAAGTGGGTGAGAAGACAGCCCCAAAGGGGGCTCAAAAATACAGACACATCTGCAGGTTCTTCTGTGGTGATGGTGGTTGCTGTTGTAAAAAATTTTTCAAGTGCTAATTTGGTATAAGTCTTGCTGGCACATGCAGTAAAAATAGACTTGTCCAGCTCATAGCTACCAACCAATTAATCCAGACAGATAGGAGGCTGAGTTCTTAAGAGCATCCATGTAGAGGGGGCTTGTCAGACCTTATGAGAGCGGCACCACAGCAACCAGGACAAGCCAAGGCATCCCCCTCCCTCGTCCTGAAAGCCCAGTACAACTGACAGAGCTGCAATTAGCAGCCCATGGCCTTTGTAAAGCTCTGCAATGCCAAACGAGGCTGAGAGAGTGGTTTTGGAGAGAAAGCCTCCATGGTGGTGATGAGTGAGTGGTGGGATCGTCATATGGCCTTACTGAGATAGGACGGCCTGGTATGCAGTGCCTCATGGGATTTCAAACCTTCTCTCCCCAAGAGTCCTACCATCCCTCCAAGCTGACTCTGCAGGGATAGGCAGACAGAATCCTGGAAGTCAGGGTGTGGGAAATGGCCTTTCTATTTGTCTTTGTTTTCAAGGCTGGTTGTAACAGAGGACCACGGTCTGGGTGTCTTATGCAACACAATTCTGGAGGCTGGAAGTCCCAAATCAAGGGTTTGGCAAGTTGCTTCCTTCTGAAGCTGAGGTAGGACCTGTTGCATGACTCTCCCCTTGGCTTGTGGATGGCTGCCTTCTCCCTGTGTCTCTTCACATTGCCTTCCCTCTATGCATGTCTGTCTCCAAATTTCCCCCTGATACAGTTTGGCTGCGTCCCCACTCAAATCTCATGTTGGATTGTAGTTCCCATAATCTCCACATGTTGTGGGAGGGAACCCGTGGGAGGTAATTGAAACACGGAGGCAAGTTTTCCTGTGCTGTTCTTGTGATAACGAGTAAGTCTCATGAGATTTGATGGTTTTATAAAGGGCAGTTCCTCTGCACACGTTATCTTGCCTGCCACCATGTAAGTCATGTCTTTGCTCCTCCTTCACCTTCCACCATGATTGTGAGGCCTCCCCAGTCATATGGAACTGTCAGTCCCTTAAACCTCTTTCTTTATGAATTACCCAGTCTCGGGTATTTCTTCCTACCAGTATGAAAATGGATTAATATGTCCCCTTTTATAAGGACAGGAGTCATATTTGATTATAGACCATCCTAATGACCTCACAGTAAGTTGATTACCTCTGAAAGACCCTATCTTCAAATAAGGTCACATTCTGAGATACTAGTTGCTAGGACTTCAGCATATGGATTTGGGAGACACAGTCCAGCCTATGACATCATTCATCAAGTGTGAGGGACCCAACAGGAGCCAGAAAGGTCACATCCATGAGTGGCCCCCACCTGGGTGGGAACTGTGGCAAAGTAGCATGTGCTACATCTAACGAGGTCAGTCTCAGCTCCAGCTAGATGTAGCTGTGGGACACCTTCCACTCACCCCTCTGGCCCCGCAACTCTGTTCCATGCCCAGGAGGCCAGTTTTTGTGGACTGCATCTAAGGGTACCCTAAGCCTCTGGCTTTCAGATAGTTCAGCCTGTGCTGTACAAAATTCAGCCACATATAGCTATGTAAATTTAATTTCAAATTACTTAAAATTAAATAACATTTAAATTTTCATTCCTCTCACACTAACCACATTCCAAGTGCTCAATAGCCACAAGTGGCAAGGCACTGCTGTTTTGGATGGTACAGATGTGCATTTCCATCATCACAGAAAGTTCTATTGGACAGCACTGGTTCAGCTAGGCAAGACCCTGGCAGGGACACAGAGGGTGGGAAGACAGTGAGTCAAGATGTTTGTTCTCCCAGCTTCTTTTCTGCCAGGTTGCTGGGTTCAACTGTGACTCTGTCAAGGGCCCATCTCCTATCAGGGAGCCCTCTCCAATAACCAGTCTCTCTGGCCTCCTGTAACTGCTCCCTCCTTTGTCCCTTCAGCCCTAGGGGTGGTAATCATTCCATCTGTTTCTTTTTAGGGTGCTGCACCATTTCTTGGTTTTAACCCTCGACCCATACCTTTATAAATATCCAAATCTCCCCATACACCTAGGTTGATGACTTACCTGTTCCTATGACAAGACCCTGCCATGTTGGAGTGCCAGGATGCCAGGACAGTGTCACCAGATCCAATTTTGCAATAAAAGATGGAAATCTAAATTTTTATGTGAAATCTGTATCCTAAATCATGGCAACTGTCTCAAAAACAACAACTTTCAAACATTAAAAGCAAAGCAAAACTCATTTACAGTGAATGTGTCCTATAATTAGCTACTTGTGCTCTATCCCAATGCCAGGCAACCTGGTAGTCATCCATTCTGAACACCTTGCTCAGATCAAACCCTTCTCCCCAGTGACCATGAGAGTCCTCATGATGTCTTCTAGGTAGCTACCACTTTCCTGTTTCTCCTTTCTCCAGGGATGGAAAGACCGGAGATCACATTCTGATATCCAGCTGTAACTTGTTTCCTATGCCTCAACTTGATGCAGCAGTCAGCCAGTGTTATGTAACAAATTGCCCCGAACATAGTGGCTTTAAACAAAATCATTTATTATCTCACTGTTGGCCCTTCACAGCATATCTGCCAGGATCATAGCTGTCGCTCTGCTCTACCTGGACACCTCCCCTCCATTCTTGGCTCTTGTTCGCAAAGTGCTATGAAGAAATACCTGAGACCTCATAATTTATAAATTAAAGAGGTCTAATTGGCTCATAGTTCTGCAGACTGTATAGGAAGCATGACGCTAGCATCTGCTCAGCTTCTGGGGAGACCTCAGGAATCTTTTATTTTTATTTTATTTTTTTTGAGACGGAGTCTCACTTTGTCACCCAGGCTAGAGTGCATTGGCGCGATCTTGGCTCACTGCAAGCTCCGCCTCCCAGATTCATGCCATTCTCCTGTCTCAGCCCCCTGAGTAGCTGGGACTACAGGGGCCCACCACCATGCCCGGCTGATTTTTTTGTATTTTTTTTAGTAGAGACGGGTTTCACCGTGTTAACCAGGATGGTCTCGATCTTCTGACCTCATGATCCGCCTGCCTTGGCCTCCCAAAATGCTGGGATTACAGGCACGAGCCACTGCACCGGCCAGGAATTTTACAATCATAGCAGAAGGCAAAGGAGGAGAAGGTAGGTCACATGGTGAAAGCAGGAGCCAGAGGGGAAGAGCCACACACTTAAACAACCAGATCTCACCTGAACTCACTGTCTCCACCACAGCACCAAGAGGGATGTTGCTAAGTCTTTCATGAGAAATCCACCCCATGATCCAATCACCTCCTACCAGGCCCTACGTCCAACACTGGGGATTACATTTCAATATGAGATTTGGGTGGGGACACACATCCAAACTATGTCAGCTCTGATTATCCAAACCCTGGCCACGTTACTCCTCCTCCGTAAAGCCTCCTCTAGTTGCTCCAGCACACAGAGCTCTGGACTTGCAAGTAACTTCAAATATATATATATATATATATTTTGAGATGGAGTCTCGCTCTGTCGCCCAGGCTGGAGTGCAGTGGCCCGATCTCGGCTCACTGCAAGCTCTGCCTCCCAGGTTCACACCATTCTCCTTCCTCAGCCTTCTGAGTAGCTGGGACCACAGGCGCCTGCCAGCATGCCCAGCTAATTTTCGTATTTTTAGTAGAGATGGGGTTTCACCATGTTAGCCAGGCTGGTCTCTATCTGCTGACCTCATGATCGGCCTGCCTCGGCCTCCCAAAGTGCTGGGATTACAGGCCTGAGCCACCATGCCCGGCCAAGATCAATATTTTCATCTTAACCAAATCTACAACATAAAATAATTATTGATAATCTAGATAAGTATGAAAATATGGATAACAGTTACAAGCAATATTATTTTTTAAAACACTAAGAAACACAATTATTATTGACACTCTAAATAAGTATGTTAATATGGATGACAGCTATATTTGTAAAAGGCTAACATTTGTGGAGTGCATACTATTTGCCAGAACTTGTGCTTCTTTCTCACAGCAACTCAAAAGAAAGATTTTGGCTGGGTGCAGTGGCTCACACTTATAATCCCATCACTTTGGGAGACCTAATCGGGCAGATCACCTGAGGTCAGGAGCTTCAGCCTGGGCAACGTGATGAAACCCCATCTCTACTAAGAATTCAAAATTAGCTGGGTATGGTGGTGCACGCCTGTAATCCCAGCTACTTGGGAGGCTGAGGCAGGAGAATCACTTGAACCCAGGAGGCGGACGTTACAGTGAGCCAAGATTGTGCCACTGCACTCCAACCTGGGCATCAAGAGTGAAACTCCATCTCAAAAAGAAAGGAAGAAAGAAAAATTGATTGATTTTATGATTATGCTTGTTTTATAGATGAGAATCTAAAGCAGAAAGGGGAACTTCTGGTTTCCACAACTCATAAGTAAATGGTGGAGATGGAAGGTCTGACTCAGGACTCCCTGGGTCTGGAGCCACACTCTTCACCATCCCGCTGTCACCTGGTAATTGTTTCCTGTGCATGCTGCCCTTCCTAGTAGGCTGTGAGCTCTCTGAAGACACACATAAGGCTTGTGTCACCAAGCAAGCAGCAGGTGCTCAATAAATGCTGATTGGCTTACTGGCTGGTTGGTTGCTTCAGAGAAGTGCTTTCTGAACATACTGAAATCAGGCCATGACTTGCAGGGCCAGTCCTCAGGGACTGCATAATTGCAGCTGAGGGCTCCCTCTCCCATACCCAGATCACTGCTATTTACCTACAGACATTAAAGGTCAGACTAGTAATGTTCAGCTATGAACTTATCCTGTATGCCAGGACCACAGGTATTAAAGAGGCAGAATGTGTGTGTGAGTGTGTGGGGCAGGCACAGCAGGCTGCAGGTGAGGTAGCTGCTACCACACTGGGTTTACTCCAGAGTGTCTATTTTCTCCCAGCAGGTTTGGTAGAACTGGACTTGATTTGGGGATCTTCTATCAAGGTCTCTGCAGGAATTCCAAAACTCAAGTCTGCTCTGTCATCAGGTCTCCGAACTCCTGTACTCCTTAGCCATCCAAGCTATTAGTGAATTTTGTTCTTGCCTTATGCCACTCATTAATGATTTTAGGCAAGTAGGCAAGTCTTTTTTTTTTTTTTTTTTTTTTTTTTTTGAGACAGGATCTGGCTCTGTCACCCAGATTGGAGTGCAATGGCTCGATCTCAGCTCACTGCAACCTCCACTTCCCAGGTTCAAGTGATTCCCCTGCCTCAGCCTCCTGAGTAGCTGGGATTAAAGACATGCACCATTATGCCTGGTTAATTTTTGTACTTTTAGTAGAGATGGGGTTTCACCATGTTTGCTGGGCTGGTCTAAAGCTCCTGACCTCAGGTGATCCGCCTGCTTTGGCCTCCCAAAGTGCTGGGATTACAAGCATGAGCCATCACGCTGGGCGAATTTCAGGCAAGTCTTAACTAGACCAAGCTTTCTCTAGGAAGTGGGCAGAGGCCTGAACATCCACTCTTGTTTGCCCACAGCCTCCGGCAGGTGCTGAACACAGGGGAGACCCTCGGTGAACAGCTGGCTGCTGAGGAGGGTTCCCATGATAGCACCAGAGACTCCAGCTCCTCACTCTGGCTTACAAGGGATAGCGTCACTGGCCGCTCTTCTCTGGTCTTCCCCTCCCTCACTGCACTCAGCCTCAGAGGCTTCCTCCTGCTTCTCTGTCACACAGCGGCAACTCCTACCCCATGGCCACCAGTTCTATGAGTGCTGACAAATGCACACACTGTGTGTAGATCTGTAATCCATCCCCATCAAAATATGAAACATTTCCATTGCCTCAAAAAGTTTGTTTCATGATCATAGCAATCAATGCCCCCCCATAACTGCCCTAAATGCAGTTGTACCCAATAACAGAATTTCAAATCTATGAAGCAAAAACTGACAGAAACAAAAGGTGAAAAAGACAAATCCACAATTACAGTTGGAAATTTTACCAGTTCTTTCTCAGTAATTGATAGAAGAAGTGGACAGAAAATCTGTAAAGATACAAAACACTTGAAGAACACTCTCAACCAACTTGACTGGCTGACATTTATAGAACACTACAACCAAGATTCTCAGAATACACATTACTTTACTTTTTTTTTTTTTGACAGAGCCTCACTCTGTTGCCCAGGCTGGAGTGTGGTAGTGCAATCTTAATTCACTGCAACCTCCACCTCTCGGGTTCAAGGGATTCTCCTGTCTCCGCCTCCTGAGTAGCTGAGATTATAGGTACGTACCACCACACCTGGCTAATTTTTTGTATTTTAAGTAGAGATGGAGTTTCACCATGTTAGCCAGGCTGGTTTCGAACTCCTGACCTCAAGTGATCCACCTGCCTCAGCTTCCCAAAGTGCTAGGAACCTTATTTTAAACATTTACCAAGATAGACCATATTCTAGGCCATTAGAAAGAAGATTCTCCATAAATTTAAATGGATTAAATCATACAGTGTCTGTACTTTGACCACGTGAAATAAAATTAAAAATGATTAACAAGTAAATATTTGGAAAATAGTCAAATATTTGGAAACTAAATACTTTTAAAGCACCTACAAATAAAAAAAGTCACAAGAAAAATCAAAAGGCATATTTAAACTAAATTATTATAAAAAGCACAACATATTAAAACTTGTGTAATGCAGCTATAGTAGGGTTTAGAAGGAAATTTATACTTTTAAATGTCTATATTGGAAAAGAAGAAAGATTTTAAAATCAAGAAAATCAACAGCCAGTTATTTGGAAAGACAAATACAATTGATAAATGTGTAGGCAGATTAATAGGGAGAGAGATTAGGGAGAACAGGGTGGAGGTGGACATCCAACCAACCAAGCATGACAGAAGAGACACTGCTATAGACGCTATAGAAATTAAAGACACAGCAACAGAAAATATTATAGACAGCTTTATGCTGATAAATTCAAAAGCATAGATGAAATGGACAAATTCCTTCAAAGACAAAGATTACCAAAATTCACAGAAAAAGAAATAGAAAATCAGAGTAATATTATATCTATTAAAGAAAGTGAATTTTAATACTTTCACACAAAGAAAAATCCAAGCCCAGATAGCTTCACTGGTAAATTTTATCAAACTTTTTATTTATTTTTTTATTCATTACTTTATTTTATTTATTTATTTATTTATTTTTGAGATGGAGTCTTTCTCTGTCACCAAGGCTGGAGTGCAGTGGCATGATCTTGGCTCACTGCAACCTCTACCTCCTGGGTTCAGGCGATTCTTCTGCCTCAGCCTCCTGAGTAACTGGGACTACGGGGGCCTGCCACCATGCCCAGCTAATTTTTTGTATTTTTAGTGGAGACACGGTTTCATTGTGTTAACCAGGATGGTCTTGATCTCCTGACCTCATGATCCACCCATCTTGGCCTCCCAAAGTGCTGAGATTACAGGTGTGAGCCACCACGCCTGGCCAATTTTATCAACATTTTAAAGAGGAAATTCAACTAATCCTACATAAACTCTCTCAGGAAATAAAGGAGGAGATACTATTTCCCAACTCAGTTTGTGAGGCTGGTATAACTGTAATACCATAACTTAACGAAGGTATTACAAGAGCATAAAGCCACAGACCAATATTTCTCATAAGCTTATGGAGACATTTTAAAAGATGGTATAATGCTATATTTATTTATATAAAATGTAATTCAGATTCCAGAACAATTTGTAAGTCCATTTTATATGTATTTATGTATACACAAATATATATGTATATACCTGCATATGTATAGGTATATATTGGTGTGTGTGTGTGTATATGGTGATAGAGAAAATGAAGGAAAAGAGAAGAGAAGAGAGGAGAGGTGAGGAGAAGAAAGGAAAAAGAAATAGAAGGCTATATGTTAAAATGTTCACAGTGGAAAGTGAGATTTAGAGTAATTTTTTTTTTGTTTTTGCTTATCTAATTTTTTCCTAATTTACTTCTGAGATAAACATTGTATATTGTATATATCCTTTACAATTTTTAATAAAAGTTAATTTTTTTTAATGTTAAAACAAGTATGAATCCAAGATGGAGGTGTGCCAGCTCCAGTCCCCATGTGGTGTTGAAGCTGCTGCCACCGGAAGCAGTCACAGAGGACACTCGCCTCTCTGGGGAAGGAGGAACCCACTCCACTCAAGGTGAGTTTCCCTTGAGTAGTTCAACAGCTGTTGAATGTACATGTTGTTATTTAGAAACTCTCTTTGCACATCCCTTTCCTTAAAAGATTTGCAGATATTAGATATGTGTTCATATGTGCTGTCCCCTCTCTTGTTCACACCTCTAATGCATCTACGCCTCCTCAGAAGTAGCGGGGAAGAACTCTGTCTGAATAGCTCTTCCTATGAGAGGCTTTTCCCAGACCGACAACTCAAATCCAAATGAGATTCCTCTGTGTGGCAAATACCGTCTTTATCAGTCTGCAGCACTGCATCTCCCCACCTTCCACCACCCTATCTCCGAAGATGTCTCTCTTCCCCAGTCCCTGTGGCTGAGGTGGGGCTTTGAATCTCAGTTTTCTCTACCCACAGCCCTTGGTCACAGATTGGGTGAGTGACTGCTGAATGGCCAAAGTCCTCTCCTGGGATTTTCACAGAGTTAAGTTCTCTGTTTCTCCTTGGCTCACATGCTGTAAGAACATATCCATAACCCTGCTAGAAACCTTGGTGTTGGGCAAAAGCCTGAGAGGAGAAGGCTGGCAGAGGAAAGGCAGTGAAATGGAGGGTGTCTCCCTGGAACCACCACTTATCTTCCCAGTTACCTGAGCCAGTTCATCTTCTCTACTTGGACTATTCTGAGTTGAGTTTCTGCTGCTGGCAAATGAAAGAATCCTAACTAATAAGCCTTCGTACACTCATAGCACCTTTTCCTTCATAATACATGGATCAGTCAACAGCACGTTCCATTTAGTTCTGTTTGATGTCTTCTTCCACCAATCTGTAAGCTCCATCAGGGCAAAGTCTCCATTAGTGGTACATTTTTAATGATTTCTAAGGTGCTGGATTGGTGTGGCCAATTGTTAAGAATATGAAAAAAAAAGACATTAGAAGAAGCAGTGAAAACACGAGAGTCAGTCTGGTCCATTGGACACATGAGTGTCCTGCCTCATCTCTCCCTCCAGAGTTCCCATGATAGCAACCAGAGACTCCAGCTCCTCACTCTGGCTTACAAGGGATAGCATCGCTAGCCGCTTTTCTCTGATCTTTCCCTCCCTCACTGCACTCAGCCTCAGAGGCTTCCTCCTGCTCCTCTGTCACACAGCGGCAACTCCCACCCCATGGCCACCTGTTCTATGAGTGCTGACAAATGCACACACTGTGTGTAGATCTGTACTCCACCTCTCCCTACGCTCCCACTCCCCTCCTCTCATGCAGCTCCTCGAGCTCCACGCTCAGTGGAATCCATGGCTCAACCTTCCAGGATAATTTGAAATGGACAAACTCATTAATGCTTCACTGCTATCATCCCTGGCCATCAGAGCCAAGGTTAATGGGGCTGGTGAGCCTGTATTTTTGGTTATAGGTGCAAGGGTGGAGTTCAGCAGGAAAATAGAGGAGGTTACTCAAGAGGAGTGGAATGTGGTATTTCCTGCCCTTCCCTGGTGAACAGGATAGCTCAGGCCTCTTCGTCCACACTCAGACTGCAAGGAGGGGATATGGAACTCATGGGCCCTCCATGCCTAAGTGAGACTCTCCTGAGCTCATTAAATGCAGATTCCTAGGCTCCAATCCAGACCAACTGAATCATTTGGGTGTAAAGCCCTAAGAAATTCTCTTTTAACAATCGTCCCAGGTGATACTGATTCAAAGAAGAGTTCAGGACAAGGCTTCATTTGTTCTAAGCCTTTTGTTCACCTCATTGGTACTGGAGGAATTTCCACCCTAGGAATATGGACAAGGCTGAATACACAACACCCAATGCTAGACAGATGACCCACAATAGTTGTTAGTCATATAGACACACAGCCCAGAGGAAGAGGGCACCACATGGCACACAGGGCCACACAGCAGCTGCACTCAAGAAATTAATGAATAACCAGGGACTGTGAGAGGCAACCTTTGCAGTGTCAAGAGGGTGAGGTGGCCCCCAGTTCTTGCAGGAGAAGGCAGATGTCTTGCTTGAGTTCTATGGGCTGGCAAGGCACTGAAACCCACTACACAGGAATAAGCAGGAGCTGTTTCTGGTCCCTTGATAAGGAGGTCTATTGAACTATGGGACCTCATCTGTGAAAACAGAGTTGGCAGGGGAACTGGCAGCGCAGCCTCTAGAGGCCCTTCCTATTTCATCAACTATGAAGGCACCACTAATATTGAGTCTTCAGGCTGGGCAAAGTGGCACATGCCTGTCCTCCCAGCACTGTGGTAGACCGAGGCAAGAGGATCAACTGAGCTCAGTAGTTTGCGACCAGCCTTGGCAGCACAGGGAGACCCAGTTTCTACCAAAAGCAGTTAAAAAAAAAAAAAAAAACACTTAACCAGGCATGGCAGCATATGCCTGTATGCCTGTAGTCCCAGATACTCAGGAGGCTAAGGTAGGAGGATCACTTGAACACAGGAGGCAGAGGTTGCAGTGAGATGAGACCACACCATTGCACTCCAGCCTGGGCAACAAGTGAGACTCTGTCTCAAAAAATACCCATATATATGTGTGTGTGTGTGTATGTATAGATGATATATAGATAGATGATATATAATGTATACAGATTAATCTATATATTAATCTCCATTACACATACATTAATACATATATTATATAATAATATATGTAATATATAGCTTAATATATGTAATATAAATTATAATATAACATTTTATAATATAAAATTACACATATATGATATATTTGTATATCATACACAGATCTATATAATATAAGTAATATAAATAATATAACATTTGATAATATAAAACTACCCATATATATCTATAGGTACACATAAGTATCTATATGCATATATATCTATATATGTACATATATAGGTTGAGTCTTCATTTGAATTCCTACACCACCCCCTTCTGCCACCTCCTGCAGCGACCACAGTCTCTGTCAAGCTGCCTGGATATCTGTGTTTGCTTCGAAGTGGGCACACAATAATGGCAGGCACAGGTGAGGATTAAACTCAAGAGGCTCTAAGGGGGAAACCTATACTGTACATGGATCACCCTAAACAATTAGCTTTAGGGCTGAAAGAAAGTAGGAGAAGGGAGTCCCATTTTCAGGAGTTCCATGCACCTGGAACACCTACAGGTGACCCTAAATGTGAGGCCAGTTGGCATGCCCTACACCCTTTTCCAAGGAGCCCAGCCTCATGTTGAAACTGTCAGCTGCATAGGGCTAGCAGCGAGCCAGGGACAAAAGCCAAAGAGGGCTCTCACATTGCCCCCAGCCCCAAAATACAGAGAGAAGGAACAAATCCAGGCCCCATACTTCAAAAGGCCAGCCCTTTTAAAGAATGAACAGTATCCACAGAACACCAGCTGACAGGCCACCTGTCATCAAATAAATAAATACAAATAAAAGTCCCAGCAAGCTTGGCTCTTATGTCCAGATCCATTTATGGCCCTTTTGTTCTTTTTTCACTTTCCCTAGCAGGTCCACTGGTATTCCTTCACACCACCCTGGCCCAGTACATATATATCTCACTTTCCAGGGGAAAAATGTTTCTCAGGCGGCTGATCTTTCCATGTTCCTGATGCTGTAAATAAAATCTCTCCTGGCATAGAGAATTTTTATTTATTCATTCATTTGACAAATTTTTATTGATCACCTACTGTACACTAGGCTGTGCAATGGGAGCCTTTGGAAACCCAGGATGGATAACAGAGGGAGACCCCTACAGTAGAATGCTATGCTGCGGTTTTAAAAAATAAAACCATTCTATACATACGGATAGGATAATATCTTCAACATAGATTAATTTTGTGAAGAGTAATGAGAAAATAGGGTGTCATATTGTATCATTTGTGTTACAGGGAGAGGGAAGAAAGAAGATAGAGGCTCAAGAAGAGGTAGGAGGTGGAGCAGAAAAATGAATCATTTCTGCATTAACCCTTTGGAACAATACATAAGAATTTGAAACAACGGTTGCCCCTGGGCAGGGGGTAGAAGACAGGGAATGAGGGTCTCCAAATTGAAGAGGTTTTTCATTATATACTTCTTTCCATTGATCTAATTATTTTTAAACACTTGTATGTGTTATCTCTTTCTCCAAAAATAAAACACTGTGAAGAAAAAGTCATAAAAATGAGAAAACTCCGAAGTCAGGTGGAGGAAACAGACTAGTAATCATCTAATAAGTAAACAATGTAGTAAATGATGAAACATTCATGGAGCTCTTTGAGTTCTTAAGGAAGGGTGCCTAACTTGGGTGGAGAAGTCAGGAAAAACTTATTGGGGAAATAATATCTTGATTAACCCTTTAGCAGGCAGCCTACAGAATGGGAGAAAATTTTTGCAATCTATCCATCTGACAAAGGGCTAATATCCAGAATCTACAAAGAACTTAAATAAACTTACAAGAAAAAACAACCCCATCAAAAAGTGGGCAAAGGATATGAACAGACACTTCTCAAAAGAAAACGTTTATGCAGCCAGTAGACATGCAAAAATGCTCATCACCCCTGGTCATTAGAGAAATGCAAATCAAAACCACAGTGAGAAACCATCTCATGCCAGTTAGAAGGGTGATCATTAAAAAGTGAGGAAACAACAGAAGCTGGAGAGGATGTGGAGAAACAGGAACGCTTTTACACTGTTGGTGGGAGCGTAAACTAGTTTAACCATTGTGGAAGACAGTGTGGCAATTCCTCAAGGATCTAGAACTAGAAATATCATTTCACTCAGCAATCCCATTACTGGGCATATACCCAAAGGATTATAGATCATTCTATGATAAAGGCACATGCAAATGTATGTTTATTGTGGCAGTATTCACAATAGCAAAGACTTGGAACCAACCCAAATTTCTATCAATAATAGACTGGATAAAGAAAATGTGGCACAAATACACCATGGAATACTATGCAGCCATAAAAAAGGATGAGTTCATGTCCTTTGCAGGGACGTGGATGAAGCTGGAAACCATCATTCTCAGCAAACTAACACAAGAACAGAAAACCAAACACCGCATGTTCTCACTCATAAGTGGGAATTGAACAATGAGAACACATGGACACAGGGAGTGAAACATCACACACTGGGGCCTGTTAGGGTGTGGGGGACTAGGGGAAGGATAACATTAGGAGAAATACCTAATGTAGGTGATGGGTTGATAGGTGCAGCAAACCACCATGGCCTGTGTATACCTATGTAACAAAACTGCATGTTCTGCACATGTACCCCAGAACTTAAAGTATAATTTAAAAATGAGTGGAATTGAAGGCTACGGTCTTTAACATCATTTAGTTGTCAAACAAATAAAAAATGACAACAACAAAACCCCACAAAACACCCAAAGGATCCCTGGAGAAGTTTCATAGGTCTCATGTGGCTTCTGGGGAAAGTTCAAGGCTGATGCCAAGATGCTCACAGCAGAAATGGCATATCCCCCATGGTCCCCATGGATGCTTAGTTATCAGGAGGAAGCAACAGGCCAGAGTTACTGAGCTAATCCAACCTAGGAGCCATTTGCAGAAAAAGTGAGCACTTGCAGAAATCATTTCTTAATTAGCATATCAGTCTTCCTGCCCATTCTAGATCTCCAGCAATGTGTAAGGCTGGTTAAGTTCTCCCTGGCTTTGATTTCTCAGAGTTGTCTTTTAAGTGCTCATTTCTATCAAGTGAGATGAAATTTCTAAATTCCAACTTCATAAGGAACTGCCCCATTCTCTCCCCACACCCATTCTTGAGCAACCTCTCAGAATGTGTGTTCTTTAAAAAGAGACAAGGTCCTCGCTGACATCTCTCTTTAGAGAGCTCCATCAAAATCCTGCACTTACCCAGTGTCCTTTCCTTGGCCACTGGTAACCAAGGAAACGAGATGCTATGGTAACACAGGGAGGAGAGGAAGGGAGGCATCCCGAGCCCTTCTGCATTCTTTCTCCTCTCTCCTGGAATCAAGGCAGCTACAGGACAGGAAGAACCCCTGCTGGGGGAGGATCTACTCTCAGCTTCCCAAGGGAAGAGGGACCAGGACACCTGCATGGGTGGCTTCATGGCTGATACCCAGAGTTTCCCTTCCACAGCCTGAAGACTGTTGCCTCAGGATCCCCCCAAATGATGCCATTTTCTAAGACAAGGGTGCAGCCTGGGACGCATAATATAATGCTCCAGATGCCCAGGTGTAAATGTCTGTGCATAAATGTTTATTCAAATGAGTGAACAAGATACGGATTGCAATCATGAAGAAGCAAAGCCCTAGACATAACTGAAATGAGAATGTATGACCAAATGACCAACCGTTCGGCAGTGTTGAACTTGTCTCTTGGTTTTGCTCTGCCTTCCAGTCTCCACTGTCAGCCCTCACTGACCATCTCTAGCTCTGCCTCTCCAACACTGTCCTCCTGCACCGTTCTGTTTACCTACCTCTCCCTTTGCATTCTGCCTTCTTGCTTCTCTCTCACTCTGTCCCTTTTTGCCTCCCTTGACTGGCAGTTCTCCTGTCACTCCCAGGATGGGGTGGCTGAAAGAGGAAGAGTCTTTATGTTCTGGGTCCAGAGCTCATACCCCACCGAGGCCAAATGCAGCTCCCTCTAGGTAGGGCCTCGTTGTCCTCTTCCTGTGCTTCCCATGGACAGGCGTGGGGAGGGGTGTGGGGGACCTCCAGGAGAGACAATCAGGGCCCCTCCCTGAAGGAAGTCAGAGCATTACAAATTGTGATAAGTGTGATGACATCATAAGTAAGTGCAGGATCTGTCTCTGTTGCAGTGTGAGGGGAGGACTGCCCCTTCCTCACCAACCTTTTGTTTGTTGAATCTTCTTTTGCATTCCTGAGATTTCTCATCTGAGTTTTAAAATCCCTTCTCTGTTTTTTTTTTTTGTTGTTGTTGTTCTTTTTGTTTTTGTTTTTGTTTTTTTTGAGACAGAGTCTCGCTCTGTCGCCCAGGCTGGAGTGCAGTGGCCGGATCTCAGCTCACTGCAAGCTCCGCCTCCCGGGTTTATGCCATTCTCCTGCCTCAGCCTCCCGTGTAGCTGGGACTACAGGCGCCCACCACCTCGCCCGGCTAGTTTTTTGTATTTTTTTTAGTGGAGACGGGGTTTCACCGGGTTAGCCAGGATGATCTTGATCTCCTGACCTCGTGATCCGCCCATCTCGGCCTCCCAAAGTGCTGGGATTACAGACTTGAGCCACTGCGCCCAGCCCCTTCTCTGGTTTTTACCTGAAATCTGCCTCACCAGGAGTCACCTGTTCTAATTTTCCAACACTGACTCCCTCTGTTGGAACTGTGGCCTCCCACCTGTTTGATCACACACCTTTATCAGTCAAAAGCTATTGAGTAGCCAGGTGTCATGGTTCACTGTAGTCCCAGCTACTCTGGAGGTCAAGGTTGGAAAATTACTTCACCCCAGGAATTTGAGGCAGCATTGAGCTATGATTATGTCACTGTGCTCCAACCTGGGCAACAGAGTAAGACTCCATCTCTAAAAAAAATAAATATAGTGAAACAAAACAAAATAATTATTGAGCATGGACCGCCCCTTAATATGAGTACAGGTTTATTTATAAGTCACATACATGTACTACAATGCTTATGTTTTGCACATGATAAAATACACACAAAGATGGGAATTGATAACGAAATAATGTATTATAATATCTTCTTCCATAACCAAAATTGACTGCCTTGTGCACCCCATGTCAGTCTACCCTGTGCCTTTAAATGGCCAAGTACTTTGATTTGCTCCTCTGGTCCCCAGGTGATGGTCCCCCAAGAACTCAGGGAGGATTGACAGGAGGAGCAGAGTGTGAGGTTTACTTGTCAGCGGGTGGACTCACTTCCTGCTGTAGCAAAGGACCACAGCCTTAAACAATAGAAATGTATTGTCTCACAGCTCTAGAGCCAGAAGTCTGAGCTCAGGGTGCTAGCAGGGCTGGCTCTTAATGAAGTTGTGAGGGAGAACCTGTCCCCTGCCTCTTTCCTTGCTGAGAGGGATTTTCTGGGCATCTTTGGCATTCCTTGGCTTACAACTGCACCACTCCCAGCACCACCTTCCCCTTCCCATGATATTCTCCCTGTGTGCCTGCCTGTCTCTAATCCCAAATGCCCCCTTTTTACTAGGACACCATCATGTTAGATGTGGGGAGAGGGTAACCCTAATGACCTCATCTTAACTGAGCATCCTATTTTCAAATAAGGTCACATTCATAGGTGCTGGATGTTAGGACTTTGACATCTTTCAGGGGACACAATTCAAATCATAATGAGGCAAATGGAAAATGAAATAGCAAGCAGCATCTTTAGACTGAGGTGTGGGCGTGAAGCTTCTTCAGGGTGGGTAGAGAGGGGCAGCCCAGTGAGGCAGGAGCCCCTTTGCCAGGGCTGCCTGCTTCCAGTGGGTGGGGACTCCTCTCTGAGAGTAGAGACCACCAGACCACAAGTCTACTTCCATGAGTGGGGATTGGGTCAGCTGCTAGTTCTGGAAAAGTCTCCACTCACCAAAGCAGTTTCATGTCATCTTTTCTTCTGAGGTTCCCAAAATACTTTGTAGCTATTATTTCTAGAAGAAACTGCCGCAATGGAAAACACAAAATGTCTGTGTTTGAAATAGCGACACAGCCAGGCTATTCCCAGAACAACAAGGACACGCCCTCCCACCTCCTGATTATAAGGAAGCCACATAGTGGTGTTTGATTCCTAAACAAGAATTGAACGTTTGTCACTTGTACTATTTAATTATGACCCAAGAGATTTGCTAACATCTCACATTCTGTCTGCAGTGCCAGTTTAATTTGGATATTAAAGAGACACGGTCACTATATGGTTACCTAGTAACAGATGTTAAACCTCAATAAATAACATTTTTAATAACAAGGTTCTGAAATGCATAGATCACATCTCCCTGTTCATTCTCTAAGAAAAACATTTTAATTATCTATTGACACATATTGCACATGGAACAACCATCTTTTTAAAAGATAAATGGGTTTAAAGGCGAGTAGGGTTAATTAAAAGCCAGTGGAGTATTACAAGTTTATTTACGGGAAAATATTCACTGTAGGAGAAGAACGGTTCTTACACAGTTGTCAGAATTCTGCAAATGTATTGTTTAATAACCACTTGGCACTTAATTATGGTGAGATGGTGAGAGCTTAAATCTAAACTGAGAGCACATTCCAGTTATCGCTTCTAAATGGCTTCTCCTCAGTGACATAGATTTTCCAGGTCAGACCACACCAAGGCAGGATCTGATGATGTGTGAAATTGTGACCAGGAGTTCCCCAGGACCATGGGCCTGTCCTGAGCTGGCACCTGCTCTCATCATGGATGCCAAAAGGGAAAGTTCAAGTTCAACTCTAGAGGTGAGGCCAGCTCTGAGGAAGGTCTGTCTACAAGATGAAGTCCAACTCCTACCATGAACTCCTTAAGGAATTAACCATCAAGCCTCCACCCACTTTACCAGATCTACCCTCCCCCACTCCCCACTTCACTCACCTCTACCCCTGAAATCCAGCTTGTGCCTCAACCGCTCTACTCTCCTGCCACAAGGAGCGCAGTATTTCAGACAGTGGCAGTTCTACGAGCTCAATCCCATAGGAAGGGTGAGCAATAAACCCTCAGCCAACTTGTGATTTCACAGCATGAGCAAGAAATAAATCTTTGTTGTTAGTAGGCTTGGAGATTTAGGTGAGAGGATGCTTGTTACGCCAACATAATGTAGCCTGCACTGACTCATGTACTTTCCGTAATCAACCCCAGAGTCTGACAAGGAAAAGATGCTTGGGAATGCTTGACAGTGAATGAACACATTAGTCAGTCAATGCATCTTCCCTTCTTTCCCCTCTGGAATCTTATCAGGTCCTGAAAAATCATACTCCAGGATTCTGCAGGACTTTAAGCATCTATCCCAGGGTGGTGTGAAGAAGCCCCACTACTGAGCTGAGAAGCTGGAGTCCCAATTTCTACTCAGAACCTCCATCAATGGACTGACCCATGGTTATTGCTGTGAATAACTTGGCTTTTGTGAGAAATGTGGGAAGAGTCATAGGGAGCAATGAACCACTGAACAAGCATCCTTCTATGTGTGTGTGTGAGTATGTGTGTGAGTGTATGTGTGTGTGTGTGAGAGTCAGTGTGTGTGTGTGCAAAGGCCTTCCTACCATCCATTCTCCTGCCTTTCATAATGACACCATTTTTTTTTTTTTTTTTTTGGTGGAGAGAGACAGGGTCTTGCTGTGTCGCTCAGGCTGGAGTGCAGTAGCATAATCTCCGCTCACTGCAACCTCTACCTACTGGGCTCAAGCAATCCTCCAACCTCAGTCCCCCGAGTCGCTGGAACTACAGGCACACACCACCATGCCTGATGACTTTTTAAAATTTTTTGTAGAGATAGGGTCTCACTATGTTGACCAGGCTGGTCTCCAACTCCTGGCCTCAAGCAATCTTCCCACCTCAGCCTTCCAAAGTGCCAGGATTACAGGTGTGAGCCACTACACCTTCCTGACCCCCAGTTTTCCTTTGGGGGACCTGCCATCATCCCCACTCTCAGGTCTTGTGGTTTGTGTTGCATTGGCCACACCCCCAGTTCTAAGAGTGAATATAAATTGTCAAGGTCACAAATCAAGGTAATGATACAGCTAAAACTAGAACCCAAATCTCCAACCCTGGCATTAATTCACTCATTTTTGGACTCTGGTGTGCTTCTGCTCTGACCTTGTGCTAGTTCTGGGAATGCAGCGAGGACACTAGATGGAGAGGATTCCATCAGAGTGTTCAAAGCTCAGACCGATGCTCCCTCCACTGCAGCACCTGTCCCTCCCTCCCTCTCTTTCCAGAAAACCTCCCTCTACCCTCCTCACCACCCTCTTCCCCAAAGCCTCCCCCTAACATCCTCAAACCTTGCTGACTCTTTCTTTTCTCTGAACTTTTTCTACCACAGTCCCCAGCATGTGAACAGACACAGGTCAGGCAAGTTGCCCAAAGACACGACCAGCCAGGGCTGAGAGCACCAAGGCCTGAAAGAGGAAGGACCAGCGGATGCTATGGGGTGGCGCCTCTTCTCGGTGCCCACAGATTCCACCGAAGCTGGAGCTGCTTGACTCACAGAGGGTGCACGGCGCTCCACCAGCTGTCTCCTTCTCACCCAGCTCGGGAGTCCCTGGTTAACCCCTCCATCCACCCTGCCTCTGACCAGGTTGCAGCATCTGGCTCCCCACCTCCAGGGAAGGAAAACAGAAAATACTGGGAAGTGACAGGGCCCTAAACCACTTGGATGGAAATAGAGTCACTGGGAGCCACAGGGAGAAGGACTGGGCCAAGAAGCTGATTGCATTGCTCCTGGCAACCACACGTCCCAGCAGGTCAGTCAATACTGCAGTGCCCACTGGGATGCGGTTTTCTGAAGCTCGCAAAAGAAATCTATATTTTTATCAGGAGCACCAACCCTTCTCAAGGCAGCACACGTTCGTCCCCTCCTATCTGCAGGCAGCAGAAAGGGACAAAGAAACCAAAGCCAGAAGGTGGCTGAGGCTGTCTCTAGACTAACAGCTTTAGAAGGGAATATGGCATTTTATCTACACACTTACCCTTTTCTTCACCCTTTATGCCAGTACCTCTCAGCCCCACAATTGCAAAGGACTCCAAATTGAGATGTGATTCTTTAGTTTCTCTCCTTTCTCATCCACCCTAATAATAATAGCTAATATTGACTGGGCCCTTACTATGTGTTAGACTGTCTATAAAATTCTTTACATATATTAACTTATTTAATCCTCAGAAAACCCAGCCCTGTGGGGTAGATATTAACTTGCATCCCCATTTTTGTGGCTGAGGAATCTGAAGCACAGAGCAGTTAATTAACTTGCTCAAAGTCACATAGTTTGTTGACAGTAGAAGCAGACAGCCCAGGCCATGCTATCACATCCCTCCAAGGGCAAGGTGTTTGGAACTGGACCGGTCAAGCTCAAAATTTCAGGGCTAGCTCTGTGATTTGGACAAGATACCCAACCTCATTTCTTCATCTGTAACGCGAACATGATAACGACAATCTTGTAAGTTTACCAGGTAATTCCCAGGATATTACAGGGTAATTCCAAGGTTTCATTAGATGACTCACCACACTTTCCATCCCCGCCACTCATCCTACTCTGAGCTCTAGCAATACCAAATTGTCTTCGTTTTGCTCTCTTATCTACCTACCAAGAGGAGCTTGTCTGGCCAACTCCTCTCCTATTGGATCTCAGCTGGATGCTGCCACCTCTGAGAAGCCTCCCTGACTTCCCAACTCTGCACTGTCTTTTTGGTGTTCTCCCAAACCCCTGCACATCCCTACCACAGCGCTCATCACACTCGACTTGAGCTGTCCGAGCACAGGTCCATCTTCCCGACTGGGCTGTGAGCTCCGCAAGGGCAACAGCACTGAGCTCATCCCATCCTGAATCCAGTGTCTAGCAAGTGCCTGGAATAAAGATCAGTAAATAGTTGTTGCACAAATAACTAAATTGAAATTTCTTATTATTTATGCTAATATGCCTGCTTAGTCCTGCTTAGTCCCTCCTAGGAGACGACAAGTATCCTGAAGGCAACAACTGTATCTTACTGTTTGTCACTGAATTCCCCAGCATTTCTGGCACAGAAAAGCAGAGCTGGGGCTAGGGTGAGGTAAGTGAAGTGCTGGGGTAAAAATTGTAAGGAGGCACAACTCTCAGCTTCATGCAAGTGTAGGCTGGACACAGAAGGCCTCCATTTAAATAGCTAATTTAAATTAATGCTGACCCAGCAACTGGGTCGTAAATCTCTATCTCTGCCCTGGAGGAGTTCTCACATTCATGATGATTCCTATTCCTCAGCAAAGACTGACAGAGCCACTCCTGCCAGCTTCCTTTGGGCCTCTCTTTGGAGCATTCCCAGCATCAGATGCAATGCAACCACCAATGTAGTGGTTGCCACTGTGCTCAGAGATACCATGCTGAGTTAGGGCTGTAGGAGGCAAAGGTATTGGGATAATAGAGGCTGAACAAGGTCTTGTTCCATAAAGACCAAGGAAATGCTATGGACAATCCACAAGCATTAGATGGAAATCAGGCAGGGAGGGAGATGAGAACACTCCAGGCAGAGAGTTGAATGAACAAGGCCAGAAAACGCCAAACTCATCAGGGGCCCCAAGGAAACTCATTTGATCAGCCCTCAGCCTATATGCCAATGAGCACGGCCAAAGAGGTAAGTAACACCAGCCCCTCACTTTTGCATAAAGTCTGCGAATCATTGCCCCATCCATTGTTTCATGGGGTCCCTACACTAATGTAATTGTAATTATTCCTGTTTAAATGATGAGGAAATTGAGGTTTAGAAATCAAGTGGCTTGCACACAGCTAGTAAGGTTGGCTTTCAAGCCTTGCTGGGCAACTTTGACATCCACCACTCCCGGCCCTTGGGGGTGATATCCATTGCCAAAATCCCCTAGGCCTAGTGTCCACCTCCCATGGAGAGTTCCATGGTCCAGAACTTCCTGTAACCTGGATTCCATGACATTTTTTGAGATGGAGTCTCGCTCTGTACCCCAGGCTGGAGTGCAGTGTCACATTCTCAGCTCACTACAACCTCATCTTCCAGGCTGAAGCAATTCTCCCACCTCAGCCTCCCTAGTAGCTGGGATTACAGGTGTGTGCCACCACACCCAGCTAATTTTTGTATTTTTTGTAGAGATGGGGTTTCATCATGTTGCCCAGGCTGGTCTCAAACTCCTGGGCTCAAGAAATCCACCTGCCTTGGCCTCCTAAAGTGCTGGGATTACAGGCATGAGCCACCGTGCTCGGCCCCATGACTTATTTTGAAAGCAGCTAAGAAGCACTTGGGATTTTAACCATTCTCTCAAGCAACTGGACAGACGTCTGGGGGAACCTGGAGGAAAGTGTCTTGCTCCATTGTTCTGTCATGCCTAGCTCGGCAAAACAGAAATGGAATGACTGAGGCCTCAAAGGCAGTGCTGGGGCTTAAGTGAAAACAGTGATTCAAAGACTCTCGGGCAGACAATGTGGACAGCATGTCACTGCTCTCTGATGTGTCTTCCAGACCTCACTTCATTCAGCAAGGGAGGATCGCACCTGCGCCTTTGTCGATGTGGATGGGAAGAACAAAACAGGATGGATTAGCTAATCCCCTGCTGGTGGTGAGATAGGAGCCTGAAATTCAGCTCCAAGGACTCCTTGGCTCGGGAGGTCAAGAAGTTAGCAGTGTCCAGAGCCGGCCCTGCATGGTTCCCACGGCTGACGGCTAGTCAGATGACCTCAATGGGCCGGTGGGGAGGTCACAGCAGGGGCGTTTCCATTTTAGCCCCATTGTTTAGCCAAATGAAGCCAAGATGTTCCTGCTCCCCACTGGAGAAGTCTGCACAGCTTCAATAATTTCTGAGTGCTGACAGATAATTCAGAGATATTGGATATTTCACCACCTGGGGACTGCCCTTCGCAACCACAGCAATCAGTTACTGCCCGCCAACCAGGGGCCATGCAGAGGCCCCGGGCCCCCTCACGCCTTTACGATCAGGCTCCAGTGTCTTGGAAAATATTGCTTGAATTTATTTATGTAATCACGTTAGGAAGGCAGTGAGTTATTGTGAAGTCAGCATTCTTCCATCTTCCCACTAATCCTTTGTTTGAGATTCTGCTCAAAGGACTCTGATTACTAATACAATTACACGCTACCTGGTAAAGGGTAATCCAGAAAAAATTAAACCACTTCACATACTGTATTTTTCACTCAGAGCCGCCCTTTTCCTAAAACTGAGTGCTGGCATAAATCAATCAGCTACCAATTTTATGACTACCTGCAATTAAGAACCCATAGACTTTCGACATCACCTGCCCAAGTATTTAAGTCATCTTAAAGGTAAATGTTGCCTCTCATTTGAGGACTAGTCCTTCAGAAATCTTGGTGTAAAAGCAAACACTCCAATCAGGGTTGGTTCTAATAAAAACTGAACACAAGACTGCCACCAATATGGAGAACATATGTGAGTTTTATCCTGGTATTGCTAAAACCAAAAGCTTCAGGCCGTTTACTTGACACTCATGAGTCCCTCCCTCTTGCAGTCACTACAGGAAGAATGTGAAAATATATACAATGGTGCTGCAGACTCTAAGAATATTTAGTGACACAAGAGGCATGACATCGAACTCACAGAGAAGGACCTATAATCTGAGGATGCTGCTTGGTTCTGCAATGAATAACATTATGAAAATCTCCTGGCTGGGTGCGGTGGCTCATGCCTGTACTCCCAGCCCTTTGGGAGGTCAAGGTGGGCAGACTGCCTGAGCTCAGGAGTTCAAGACGAGCCTGGCCAATATGGTGAAACCCCGTCTCGACTAAAACTACAAAAAATTAGCCGGGCGTGGTGGCGGCTGCCTGCAGTCCCAGCTACTCAAGAGGCTGAGACACGAGAATCCCTTGAGCCCGGGAGGCAGAGGTTGCAGTGAGCTGAGATTGTGCCACTGCACCCCAGCCTGGGTGACACGGTGAGATTCTGTAAAAAAAAAAAAAAAACAACTTCTGAAGACGATTTTTTGTGTTTAATATTTTAGATCAACCTATAGACAAACCTCACAGGTTTACCTACAGTTACAGGACAAAATATAAATGTTATCCAATTAAAAAAAATAAAAGATACAAAGCACTTGGAAGGGTTGTGGGGATCAAGAGGGAATGAGGAGGCAAATGCTATTGTTGATGGTGGATGAAAGAAGAAATGGAAGTTTTAGAATGAGGCTGAAAGTGCAGCGATTACCAATGAGTAATGATGAACTGAAAACCGTGCTTTAATTCTATTTGGAGAAAAGAAGCCGGAATGTAGAGGCTACTATGAGGAAACTAAATGTTTTATCATGGGAGGAAGTCAAAAGACAGTGTCTAAGGATGAATTAATCAAGAACAAATGTGTAATTATATCATTTAGACATGTGGAAGTAACCACCAGTGGAACTAAAGACAGAAAGCTTTAAATTGGTGGCTTCTAGGTACTCTATGGTGTGAGAGGTCAAAATCGTGGCTGACTTTGGAAGGTGGGGGCTGGTTTCTGGGGTGCATTATTCTTTCACTTCTTGGTCTGGGTGCTGGTTAAAGATAGTTAACTTTGAGAAAATCATAGGCACATACCTATGATATATGTGTGTTTTTCTGTTTGTAAGTTATATTTCAATTAAATTTTTCCTTAAATAAAAGTGACCACCTCTGGGGAGAGGACTAGGAAAAATGAAGGGAGAGATGGGGCGTTACTGTTTTTCATAATCAGCCCAGTTGATGGGTCAATTATTTTTAGCCACATGCATGTATTGCTTCGGTGAAGATTAATTATTTTCATGCCGTTTTATACTGGACCCTTGCCTGGCTTCTCACACATAAAAAGTTCCATAGGCCCCTAAAGGCAAAACTCCGCAGGATGTGGTTAAGCTCCAGAGAGCTGGATATCAGCTGATTTGAGGAATCCACTTTCAAAACATCAGAACCTCCAACAATTGAGTCGTGAGTTCACTGGCACTGGAGGTGCTCAAATCAAAGAGGTCAAGAAGGAGCTTTGTCCAGGTGACCACAGAGGTAGTTTGGTCATTGTTGGGGCACTTTGGTCTGAGGCATGTGAAAGTAACTGCCCAAGGAACTGAGGACGAAATGGTCCTCCTTCAACTCATCAAATTACCGACTCACTGAATTCACCGAGGTTTTTGTTAAGTAAAATTATTATTTGCCGTTAATCCTGCTGCTGTTTTTAAAGTCAAATTGGCTTCTTCTTAAGCACACTGTGTCTTCTCTACAATTGCAGGTGTCTGTCTTTTCTGCTTTCTGGAGGGAAAGCAGCTAAAGAGGGCTGCCCTAGGCCCAGGTTAAGGTATGATTTGACAGCCTCTGGGACAGAGGCAGGAGTAAAACTAAACATTGACAGATTCCTCAATTACTGGATATATTGAGCAATTGGTGTACAATTGACAAATTGATTTTTTGTGAATTGACTCTTGCCACCTTTCAAACAATGCTCAAAGCTGAGGCTGGATTCAAGACTTCACTCATCTCAGGGATTCTCTGTGGCAAACTGAAGTGGAGGAGCAAGGCCAGACCCCTGTGGAGGCTCCTGGCCCTCAGCGAGGTCCAGCCAGGCGGCCCATGACCAGCTTTGTGCCTGGACATCGCCTCCCTGTGGCCCAGGAGCTTCTCCTCTCAGCCTGGTGGTTGTCTTGGAGACTGAAAGCTCCAGGGAGAGCAGAGGCGCTTCTAACCTCCCAGGCCTTCCCTAGGGACAAAGGAAGATTTCCTCCAAAGGCGGGGCTTTTTACCCAAACAAAAGCACAAAAAACAGCATTTGCTGGACAAATTCATCTGAAGAAAGTTGAGGACAGCTGGGTCTACAGCCCTTCCCTTCCACCTCTCCCCAGGAGGAGTGCAGAGTGAGCTGGGAGCAGACCTCCACCTGCTTTCCTCATCTGCTCACACTGAGTTCTGAAATTAAACGACCTGGATTCAGATCCTGACTCCTTATGTGCTAGATCTATCACCTGTGTGAATGATTTGACTCCTCTAAGCCTCAGTTTCCTAAAATTCCCTATTTCAGAGAGTAGTAATGCTCATTTGAAATCATGCACGTAAAGCACTTGGAACAGTACCTGGCCCAGAGAAGTGGTAAACACTATTCTATTAATATTTCCTTGGAGTAGGGGGGACCCTGCTCAGTGTAAATGTGAGCTGCTGGTTGAAAGAAGAGCTGGAGTCCTCAAGCCTGCCCATCACCAGAGCCCCTGGGGTTGAGATGAGAAGCTGGAGAGGTGGGGGTGCTGGTTGTTTGCTTTACCAGTCCTAATGACTTATTACACCAGCCCCTGGCAAGGGAGTAGAAAGGAAGAAGATAAAAAATCGTAGCATCGATTTTTCCAGCACGTGAATCCACCAATGTTATTTCCAGACCTATCCTTTTTGAAATTAAATTAAATAAACTTTAGCTCAGTTTGTCAATTTGCTGAAAACCTTCTCCATCCGACTTTCTCCTTGGCAGTGACGGGGGCTGGTGGAGGATGTTTTCTCTAGGAAGGCATTATTACATTAGGAGAAGTGAGGCTTGTGATGACATTCCAGAATTTTAAGAGCTTTTCAACCCAATGAGGTGTCAATTTGCAAGTGCATTTTCCATAACCATTAGGTAGGCATTTTAACAAATGGGGGCTGTGGCAGGTGAGTCCTGCTGGAGTGAGTTATAACAGCAGGACTGCACTCTTATTCAGAACTGCAGTCCCTCCGGTGGCAGAATTGCCTCCCTGCTCCATAGACACACATTAGGAAAACCAGAAGCATATTCCTCTTTTACTTCAATTATGAGATTTTTCTTTCTTTCAAAAACAATAAATGTGCCCGTTATTTCAGGTGAGAAAACATCGTCTTGAGACTGCCTCAAGGAGAGGTGTTTTCCGAGCCCAAACTCACCCAGGTGCGGGGCTAATAAAAGCTTCTCGAGGGGCCAGGTAGGGGCAGACAGGAGTAATAAGTGACCTGTCAGTCATCCTAACCAGCCAGAACCAGTCATGTGGATCTGGGGGGAGATTACACACAGTTAACCGGCTGGGAGTAAGAGGGGTTCATAAAAGCTGGCTCCATATCCTCTGGTTTGTTGTGATGAAGGTTCAGAGATTACATCCACACTGCCTGGACTTCAATTTGCCCCTAAGATCCTTGAACACTGAAAAGTCAGGACTGTGGTATCCGGGAACAAGTGAAATTGGCCCAGGGACCAGTCTTTTTTTTTTTTTTTTTTTTTTTTGGAAGTCACAGCCCAAGGACCCGAACCATTCCAGGTGATCCGAGTTGTTCAGGAGCTTGGTCCTAGATTCACTGGGATGTCCAGAGTGGCTTCAGCTGAGCCAACAGCTTCAAAACTGGATTCCTACTTATTCTTTAAAGCCTGAATTAAGTATCCCCACCTATGTGAAGCCATCTTCAACCTTTCTGAGACAGAGTTAGCCAGAGTTTACTTCCTGCTCCCAGAACATTTCAACACATCTCAAGGAACACCCTCCAGCACCCAGTACTGTAATGATCTGTCCTCCCCATCCTGCTCATCCTCCCCAGCCTCTCCAACAGCTCCCGGCACAGAGGTGAGACACGCAATGAACACTGGCCAAAAGAGATCCCAGGAAATCCCTCCAAGAGATAGAAAACAGTTTGTCACAAATTCTGGCTTGAGCTTATTAGACTGGTTCACAGTTGGGGGAACTTCAGGGAAATCTAAATTACTATTTAAGTAAATCATGACACACCCATCAATAGGCTATTATGTAGCAATTAACAAAGATAGAGGAAACACATATTTATTGCTTGGAAAAGATGCTTGTGATGTGTGATTAAGTGAGAAAAAAACAAGTTAGGAAACCATTTGTATAATATGAGCCCATTTTATTGGAGGAAAAATGTTTCTCTTTCTCTCCTACACACACACACACACAGACACACACACACACACACACACACAGACACACACACACAAGCCATCTTGGGTTATATCAATAGAAGTGAAGTACCAGACCACAGGAACTATAACTGAAGTATCAAATTTCTGAAGAACATTGACGAAATCATCTTTATCTGCAAGAGGGTGACTAAAATGGAAAAGGATCCAAAACCATGTCATTTGAATAAGGATAGAAAGAACTGAGAGTGCTAACAGGGATAAAAAAGACTCAGACTCAGCTGAAGGATACAGAGCCAATGATAACACCCACAGTGTGAGCTAAATACCTTAAGGCGGGAGGGAGCCGGTGGCTGATGTGGCAGGGGAGGGATTGAGGAAGGCTTCACAAGCATGGGGCCAAGTGAACCTGGGTCTGAACTTTAAAGCCCAAGGCAGTGTTTCTCCACCTTTGGCCTTGGCTTCCCAACTTCACTATCCTGGCATTTCTTTGTAAAACCTGTATGACTATTTACTTAAAATTTTTCTTTGAAATTATCTTGGGTCTACTGCCATACTACCCTGAACGTGCCCAGTCTCATCTGAAATTATATTGAGTTTGTAAGAAATGCATTTCACGTGGTAACTCTGTTTCACTTATTGTACTGGAAAACCAGTATTGTCTGCCACAAATGAAAGAAAGAAAACATAAAAATGTATGTTAAAAAAAAAAATGAATAAAAATTTAAAAAAAAAAATGTATGTTTAAACATCGCAGAGTTGTTCAATTCCAGTCAAATGTCAGTGATGGGAAGCTCTGCACCTAAGAGCTGCTTCCTCTTTGTTATAAAGGAGAGATTAACAGGCCAGGCGCAGTGGCTCACACCTGTAATCCCAACACTTTGGGAGGCCGAGGCAGGCGGATCACGAGGTCAGGACATAGAGACCATCCTGGCTAACATGGTGAAACCGTCTCTACTAAAACTACAAAAAAATTAGCCGGGCGTGGTGGCACGCTCCTGTGGTCCCAGCTGCTTGGGAGGCTGAGGCAGGAGAATGGCTTGAACCTGGGAGGCAGAGGTTGCAGTGAGCCGAGATCGCGCCACTGCACTCCAGCCTGGGCAACAGAGCCAGACTCCATCTCAAAACAAAACAAAAAAAGGAGAGATTAACAAGTATTTTAAAGGTGTTAAAGACATCAAGCCCCTCTCCTCGAAAACAAACAAAAAACTCTTTTCTGGCCAGCAAAGCATGAGAGAGCACCAGCTTGCTTTCCCACCAAAGGATCCAGTGTGATGTGGTGCAGCACCCTGGGAGGCAGGAGAGAGCAGGGACAGGCGTCCAGGACTGGGGAGAGTCTGGCAAAGCCAGGAGGGTCACAGGCTTGCAAAGGCTATAGGGAGGGGCATTGGTGGACCTAGAGGAGCCAGGTGGCAACATTGGTACAGGTGTGTCCAGAAACAGAGCACACATCACATGTAGACAGGGTAGGGGGAGGGTAATTCCTCATTGTCATCTTCTTACGCCATTTTGATTTCTGTGCTATGTCAATATATTACCCATTCAAAACAAAAGATGCAGAATCACACACACACACACACACACACACACACACACACACACATACACATAATCCCTTGGACAACAATATTTGGGACACCCAAGTGCTCTAGGGCAGAGACCTTGCAGTTGAACTGCCTGGAGTCAGATCACAGCCCTGCTGCTTCCTAGTAGCGTGGTCTTAAGTGTCTCAGCCTTCCTAAACCTCAGTGTCCTCATCTGGGTAAAGGGGACATGAACAGTGCCTGCCCCAGTGAGGAATGCATTAATACAGGGGTCAATGTAAAGCCCTCTGTCCTTCACAGCATTCAGTGAGTCACCATGTTACTGCTTCCTCACCTGTCTCTGTAATTCTTTGCTGATTTTAAGTGTCTATCTATGTGTGTCTTTTTCTATCTGCCTGTCGCCCTCATTCCCTTCCTTTCTAAAATAAAATGGAAGCATATTTTATATATTTATTATGTATAGTTAATAGACTGTTCTTTTCCCTGCTCTTAATTTTAATAAGCTAACAAGGAGAATGTTGCCATTTCTAGAAACCAAGAAGCTGGCTATATTAAATTGCTCCTTACTTCTTGAGGCCTCCAATTGATTTCAGGAGCGTGGGCTGGTGACCTTGGATGACAAAATTGCTCTCCAGCCCTGTTCAGACTGAGAGCCTGCTCAAAGACATGGATGTGCACATGTTTACACACACCATGCACACACACACCCCTACAGAAAGTATAGCAATAAGAATGAACCTTTCGCATCAAGCGACCTCCAAAAAACAATGGTTGGTGAAGGGCTCAGAAAGATTGAAATATTTCTGTTGAGTTTCATTTCTTTAAATATTGCTGTTGTAACCCTTTATAGAAGTCAGTAGGGAGGCCGAGGCGGGTGGATCACAAGGTCAGGAGATCGAGACCATCGTGGTTAACACAGTGAAACCCTGTCTCTAGTAAAAATACAAAAAATTAGCCAGGCGTGGTGGTGGGTACCTGAGGTTCCAGCTACTTGGGAGGCTGAGGCAGGAGGATGGCATGAACCCGGGAGGCGGAGCTTGCAGTGAGCTGATATCGTGCCACTGCACTCCAGCCTGGGAGACAGCAAGACTCCATCTCAAAAAAGAAAAAGAAAAAAAGAGGAAGTCAGTAAATCCTGGTTTAACTGCTGCTATTGATTGGGGAAGGCACAAACAAAGGTGCAAATGAGTTTTGGCTGGCTCCTGAATTGTGTATTACAGATGGCATTAAAGACATGATGTATTTGTTTCCTGGTTTGCAGACATGTGTCCGCTCCATCACTCTCCACCCCTCCATCATCCAGGACTGTTTTCTAAAGATAGACAGAAGGTTTCTGCAGGACACTCGTTCTTCACTCATTAACAGTGATCAGTAAACCCTGTGGTGTTCATTAAAATGTTTCTCTGCTGCACAGCAACAACACTTTTTCCTTTGAAAGCCAACTTTAGCTGCTGTGAGGTCAACAAAATATATAACAATTATGAAGAAGGTAATCTCCACTGTACTTTTTTTGAGTACATCCTGGGGGTGGGTGAGCACTTGTAATTTATTTCCACTTGGACCCATGAGCCTCATTTGATTAATATTTGCTGGGGTTGTGCTCAGCTTCACTGGGGGCCATGCAAATGTGAGGCAGGGTAAACAGCCAAATAGTGATAGCCCTCCATTCAGAGCAGCCGGTGACTTCTGACCCTACCTGGGTTTGGTTTTATGACTTTCATATCCTTGAAGTTATTTAAAAGAAGATGAAATATGACAGGTGCTGGGGTTGGCAAAAGCAGCCAGTTGATTGCATTCTGAGCTGCCAGTGGGAACCCCCTCTCGGACCGTCGTCAGCACATTTGAAAGTGTTCGGTTCATTGCTGTCCTCTGCACTTCTCCCCTGACCTGCAGAGCAAACCTGGCATGCAGACAGGTGGAAATGGACATTTGTTTTCCACTGGCAAGCTTTTCTTGTAGGTGTGCCTTCATGTTCAGTCTCAGTCCATGGGGTTCAGATGCAGCTGCCTCCTCCCCACTCCTCAGCATCCAAGAGTATGTACGTGGTGGCCAAGTCTAGCTAATCAGAGCACCCCATTTCCTGGCCACAGTGATAACGTCAAGAATAGGCATGTGACTTAAACTGGACCAATGAGAGCCTTCACTAGGGCTTTGGAAGGAATCATTCAAAAGAGGTTCTCTCCTCTGCTATGGACAATCTAGCATGTTGTAAACCTGGAGCCATCACGTGGGGAGAGCCTGCATGGTGGGAGAAGCCATCATACCAACAGCAGAGATGAGAGATGAAAGCAGAGCTCTGAGGATGTTGTTTGACAACTGGATGCAGCCATGGCTGAAGCTACTCTTAGAATTTTTAGTTAAAATGAGGCAATACATTCCCCTGGATTAAGACATGTTAACTTGGGTCTCTGTCACAACCAAAAGATGCCTGACTGATGAAACGCCTTTTTACTATAACTTGAGGAGCATAGAAAATATTCCATGCCTATATACATTCTGCATCAGCTCCCTAAAACCAGTAATACCCTAGAGTTTGCACTTACCTCCTGTTTCTCCTGAAAGAAGTTTCTTAAAATATCACTTGCCCATGAATCCTTATTCCAGGGTCTGCTTCTTGGGACTCCAAATTAAAATGTGAAGATTAAACAAAAGGATTCATGGAAAGTTCTTACCACAACGATTGACCCATAATATATGCTCAATAATTGTTAAATATTATTGTTATTGTTCTGTTGGCAGAAGAGCTTGAAACAGAAGATAATTTCCTGACATCTAATCAAGTGCTCTTTCAACTAGCCAGTGTTTCTCCTAAAATGTCAAACCTGTAACACAGTTGGTCTCCAAAATAATTTTAATTGTTATGCATTTGAGAACTTTGTAAAGTTATGTAGTATGCTGTTTTCTATTTATGCTATAAGTTTGTTCTTAAAATAAATGTATTCAGGTTCTAAATATGAGTTATATTTTTAAAAGCAGTTAAAGGATATCCCAAGCTTTAACAAGATATGGCAAAAAATTGTGAAAGTAATATACAAACAGAAAGCTCTGTACCACTCCCATGCCAGCCACCAGCTCATCCCCTTCATGCATGTGGCTTACGGTCACCGCCACGGTCTCAGAGGACCCTGAAGAAAATGAGCGGTGAGCCAGAGCTCCCACTGCACCTACCATCATGCACTTTACATGCTGTTGCCTGGCTCTGCAGTAGGTGAGTGAGAGAGAAGGATGTACGATGGGATGGGAAGAGATAAGTGGTATCTGCAGGAGCTGGAAGGAAAGATAATCTTGTGCCTCAGCCTGAGATAAAGAGGAATGAGAACATGATAAGTGAGAAACTGCAGTGTGGAAGGCCCTTCCAGATGGGATGGAAGATGCACTGGCACAAGGCTGGCCCCAGAGGACCTCATCAAACAAGGCCACTCTTCTTTCTTGTCTTTCTCCAGCCCCATTCCTGTAGACACAGTCACTCCTGCTCCAAAGCCTGTTAAATTCAAGTTCTGGTTCTCCAATCAATGAACTGTGTCACTTTAGGCCCGCCACACCACCTCTCTGAGCCTCTGCTTCTCCATATATAAAATGGGGAGAGTGATCCCCATGCCCTCATTGTAGGCTGGGCAGCAGCATAAGTGGAGTCATTTGCAGAGCCCTTGGCAAAGATCATAGCCTACTTTCATTCCCCAGTCCTAACTGGGCTAGCAAGCCCAGTATCACCTCCAGCTCACAAACAGGTAGAGTCCAAGGATCAGCTGGCCTCTAAAGCCTGGGTCTGGGGTACCTCCTCTACAGTTGCTTGTGTCTTTGACTCAGCCTCAAGCTTCCATGCAAGGAAACATGCCATGCTCCTTATATAAGATGTTGTTGGTGCCCTATCCACATCCCCTTCACTGGGCCAGTTATAAACCATATGCCCTGCAAGTTTGGGGTGCTAAGGGCTCACAGCTCTACCCTGATCTGGAGGATTGCCCTTGACTGATGGGAACCACCTTGCCTGGAGGAACCAGTGGAATTAGTCCCAGCCACATCTCTGCCCTGCAGGGGGCCTGTGAGCAGTACCTGGCACAGGGGTTCAAAAGCCACAGTTCTGTGTGGCCATTCATGTTCCAGGACCTCCTAGAGGGACCAAGCTGAGGCTCCATGTCAGCTGGAATGACATCTCTTCTTCTTCACCTGCTGCATCCTGCCTTTCTCATTTCCTTACCTGTTTCTTCCTAGCACACTCTCTGAATAAATCACTTGCATGAGAATTCCCATCCCAGGCTCTGATTTCAGGGAATCTGACCAAAAATGTCTTTGTGCACTAGATGAGATGTTTTCAGCAGAAGGAAGAATAGGGTGGCTCATGCAAAAGCCAGACCTGACTGACATTTCCCCTAAATGAAGGTCATCTGATGGAGGATGTGGAGAGGGAAAGGGACCTGGATCACCCTGTCAGACACACAGAGGAGACCAACCTCTGGAAGACAGAACCCTGGACAGCTCCCGGGATCCTGGTGGCAGCGAGTCCTTCTCCATAAGGCTCTGGCCTTACCAGGACTCAGCTCTGACCACGGAGAGCCCGTAGGACAAAAGGTAAATATCTTGCTATGGCCAGCTAGGCCCCATGAGATCCAGTCCTGCCTAACTCTCCAGATTCATGGCATAATACTCTCTCCCTGGCTCACTACCCTTCAGCCATGTCAGACCTGCTTCTAATACTATATAATGTCATGTGTCCCCACCTCAGGGGGTTTTCTGCCCCTTTGTCCTGGAACTCCCTTCCCCAGTTCTTCTCATCTAGGACGTAGCCTCCATGACCCTTCTCTGAGAAGTCTTCTCTGATCACCTGGTCATTCTTGAACACATTTGCCTGTTTTATTTCCTTGATAGCAGTTATCATATGAAATTATGTTTGCATTTATTTGTGTGTTTGTTTGTTTGTTTAAAATCTATGTTGGCATGAAGAGATCTGAATCCCCAACATGTAGAACAATATTGGACACATAATAGGTGCTCAATAAAATTCTACAAATAAAAGAATGATTGTGCCTGAGTTTCTGAGTCTCAGTTCCAAGTGTCATGTTTCCAGGAGGAGGAACCTGATCAGCTCAGCTTGGTCATCCTTCTCCACTCCCACCCAGACCTAATCACACATCCCCCTTGACCCTGACTAATGCCATACGGACATGCCCATCGGAGGGCACCCCTCAGGGATCGAGCACACATTCTAGAGAAGGAGGAGCCCAATGTAGGAGCCCCCCCTAACTGTGTTTACCATACACATGAACCAGGGCTTGAATCAGCTGCTGTGCAACCCACATGGCCATGCTTATTGCTGCAGCCTTGCCCCATGGGTGCTGGGTCCTGCCTCTTGGGGACTGTAATCATCCCATTGGGCTTTGTGTGCTAGGCCCTCAGTCTGATCTCTGCAGCTGGGTCTCCCCTCAGTATCTTTAATTCCCCTCACCCATGAAAGGGGAAGCATTTAGACTCTCATCAGCTAGCTCCAATCAGCTAAACATTGGACATGTATGCTTCTTTTCCCTCACAATCACCTTCACACACATTTCACCCAGTCCTTAACCACACTGTCAAGGATAAAAATGCATCCTCACTGGGGTGCTAAGCTAAAAGATGGAATTTTTGGCCCACTAAGGAGGGAGGCTGCCTAGGATTGAAGCCAACACAAATGAAAGCAGAGTGAAGTAATGGGGAAACAGTGTCCTAAGGATGCTTTCTGAGCCCTTTGGTTTTTTTTTTTTTTTTGGAAACGGAGTCTTGCTCTGTCACCCATGTCACCCAGACTGCAGTGCAGGGGTGCGATCTCGGCTCACTGCAACTTCTGCCTCCAGGTTCAAGCAATTCTCCTGGCTAAGCCTCCCAAGTAGCTGGGACTACAGGTGCAGACCACCAAACCACCAAACCAGGATAATTTTTTTTTTTTTTTATATTTTAGTAGATACGGGGTTTCACTGTGTTGGCCAGGCTGGTCTCAAACTCCTGAGTTCAGGCAATCCGCCTGCCCCAGCCTCCCAAAGTGTTAGGATTACAGGCGTGAGCCACCACGCCCAGCGAGCCCCTTGTTCTTAAGCCAATTCTACCCAAAGATTATTCAGACGTATGAACACCCTCAAAAATGTGTGTGTGTGTGTGTGTGTGTGTGTGTGTGTGTATTTATGTTACATCAGTTTGAGTTGAGCCTTTGTCACTCATTAAACCCAGATAATGAAATCCCTGTCAACCCAACATTCTGGACTCCTACTCCCAAACACACTCAGAATTTTAGAGAGAGCTTTTGATTCTGCTCCTTAAGCTCCAGTTTGGAGCCACTAGCTAGGTATACTATGTACTAATGTGGGAGACAGAGGGACTCTGGAGACAGAATGTCGGAGTCCAAACCCTGGTTCTTTCACTTAGCAGTGTGACCTTGAGAAACTAACTTAACCTCTGTGATTTCAGTTCCTGTATCAGGATAGAATAGGCTATGCTGTAATAACAAGCAATCCCAGGCTCACAGTGATTCAAAATAAAACAATGTATTTTTTACTCATGCTCCATTTCCATCAGGGATTGTCTGAGGGTTTTTGGTACTCGTGACCCTCCCCTTGGGACTCTGATTGACACACATGGTGCATTGCTAGTCTCTGTGACAGAGGCAAGGGAACCAATCACAGGCTGGCTCTTAAAGCTGCTACCTGGAAGAGATGCATGCCACTTATGCTCACACACCATTGGTCAAAACAAGTCACATGGACATACCTAACTTCAAAGTGAATGGGAAACTATAAACTCATGGTATGCTTAGAAGAAAAACCAGAAAAAAATGCCAGACAGCACCAATCACTATTATAGTTCCTTCATGTAATAGGTGGATAAAAATTGTACCTACTATGGGTTTGCTTTGAGAATTAAATAAGTTAATTACCCAAAGCCCTTAAAACAGCATCTGGCACATAGTAAGTAGTCAATTCATATTACCTATAATCATTACTTTGTGCTGTGACATCTGCCCTGGGTCTCATACATACCACACACCCTCTATGGGAGAGGAGGTTGGCACTGCTGCTACTCAGTGACCTGCCTTCCAAAGAACTAGAAAAAGTACGTCCACAACACACCTACTGCCAGACACAGGCAGTGAGAGGCACAAAGAGCATTTCATAATTTAGGATGATGGGTTTGTAATAAGCCACCACACGTGCTTAAATCCTTCCAAGTCTAGAGTACAGGAGCAGAGGTCAACTGCTACCTGTAAATGAGCAGCTCTTGGAGTTGTACATATCATCTCTCCTTCTGAACTCCCACTGGGATGGGACTCAGCACACATTTTCTTACAGCACTGACATGATCAAAACTCATGTCACTCCCTACTCAGCAAGAGATTTTGATTGTCTCCAACAAAACATTTCCTCATCTTAGGGGTAGAAATGCGTGACAGAGGAAATCTATTTTTTTAAATCCCCATGGAAGGCTTTAAAATAAGATTGACTCTAGGAATTTATCCTAAGTGGATGTTCTGAAAGATACATGTTCAAAGATGTTCATCACAGCATTGGAATGGGCATCAAGAGCTCCTAAGTTAAATACGCATCGTGGACAGATTAAATAGAAATAGATACAAACAGAAAAATTCAAGAGAATTAGAAATTAATGGTAGCATTTAAAATAATTAGAATTAATACCGCCTCCATTAAAAGGGATCAAATAGTTCTATAGGTACTAACAGGTAGACATCTATCAAACATTAAGAAAAAGGGCACAACACAGAACTGCACATATATTATAATCCCATTTGTATACATTTTAAAAATACATACATATATGGGCTGGTAGGGGCCACAAGAAATTATTAACAGCAATTTTCTTAGGGAATAAAATTCCGAGGGCTGTGGAAGGAGAAAGAGGTATGTAGTTTCTGTGGTTTACCTTCTCATGGCATCTGAATTGTTTTCATCATATGTCATTGTTACATTTACATTTAGAACTTATTTAAAAATTCTAGCAGGGCATGATGGCTCAGGCCTATAATCACAGTGCTTTGTGAGGCTGAGGTGGGAGGATCCCCCATGAATTAAAGACCAGCCTAAGCAGCATAGTGAGAACTCTGTCTCTACAAGAAATGTTTTAAAAATGATCAGGAATGATAGCACGTGTCTATAGTCCAAGCTAGTTTGGCGGCTAAGGCAGGAGGATCGCTTGAGCCCAGGAGTTCAAGGTTATAGTGAGCCATGATTGTGTCACTGCACTGCAGACTGGGCAACAGAGTGAGACTCCATCTCAAAAAAATTAAAATTAGAAAAATTTAAGAAATAATAATTATTTGTCTACACAGGAGAAGCAGTTAACATACCCGAGGAGTCCTGGCAATGTGTGCTGGAGTCAGGAAACTGGATTTCTCAAGCACCTTCCCATCATGGGGAAGAGCCCCACCTCCAGACCCTGCTGAGGCTGGCTTTATCCTGGGTGCAAGGGAGGCCCCCAGTGATGAGGGGCACCCAGAGGCCATGTGTGAGTATGTAAGGTGACTCTTTATCTAAGCCACCAAGTCAGGGTGGCAACAGGTGAGCAGCTGTTCCCTGCTCAGGATTAAAGAGGCAGTGGCCACCAAGACATCTGGGCTCCACGGATGCAGCAGTTGCCTCTGGATTTGGGAGACATTCATCATACACCTCAGCACCACAAGTGCTCCTGGGGGCTACATTTATGCCCTGCCCACCTTGCAGGGATGCTTTAAGAACTGAAGGAGGTGAAGTGTGTGAATATAATTGAAAAGGACACAGAGACAGGTACTGCTACCATCATCCCATTTTCACAGATAAGAAAAATGTGGGCCAGGAGCAGGGACTCACACCTATAATCCCAGCACTTTGGGAGGCCGAGGAGGGTGGATCACCTGAGGTCAGGAGTTTGAGACCAGACTGGCAAACATGGTGAAACTCCATCTCTACTAAAAATACGAAAAAGTAGCCGGGCATGGTGGTGTGTTCCTGTTAGTCCCAGCTACTCAGGAGGCTGAGGCAGGAGAATCGCTTGAACTCGGGAGGCAGAGGTTGCAGTGAGCCGATATCAGACTACTGCACTCCAGCCTGAGTGAGAGAGTGAGACTCTGAGAAAGAGAGAAAGAGAGAGAAAGAGAAAGAAAAAGAGAGAAAGAGAGAAAGATGTGATGAGGCAGGGAAGAAACACACTCTAGTTCTCACAGCTTGAAAATAGGGGAGCCAGATTCAAACCCAGCCTTTCTGGTCCCCAAGCCTGGACTCTGAAGCCATGCAATTCACTAATTCACTGCCATTTTAGAATGCCCTGTGAAACTTAAACCACCATGTGGGCAGGAACATCGTTCAGGACATTCTGAAGACCATCCCAGTTACAAAGCTTCCGTGGGATCAGCTAAGGACTTTAAAGCCACCTTATTGCAACCTAACTTCTCTCTCTGCTCAAGCCAGTACCCCTCACCCCTCACAGGTGTTGATTCTGAGAGCTGATCTTAACAAACTTCTGTGTGCAAATTCATCTCACTCTCTCTCTCTCATTTCACAGGAGGCCTAACCTAAGACAATGGGTGAAGCCACTTTTTAAAAATTAAAACATGTTGATTAAAAAATAGCCTGAGTGCATTACAAAATATCTGGGGAGAACAGAAACAAAAGAGGGAAGTAAATATCATAATCCCACTATACCAATTCAAAGCGCATTCATTCTTGCATTATTAAATGCATGGGAAATCGACAAGCCCTCATAACACAGTTTGCTCTCTTCCTTTCAGTCTTTTTTCCCTATGCATTTATTTTCATATGGTTAAAATCAAACAATTTTATACACACAATTTTCACCCTGCTGTTTTTTGCTCAGCGTATTATAGTTATTATTGATGTTAGTTAAGTCTTTTGAAACATTTTTAATGGTTGCATAATTACCCATTGAGTTGTTAGTGGCCTTTTTTCTAGAGGTACACATTTAGTTCGACTCCAGCAAGATGTTACATCATATGATTCTTTCATCCTGGATGTAGAAAAAGAGTAAATTAAGTTACATTATAAATTACACTATAATAAATATGTTAGGGATATGGCTTTTTCCATATTTAGAATTATTTTTAAGGGAGGTTAGACTTCCAGAAGTAGAATGCTTGCATGTAAACCTCATTCATTTAAAACTGTTTTTGCAGTTTTACAACACGTAGATCCCTTTACATAAAATCAGGAGTACTGAGTTGGATCGGGTTTCTGTTTTTTTAGCTTTGTGTTCCCGGACAACTGACACACCTCTCTGGGCCCCACTTACCCCACTGTGAAGTGTGGAGCGGAAGAGGGATTCAGCATGAGCCCCAGGAAGCCCATTCAGTGCTGGGGCTCACTGCTTCTGAGAATGACCTTCGGAGAGACAGAGAGTGGCCAGAGCCTCAGAGAGTTTCACCTGCTGGCATGTGAGATGCAGGATTTGCCACTTAGAGATGTGCTGTAATGAATTCTCCTCTCTCCTTTCAAGTCATTGGAAGGTTTATGGTTGGATTAATAGTGTTATGAATTGAGTTAAACAAGGCTTTCCTTCCCCCAGGACTTCAAATAGCAGAAATCAGATGAGCCCATAATCCTCTTCCACATGCAGCAACTTTATTAAAATCTATCTTAGGATAAAGAGAGGGGCAGGGTTGAGGGAGGGAGGGAGGGGTCAGGCAGGGTGGCAGTGGACAGGAGGAACTGCCAGGGCACAGAGCAGAGCATCCCATGCAAGTGAGGGCATCATGTGTTGATAACTGCCTAATAACCATCTTTAAAATTTAGAACATTCTGATAAAACAGGTCTTCTTTGTCAACCTCCCAAACCCAGCTCCCACTCACTATCAGTGAGTTGGTATTGCAGAGCAAGTGGTTTTAGGGACTTTATCCATGAAGTTCTGATACTATTAACCTATTAATTTGATGTGTTATTCTAGACCATTTTTATCATTTACCAGAAGATAGATAGTAGATAGAAAGATACATACATACATACATACAATAGACACGTAGATTGGCATATACTTTTCCACAGAAAACATGGAACATTATTTTATATCAACTTTTGGCACAAACAGGATTCTCTGGATGTATTATTCACTATCCATGCCACCATCCATGTTGACATATAGAGATCTAGATCAGTCCTTATAACTGGCTGGTAGTGCTCAACTTTTGTATATACTACATTTTATTAGCTATTCCCCTATTATTGGACATTGGGATTGTTGCTGTCCTTTGCTAATAAATGCTATAATGCAAAGAACATCCTGTATCCACATGCACACATGCAGTGCATCTCTGGGGCAGGTAGGGTCTCTAGGTCCTAAGGGCTGGCATTTTCTTAACCCTCTGGGATGTTAGGAGTAAACCAAACAGCCAGTGATTCCAAATTTATGGTCTAACATTTCTGTCCAGCCAGCCAGCCTACTGTGTGCAAGCAGAATGAGTGAATGGTTCCAATCAACAGATGGGGTCCAGAGAAATAAGGTGATTTGTTGAAATTCATAGAATCTGTAAGTGGTGAAGACATAAGGAAGTGGTATAGTCGGGGGAGGTCTGGGGAGTTAGGGCAGGAACCTATTTGGTAAGCCAGTAGGGGTGGGAGAAATGGAATGTTTCCTCTCCAGAGGTGTGCTAGCCCTAGCGGCACCTGTGTTGTCTAAACATACCCAGAACCCCGACAGAAAGAACTCCAACAAGCCCTCGCTAATTGCTATCATCTAAATGAAGCGATTCATATTCCTTTGCCCATGCATAATTAGCTAATAAATTACAAATGAGTAATTGTCTCTGAGGAGGCAGCAGGAAAGAGCAGTGCCATCACACATAGACCCTAATTTTCCTTTGAGGCTATTGCTAAATCATGACTCCCTTTGGAATCTCAAGCAATTTTTCCCCTTTATTATTACAAGGCTATTCTTGGCTTTGACAAATCAGGACTGCTGAAATTACCAAGCCAAGCACTCGTTTCTCCCAACTACCTCCTTTTTCTGGGAAGAACTCTATTATGACACACATCCTGTTTGTGACATGATCTTCAGCAGCCCTCCTGTAAAGGAAAAGAAAAGAAAATGCAAGGGGAGTAGTATATCACGTGCTCTCAAAAGCAGCCGTCTCCTGACCTGAGAAGTCCATGACAGGTGCCAAGGTTCCTGTCCGAAAGGCAAACAGTTGCTTCAACCTTTGCATTTGGGAATGGTTTATCTGGAACTGAGGCATGTCCTGTTGAAGAATCCCCCATCCTGAAGAGAAAAACAAGGCCAGGGCATCTGTATATTTAATAAGTGCCCCCAGAAGATGCTAGGTGTGGATCCACTTGGCTAAGGAAAGAACATCTGTGTTTGTTAGGCTAAAGTGACAGTTCTCCATATCAGTTAGGAAGCAAAGGTCCACATATGTAATCCCATGCTTCTGAGCACTGTGGGTTATTATCTTCCCCCTACGGAGCACCTTGGGTTGTCCTCTGACCTCTATGGAACATTATCACAAGTCCTAGGATACAGCTTTATCCAGTGACCCCAACATCCACCCACTTTACAAACTAAGAATATTCTGCTGTGTTGATGCGCCTGAGAGGGAGAAGGAACTTGTCTCATTTTTTCTCCCTCCAAGATACCGGAGCACTTTACTGGGGGATGGGGGTGGGGGTGGGGGAGGGGCACAAAAACTAGGGCTCTTGCAAGCCAACCCAAGTGGTTTGCCTAACCCAAGTGGTTTAAGCATTTTCCACAATAAAAAAGTTCTGAAGATGGGTTGTACAACAATGTGAATGTACTTAACCCTACTGAATGGTAGACTTTAAAATGGTTAAGAAGGGGTGAGAATGTGGAGAAACTGGAACCCTCGTGCACTTTTGGTGGGAATGTGAAATGATGCAGCCATTATGAGGAATAGTATGGAGGTTCCTCAAAAAATTAAAAATAGAACTACCACATGATCCAGCAATCCTACTTCTGGGTATGTAACCAAAAATAATTGAAAACAGGATATCAAAGAGATATTTGCACACCCATGTTCATTGCAGCATTATTCACAGTAGCCAAGAAACGGAAGCAACCTAAATGTCCATCAATGGATGAATGGATAGAGAAAATGTGGTATAAACATATGATGAAATATTATTGAGCCTTAGAATAGAAGAAAATCGTGTTATATGCTACAGTATGGATGAACCTCGAGAACATTATACTAAGCAAAATAAGTCAGTCACAAAAAGACAAATACTGCATGATTCCATTCATATGATTTACCTAAAATAGCCAATCTCAAAGAAGCAGAAATTCAAATGGTAATTGCCAGGGGCTCAGGGGGGAAGAGTGGGTAGCTGCTGTTCAGTGGGTGCAGAGTTTCAGTACTAGAGTGCAGGGGCTCCTGGTGATATGTTGAACAGCAATGTGTATGTCGTTGGCATTATTATACTGGACACTTGGAAATTGTTGGGAGGATGGACTTTATGTTATTTCTTTGCCACAATAGAAAAAGAATATACTGCGCAAATATTCCCATGTCAGTAAATACTGCAATATTTAAAAATGGTTAAGACAGTAAATTTTCTGTTATGTGCATTTTGACACTATTAAAATTTTTTAATAGTATAAGAAAAATGGGAATTTAAAGACTGTATAGTTAAAAAGAATTACCTTGGGTGATAGATTTGGAGAAAGGATAGTATAAAACATTATCAAGAAATTATTTGATTGTTAGAAGAGGCCAGACATCTAATCTACTGTGGCCACAGATGGCCACACTCCAGGTCAGAGATTCCCAAGAGAGATCAGGAGGAAACTTAGGAACCAAAGATTACGTTTCTCCAACATAACCTTAAAGGTGGCCCTTGGCACCACCTTCCATCTGAACTTGGGCAAAGAGCCTCCTTGACTCATTGTGCCTCCGTTCCCCATCTGGGCCATGGGGAGACTGGGGCAGTTAGCTGATCCTTACATTTTTCATCATTAACCTTGTATGAGCCTCTCTCTAAGTTTTCTTCTCTTTTCTCCTTTTTCTTTTCTACTTCTTTTGTTTTGGTAAAGTCCTAGGGGGAAAAAAACCCCACACACTTTCCATATGGCACTCTTCCTGGAGGCCGGCCAACTCCCCGGCTCCCCAGGGCTGCCACAATGCATATGCATGGGCCAAGAAGGCTGTCTGGCCACCCGCAGTGTGATCACAGCCTATCACAAAATGTGCCCATGTCAGCCAGCCCGAGCACCCCTTCCCTCACTGTCTGTCCCCAAATCTCCACTGCACTGTCAGACCTCTGAATTAGCGACACTCAAAGCAACTGCACAAGCTCACATGAGCACGCATCATGGTGGGTGTGGGGGAATGGAGGGGGGGGAGGTGGAGTAATTACTTGGCCTCCTGCATATTCACAGAGATCCTTAAACTTAAAATTGACATTGTAACCTAATATGTTTATACATAAAGTCACAGCAATGCACAAGAGGACTAAAAGAAGATCCTGTCTTCCAGCTTTAAATGTGAGTCCCCTTGCCAGAACCCGCTGCCTGGCGTGTGCTGTGAATTTTTTAAAAAATAAATCCTGTAATTACTTGGTGAATGAAATTTACATGGTAGGACATTGCCACCTGCAATAGTACACTGAAAACAAAAGGAAGTCAAGAGATTATGGGTAGCTATCATTCAAACCATAATTGTTACTATACACTCTGTTTTATCAAAAGTTCTGGTGTCATTTTTTTGCCATAAATGTTCTGATATTTTGCATTAGCCAAAATCCTTCAGTCATGTAACTGATGGACACAGACTAGTAAATTATTGTGTTGAATGGGCTTTAGTGTAAAAGTGTTAATTTGTTCAAAGAAAAAATTAAAATATGCGATAATTTTGCTGCCTTGTTTTGGCATCTCTTCATTTTTTTTACTATCCAGGATGAATCAAGGAATAAAGATAGATGAGTCAGGTCTCTCTGAGTTCCTGGAAGTCTTGTGAGCCCTCTACTGTGTGTGTGGTGTTCTTAGAAAACCCAGGATGAATGGACCGGGCGCGGTGGCTCACACCTGTAATCCCAGCACTCTGGGAGGTTGAGGAGGGTGGATCATGAGGTCAGGAGATCAAGATCATCCTGGCTAACACAGTTAAACCCCGTCTCTACTAAAAATATAAAAAATTAGCCAGGCATGGTGGCAGGCGCCTATAGTCCCAGCTACTCGGGAGGCTGAGGCAGGAGAATGGTGTGAACCCGGGAGGCAGAGGCTGCAGTGAGCCGAGATCACACCACTGCACTCCAGCCTGGGCAACAGAGTGGGACTCCATCTCAAAAAAAAAAAAAAAAAAAAAAAAAAAAGCAAGAAAACCAGGGATGAATCATGCATGATCCCTGGCCTAAAGAGCTCATGGGGTAAGAGGGAGACAAAATGTGGACATAAACAGCCAAGACTCAGGGCAAATGACAGTTGTGCAAATTGGGGAGACACAAATTGGGGAGACACTGAAGGAGATGGCATTTCAGTTGAACCCTGAAGGATGAAACTAGATGTAGCATTCAGAATCTGCAAGAAGCCATCAAGCCCACCTATTCTAACCTTGGGTATCAACTGAGACATAGAAAGGAAGGATCTCTTCCAAGATAGGAAGTGAAGGGCATGGAACAAAGCAGAGAAGAGGGATGACGTCTCCAGGTAGAAGCAGTGATAGAAGCAAATGCAGGAAAGCTAGAAAGTTCAAATGACAAAGGCCGCTTTAATGGGCATTAGTTCTGCTCCCCTGCCTGGTCTCCACGCTGTATCCATGTGTTCACATGGCATTGACCAAACTCCAGGGTTAGGCATATGACCTTGCTTGGGCCAATTAATATGCTATATCCTCCCAGCCCCAGTGATTGACTCAGGGATGGGCAGATAACCCAGGTGAATCCAATGAGACTTAGCTTCCCGAATTTTGCCAGAGTAACCAAGAAAGTTGTACATCAGGAGCTGCTGGTGTCACCATTTGGGGTCAGTTTGCTTGAAAAGAGTGAACCTATAGGAAAGGAAGCTGAGAAGTAGAGAAGCCAAGTTCTAAAATCAATGTTTGCACCCCCAAATTCTCCTGTGTCTAACTTACAATTGGACTTCTCAGTTGCAGGGACCACACAGTTTTTCATTTGGCTTGAGTTTCTATCATTTGCTTCAAAAGAATCCTGACGGCCCCGCTGCAATTAAAGAATAGCTCAACTCCCTGGTAGAAGAAGACCTTCTAGCAGCATAAGCTAGTTTATCATGTAAGTTAACGGAGCCTTAGAAAATCCCAAAGGAAAGACACACAGGACAGTGGAACCTCCATGAAGCAAGTTGATTGGCCTCTAAAGGGCCTGGTGGTGGAGTGTAGACATTTTTTTACCTTCCTCCTAACCCCAGCCTTGAGTTCACCCAAGGCAAAGGAGGCCCAGGTTAATTGGGATCTGTAGCCAGTTTGGGGGCAACTGTAGATCGCTGTCTCCCTGTCCATCCTTTTCAATTTCCTGTCTTTTCCCCCAGTCCTTGGTGTCTCCAGTGGCCAAATCCCCAGAGCACTGAAAACTTCTGCTGAAGTTTATTCAAATGCAGGTGTAAGTACAAAGCACAACTGACTGTTGAAGGCCAACTTTGAAGACAAACATCCAAGCAGCCCACAGTCCCACTAATTCAATGTCATGAGAACTCAACTCTGCAAAAGCCTGAGTCAGTCTGAAATACAGGTAGGGAAGAATAGAGAGTTCAGCAAATTATAAGATCCAAAAGCCTGGAGGTGATGGACAAGGCATTCAGGGCCTGCCCCAAGTTCATGTGTAATCATGCTGGCTAGGTGAAGGTTGGCAAGGACCTGGTGCTGAGAGGTGATGCCATTGCCAGTGACCTTTACCAGGACCACATCCACTGGAGGTGTGGGGGCACTAGGGCTCAGCTAGTGCAGGAATAGACCATGCGAGCCTGAACATGCAGGGAGCCTGAACATGCAGGGAGCCCAAAACAAAGGAACATGCAAAAGAAGGGGTGCAGGGAAGAAGGGTGAGTTAGAGGAGGCCTTGGGGCCATCTCCTTTAGGAACAGAGGGGCCCTGCAGAAGGAGGAGAGATTCTCTGAATGGCCTCCTGACCACAGCAGGATGGGGAGGGAGGCCCCTCTCTCCTGTCTGTCCTGGAGACCAGAATTTGCTGACTGACATGACTGTCCTCTTGGTCAGAACAGGTGGAGAAGGCATACTGAGAGGAGGGCCAGAGATTGGCCCTTCCTCACTCCTGCTCCCAGAGGACTGTCCAGCTTGGGAGTTCTAGCTGTGCCTGAAACCCACATGTTGCATGCAGGCCTCTTACCCTGCACCTAGCCCTTGTCTCCTCGCAGCCCAGGCTGAGATGCAATGTCCTGTCTTGGTCTGGTTTTCTCCTCAGGAAGACGCTCTCTGTTCCCTATCCTAAGAAAAAGTGGAGCACCTTGGGAATGGATTCCATAGGGCCATACTGGGAAGAAGCCCAAGCCTTGGGTTCCAACCCTAGAAGTCAGATAGCTGGGCAGGCTGCACCTTGCCCCATCACCTAGAGATGTCCTCTACCACCCAGAGTACTCCTCCACTGCCCAGAGCAGTCCTCCACCATTGGAGGCTCTCCTCCAGGGCAATCATCACCCCTTGGGATAGTCATTCACCACCTAGGCGCGCCTCCACCTTATGGGGTAGTCCTCTACCATCCAAGGCACTCATCCAGGGCAGTTCTCCACCAACCTGGACTGTCGTTCACCACCCAGTGTACTCTCCCAACACACAGGGCAGCACTCCTCCTCCTGGTCCGTTCTCCATGGTTTGGAGAGACACCTTGGGGTAAGCATGTTATCAACCATGGGTAATTAGGTTGCCTGCCTAACTACTGCCCTCCCTGGTGTCTCCCCTGCCAGGTCTTGCTACACCTGGCATGTGGGAGGTGTTCAGAGAAGGCTGCTAAGCTGTCTGGAGGATAACCAAAAGGTACTGGGAACTCAAGGTATCAGAAGGCTGGTGGTGAGTTCTAACAAAGGACAGAGCTTACCTAGGAAGATACAGCAATGGCACATGGTGCTCCAGAGTTAGCCACAGGCTGAAATAACTACAGCTCCCTAGCAGAGTCAACCTGCTGGCTGGCCATCCTTGGATAGCATTAATAAGGTAGGAGTGGAGTTAGTGGATGGTCTTCATTCATTCATTGATCTATTCAACACATATTTATCTACCTTGTGCCAGGCATGGGGTGCCACTGTGGTAATGGAAAAGTGACATAAAAGTGGCTGTGGGAGCCCCAAGGATGCCTAAACTTTCCCCTCACTGCAGGAAGGACATGAAAGGAGAGAGAGGGAGAGAGAGAGACAGAGAGAGAGAGAGAGAGAGAGAGAGAGAGAGAATCACCCTTAGAAAAGGTTCCCAGGGCCGACCTCTGGAAGCCTTTTATGGCTCTCATTCCCCTACTCCCAACCTCCTCACTGGGGACACAGCCTCAGAGCCCCAGGGAGTACCTCAAGACTTTCAAAAGGACCCACCTATAGGGAGATTCCCAGATCAGACCTGAAATTAACCCCCCATCCTGAAATACCGGCAAGTTCCCACAGCCTCTGGCAGAATGCCCATGCTATCTGGCCACCTTTGGCTGGCGCTGATGGTCTGGAGGGGAGAGTGGGGGTAAATTGGGAGCCTTCACTCATTCATTGGGCCAATATTTATTAAGCACCTACTGTGTGGCTGACACGGAGGCAGTGGAGGGAAGGAAACAAGGCAGTGATATGAAAGTGGAACTGTGGGTGCCTAAGGGTGCTGAGTCTTCTTCTCACTGCAGGAACATGGCGGAGGGAGAGGGACAGGCCACCTCTGGACAGGCTTCTGAGGCCACCCAGGGTCCTTCTGCCTCCATGAAGGCATGGGGTGGACTGGCAGATGGTACTTCAGCACCTTAAGAAGCATCCACCTGTTGGGACCATCCCAGGCTACACACAAAATAGGTGCCCCAGCCCCCAAATCTCTGCAAGTGCCCACAACCCCCAAGAGACTGTGTTCTGGCCCTAGCAATAGAGATTTCCCTTTCACAAACACACTTTGACCACCCATGGCCTCATTCCTGGATGAAGCATTTACCAGCCACCTCCCTGGATCTCTAGGCCTCTGCCTCTGCCCTTCTCTCTGGCCACAAGGTAAAAAGGGACCAAGCCTGAAGTTCATGCCCTATTGGGTGGGCTCTTCTCACAGGTCCAAGGAGTCTTAGATCCATGGATGATCCTGGAAGGAGGAGTCTGGTCCATTCAACAGATAGGGAAACTGAGGTCCAGAGTCCCACACCAATCTGCAATCCCACATCCCTACACCCAGTGCCCTCCAGCAGGTCTCCTGCAAACCAACCTCACCCTGCCTATAGCCTCCAGTGCTAGAAGCTTCCTAGAAGGAAGCAGAAGTGCTTTTTCCAGAAGTTGACATGCTTGTCTTTGTTGCTATTCGACAAGTAAACCCAGCATGCTGAGGGATGTCCCTGGGCCACCTTACAGATGGCAAATCAAATCCACTGGTTCCACATATGCCTGCTTCAGCATTGTTCAGAACCTCCCACCTTCTTTTGTAAGCCCAGGTGAAAAATTGAGACTTAATCCCTCGCAGACCAAATTAACCCCGCAAATTAGCCACATTGTTCGTCTCTCCTCCATCCTCCTGGGTCTGAGCGGCAGAGCAAGGAAGGAGGCGGTTTAACCAGACAGGTGGCACAGTGCAGGCAACAGCCTACAGGGCTTGCTCATATTTAAAACTTCCTTTCATATATTTTTAATAAAACAACTGATACAAATTCAAAACCAACTTCATAAATCAAACATTATTCAATGTTGGCGGCTTCAAGGTTTCCCTGGCGCTTGGCTGGGAGCGTGCAGCTCTCCCAGACAGGGGCTTTGCACTCGAGCACTCGAGGTTTTGTGAAAGGTTTATTGGATTTCATAGTCCCTTAAGGGGAAACCCTTTAAATGTCTTTGCAATTATAAGTCTAATAACACTTTCAGCCCTTGGACACAGCCTTGACTTGACAGAGATAAGGAACTCGAAGTTGCTCAGTCAATACCAAGCTATTAATCTCTGTCACCTCGCTGTCACCGTGGCTCAGGAAAACAATGTCGTTTCTTGACCTAGGTGAAGGCATGGAGTGATTTTATTCAGAATGTCAGCATTCATCAACCCAGATTTTGTCACTCCCTCACTCCCTTGAAGAAGTCCCAGTTCTTCATCCTGCCTATGTTGACACCCTTCCAATAGAAAGAGTTGCTTTCAGTCTTGGCCTATTATTATTATTTAGCACTTATTCAACTGTAGAAAGCCTCTAAGAATAAAGTTTTTCTCTGTACAGAGACCTGGCAGACAAATCACTTTATGCTGCTCTTTGGCGACCCAAGCCAAGGACGGCTGGAAATTACCAAATGCCGTGTTTGTTTACATATTCAAATGAAGGTTAATTTTTATCCTGTCTTTGCTCAAATTTGATTAGGGTGGGGCTCCCCTCCCTTCCTCAGTGGTATATTTATATCGGCATCCTTCTCCTCGACCTTGAAAGAAACCCAAGAAATTGTTTAAAAGAAAAGCCAACAAAAATCCTAATGAGAAACTAACAAGAAGAATCAAATGGTTCCTGGCAGGGCAGCCAGCCATGCCTCATGCTGTATTCAAGAATAATAGGAAACACCTGTTTTTGCTCAGCAGGAACCTGGACTCTTGGGCACAGGGTGAGATGAAGCAATGGTGGGGGCACCCACCCTAAAGCACAGGGTGCTGTCAAGGTGGAGGAGCTGCCAGTTAGGCTTCCAGAGGCTTGTGTCTGTGCTCGGGAACTGGGCTTGGAGAACTGACACTCCAGAGTGTCTATTATGGCTCCATGGAGTGCCTTGGAGGCTTTGGAGGTATGAGGTACAGGATCAGGTAGGGCTCCAGGCCCCTCAACCTCCAATTGTATCTGTTTCATAGAGTGCACCTCTGAATGAGAGTTTATTTAGACTATGTTGGAGCCCTCAGAAGTCTCAGACTAACATAAAGAGCAGTCATGGAAACATGCTTCTGTCTTTACAGTCAACTAGTGCTAAGCACCTTCTCCTGGTGTTCATAAATAGTTCCTGTCTAAGGATCTCAAATAGATAGTAACACAGTATAAAAACACAAACCAAACCAAATAAAACAACAACATCAAAAGCCTTGTTTCCCCTGAAGAAACTGGGAGTTTTCCTTTTCTTACCATGGTTGCCAGGAAGCTCAAGCTGAAACTATCTATTAGAGCTAGCATGTTTGCATGAAATTTTGGTTTCAGTTTTCTTCTGTTGCTTGTATTTCGGCAACTTGTTGTCATGTCCTTTGCTATAGATCCCTTTGAGTCCCTTTTCCACAGAGATAGAGTTCAGATGAATAAATAAATATCAATGAGCTGTAGGACAAAGCCCACAGCTGGGACTTGGTAGACCAAGGTGTGGTTCCAGCTCTGCCTCTGATTTTCCTGAGGTTTGGGCAAGTATAAGTTGGGCCTCAGCTTTCTCATTCATAAAATGAGGGGACTGAAACAAAGCTAGTCCCGAGTCACTCACCTCTTTTTCCAGGCGCCCCCACTGGCTCAGGGCCCGTGAATAAGCAGAGCATGGAGGCAAAGAGGAGGAACTCTGAGCCATCCTGTTTCCCCAGGGTATAGGATGACCAACTCCTCCCGGTTTTCCTGGAACTTTCCAGGTTTTAGCAGTGAAAATCCCATGTCCCAAGAAACCCCTCAGTGCCAGGCAAACCAGGATGCTTCATCACCCGGTTCACCTGCCAACTTGCCACTTAACTAGTTATGCCACCTTGGAAAGTAACCTAAATCACTTGTGCCTCATCTTCCTCCATCTTTAAAATGAGGTTATGAGCAAAACACCTCCTGGTGTTGTTATAAGTCTTAAGCATGTTCATATTTCATAAGAGCACAAAGAACAGTACTTGGCACTTTGAATGCACCATATGAGTGTTTGTTAAATAAATTCTAGAGCCATTTGCTTCCTACTCGAGTCAGGGAGATTTCTCAAAATAATTATTTATTTAAAAAAGAAAGAAAAGCTACCCTGATACACATCAAAGAAAGACCAGTTGTTCTGTGGGAGGAGATTATTGATCTGTGTGCCATTCTGGGATAGAGTGGAGGCACAGCTACCAGGGAGAGCTAGGGCTGTGTGAGACTCAGGGAAATCTCTCACCCTGGACAAAAGGATAAAGAGAGGGCAAGAAGCCACTCTCAATGTTTCCTTGGTGCTTACAGTCATCAGGAAAAGAGGCTGGTTTCTGCTAGGGATGTCAGTCAGATCATTGCTTAGAGAGTATCAGGGAAATAAACTAAGTTTGGACTTCACTGCCCATTCCTGCTGAGAACCTGGACTGGGGATACTGGGTAGGTGGCGAGTGGAGCCCTGGGGTTGCTGGGGACCCCACATACCCCAGCAATGCTGAGCTGCCCAAGTAGTGTGAGACAGATGCCCAATAAAAGGCTGCTTTCCTCACAGCACATCTGTCTTTATCAGGCAACCCTTGTGCACTCAGCCTGAGTAGTCCCCGCCCTCCAAGAACTGAACTCTAACATGGCAGGCAAAACTCACAGACTCTGAGTCCCTTGCCCAGAACTTGCTTCTGCTTTTAATTGTTTTGTCTCCATCTCTCCTCCCAAGCAATAAGTGAAACTTTCCCAAGGCTTGGAGCAACCCCCAGTCCCTTTTCCCTCATGTGTCCTGTGCAGAGCCTGGCACAGGGGCTGGCACCTTAGGGATTATCAAGCAATTCCTCTCGCACACATGCTGACTCCAGGATTAAAGGAGAGACGGTCGAGAGCTATACTGTCCTATATGGTAGCCATGCATCATCATGCAACTATTTAAACAAATTAAATAGGAAATTCAGCTCCTTGGCTGCATTAGCCACATTTGTTCAATAGCCACATGTGGTTAGTGGCTACCATATTGCATGGTACAGATGTAAAACAGTTCCATTATCACAGGAACTTTTATTGGACTGAGCTTATCTAAAGCATATAAAGAGAAAGGAGGTTATTAAACTGGGAAGGACCCACCCTCTTACAAGCTCTACCCTCAAGGATTACAGTTTTTCTGAGATTGAGACATAGGCCAGAATGGGCCTGGCAGAATCTTTGAAGGTCATATTGATCTCGAATGTCTTCCATATCTTAGAAATTACCTAATGTCACACGTAAAGAATTATTTCTGGAGAAGGGGCTTTCACAAAGATGTTATGAGCTGAACTTACCAAGCCCCTAAAATCTAGCTCCCCACTCCCTCGCCCCAGTGTAACATGTTAAAATGGGAAGATGGCAGGAGAAAAGATGGAACAAGGGAACGCCATCAGGATGGCCAGCCTACGTGAACCCCCCACTGTAACTCCCTCTCTCACCGTGACCTTTGCCTTTTGTCGTGGGAGCTCTTGGCACAATATAGTCTTCAGCATCCCTCCAAAATGTGGAGGATGCAGAATTGACCAGCCCTCTGGTTCTTCACGTCTCTCTCTAGGCCCAGCATCATGCAGGCAGCAGGCAAATACCAAAATCAGGTCTAGATGTCAGCCTGGGAGAAAAGCCAAGAACTAAACACTTCCTAACCTTGGAGAAGACAAGATTCCAGACTTTGATCTCTAAGTGAGGAGTCCCCCCACCAAACATATTGAAGTCACCTGAACCCAAGAACAGCTATAGAATCAACTCCAGCAGAATCCACTTAGGGAAACATCCAGGCAGGGGAGGAAACTCAGACTTCATCCCTGTCACCTGCAGCTACCAGGCATCTGGAGGAGAGGCAACAAGACCCTGTGCGAGTCAGGCAGAGGGTTATGAGAAGCCTGTGTGTGTCTCTATTTTGCAGTAGATCTGCCTTGAAAATAAACACTTTTTTTTTTTAATAAAATGATGGCAATCGCCAGCCTTTACACAGAGATTGATTTGGCTTTTACAAGAAACTTCTACATACAGAAGTATTTCTTTCAAGAGCTGTGGGAGATAGTTCATGTCCCCATTTTCATAGCTGTGAAATATGAGGATCTGTGTAGATCCTAAGTCACCTGTAGAAACTCAGCTGGCCTTCAGATTCCAAATCACAGCTCACTGAATAAAGGAAACTTAGGCCTGACAGAAAGACAGTAAGAATGCTTTTAAGAAATACTATTGTGGCTCAAGCCTGTAATCCCAGCACTTTGGGAGGCCGAGACGGGCGGATCACGAGGTCAGGAGATCGAGACCATCCTGGCTAACACGGTGAAACCCCGTCTCTACTAAAAATACAAAAACTAGCCGGGCGAGGTGGTGGGCGCCTGTAGTCCCAGCTACTCGGGAGGCTGAGGCAGGAGAATGGCGTAAACCCGGGAGGCGGAGCTTGCAGTGAGCTGAGATCTGGCCACTGCACTCCAGTCCGGGCAACAGAGCGAGACTCCGCCTCAAAAAAAAAAAAAAAAAAAACAAGAGATACTATTAATAGGCCGGGAGCGGTGGCTCATGCCTGTAATCCCAGCACTTTGGGAGGCCGAGGCAGGCGGATCATGAGGTCAGGAAATCGAGATCATCCTGGCTAACACGGTGAAACCTCCTTTCTACTAACAATATAAAAAATTAGCCGGGCGTGGTGGCAGGCGCCTGTAGTCCTGGCTACTCTGGAGGCTGAGGCAGGAGAATGGCCTGAACCTGGGAGGTGGAGCTTGCAGTGAGCCGAGACTGAGCCACCGCACTCCAGCCTGGGCGACAGACTGAGACTCCATCTCAAAAAAACAAAACAAAACAAAAAAGAAATACTATTACTCGCTACGTTTCTTGAACATTTATTATACACCTAATTCGGAGCTAAGCATTCAGCTGCACTACCTCATTTAATCCTTACCAGGATCCTATGAGCAGACTCTGAGCCACTCGATTTTACCGATGTGGAAACTAACACTTAAAAAAAGTTCAACAGCTTGCCCATAGTCACACAGCAAGAAACGGGAAAGGTAAAGATTTGGTTCAATTTGTAGTTATAATGTGGGTTTATAGGCCACATTATGGGGTCATAATCTCTTCAAGTTTGAATGAGGAACTGAAAATTCAATAGAAAATGTCAAAGAACAAATTAGCTTCTATAATAACTTCTAAATGGCCCAACTGAGCAGCTCTCTGAATACTCAGATGATTAAAGATGTAGCTGAGTGTTTCCTTTGGCAGTAGGAAATTGCCTTTGTCTTGAGAAACATTTTCTCTCCTTCCTGCTCACTGGGGTGAGACCATCGCTAGAGGCATGGTGGGAGAGACTCCAATACAGGCAGAAGATGGGAGAGGATGAGGTGTCCTGGACCAGGTGACATGTCAGCACCTCTGGCATCTGTCTCCAGTGGCAGCCCACAGAATCGGGCCAGACAGTGTCATATTCTGCCAGCTGCAGCTATGGGTGGGAGCATCGGGCCTGGTTCCTGGGGTATACCTTCCATAAATCAGTTCCCGAGCCTGCTGCACAATTGCAATGAGTCTCTTTCAAACAGCTTTGAGAAAAAATGGTTCCATCTGCTCACTGCCAGGTAATAAATAAAGCGGAAGTGGAGCAAATGGATGGAAAGCAATTTTTGGAAGATGAATTTCCAAAAGCATTGGCCACCATTTCTGCACCTCTTCTGGTACTGGAAATGTCTGAGACCCTCAGGTCTGAGGGCCTGAGGGCTGGAGGAGGTACCAATGCACAAAAAAGAGAGAAAAAGTCTACTCCTTGGGTGAAGGGCTGGCCAGAAAAGGGTTCTTGCAAAGGACTTCTAGTTAATGACTCTTTCTCCTTCTTTTTGTCTTTTACCTTCATCTTCCCCACCACTACCTTCATCATCACCATCACCATCATTATTACCATCATCATCATCATCATCATGGTTAATTGGTTAATTGGCCTATTGAGGCCTTCTTATGTGTCAGCCAGCGCTGTGCTGAAATCTATATATCTTTATGTGAATTACCTTTTTTCAAGTCCTACCAAGGCCTGCCCTGATTACACTACATAAGACTGCAAATCCAAACCCCCACTGGTATGCTCTATGGCCCTGACTTTGCTTTGTTTTTCTCCATACTTTTTATTAACTTCTTTTTGAAAAAAAATGATTCATATTCAGGGGGTACATGTGCCGTTGTGTTGCATGGATGTATTACGTGATGCTGAGGTTTGGTCTTCTAATGAGCCCATTGCCCACATAATGAGCATAGTATCCAATAGGTAGTTTTTCAGTCCTTGCTCCCCTCCTTCCCTCCCCCTTTTTGGAATGCCCCATTTCTATCGTTTCCATCTTTACGTCCATGAATACCCAATATTCAGCTCCTATTTATAAGTGAGGACATGAGGTATTTGGTTTTCTATTTCTGCATTAATTCACTTAGGATAGCAGCCTCCAGCTGCATCCATGTTGCTGCAAAGGTCACGATTATCTTCTTTTTATGGTTACGTAGTACTGCATGGTATATATGTACCACATTTTTAAAATCCAGTCCACCACTGATGGGCACCTGGGTTGATTCTACGTCTTTGCTATAGTAAATAGTGCTGCATTGAACATATCAGTGCAGGTGTCTTTTGGGTAGAATGATTTATTATCTTTGGATACATACCCAGGGATAGGATTGCTGGATCTGATAGTAGTTCTTGTTTTAGTTTGAGAAATCTCCAACCTGCTTTCCACAGGGGCTGAATTAATTTCCATTCCAACCAACAGTGTCTGTAACCTCTCCAACATCTGTAATTTTTTGACTTTTTAATAAAAGCCACTTTGAATGATGTGAGATGATATCTCATTGTGGTTTTGATTTGCATTTCTCTGATAATTAGTTATGATGAGCACTTTTTCACATGTTTCTTGCCCGCTTTTATGTTATTAACTTCTAACATACTCAATAATTTACATTTTCTATTCATTACCTGTCTTCCTCATCTGGAGTAGATGCTCTGAAGAGCATGGGATTTGTCTCCTTTCTACCACTGCATCCCCAGTGCTGAAAATAACCTTTGACCAATAAAAGGCATTCAATAAATAATTTGTTGAAGAACTGAGTAAACGAGTGAATGCTCCTGTGGAGTTCTCACAACCCTGTGAAACATACTTGGCCTGTGCCTATCTCTCCACATTCATCTCTTGCCTCTGACCTCATTACATTTCACAAACACAGCCCATCTGGTCACAATTCCTCTAACGCTGAGGCTCCCGGCCTCTATCCTTGGTGCAGACTATTCCTCCTTTCTGACATTTTCTCTGGAGGTCTTCCAGGAAGCCTCCAACTCTTCCTCAAGGGTCTTGTTTCCCTGACCGTCCAGAGGAGTCACTCCAGGGTTCTTCCATTCCTTGTTTAGCTCTCACAAAGCACCTCTCATATGCTGTGATTATAGGTGCTCCTTTGTGAACTTGGAGAAGTGGCCATCTACCTGAGCTCCACGGGGGTAGAAGATTAATCTAGATCCCCATTGTGGTCCAAGAGCGCAATATGGAACAAAGTAGCTGCTCAAGAAATACTCTTAATCCTGGAACAAAGTAGCTGCTCAAGAAATACTCTTAATCCATTTTATAGATGAGGAAATTAGAAGCTGGGATTTGATACTAGTTCTAAATCCAAAGCTCATAAACTGAGTCACTACCTGTGTTGTTCTCTGAGTTTCTTTGGCTCTTGACAAGGTCAGCCACATCATGCCTGTTATCTGCCTTGCCTCCCATGTGATACATCTCAGCACCCCTTTAAGATAATCAACTCTTTGTTCATTCTTTCAGAGACTGTCTTAAGCACCTCTGGACCAAGCACTATTGTAGAAGACATGGTCAACGGAGATGAAATCCCAGCTCTGATGGACTTTCATTAGAGTGAGGAGACAGGTTATAAGTAAGACAACAAAGCATAAGAAATTTCAATTCTATCCAAAAGACACATGCACTCCTATGTTCATTGCAGCACTATTCACAAAAGCAAATACATGGAATCAGTTTGGGTGCCCATCAACAGTGGACTGGATACAATTTTAAAATGTGGTATATATACACCATGGAATACTATGCAGCCATAAAAGAATGAAATCACATCCATTGCAGCAACATGGATGGAGCTGGAGGCCATTATTCTAAGTAACTGAACACAAGAACAGAAAACCAATACCGCACGTCCTCACTTATAAGTGGGAGCTAAAGATTGAATACATATGAACATAAAGATGGGAACAATAGACACTGGGGGCCACCAAACGGGGCAGGGAGGGAGGGTTTGTGGGCAGAAGAACCACCTGCTGGGCACTATGCTTATTGCCTGGGTGATAGGATTGTCAGGACCCTAAGTCTCAGCATCACACATTTGTCTGCACGTGTACCATTTAATGTGTAGTAAAAGATGAAATTTAAATAAAAAGAAATTTCAGAGCAACATAATTGCTGTGAAGATAGTAGAAATGAACCATGTGACACAGAATGGTGGAGAGGTGAATGGCTGCTCTAGATAGAAGGTTTACATGTCATTCTCCTCTCTTTGCCTTCCTTGCAACCAGAAAAGCCCTCTTTAGCACCACCTTGCTTTCCAGGCAGCTTTTAGGAGACCCTCTCTGCTTAAGCTAACCACCTGCATGAGCCCTATAAATGAGCCCTATAAATGAGCGCTATTAATGTGTCCATTAAAGCAAGAAACAGAACGAGAAAATAGGATACCTGGCAGCCTTAAGTCAGAGCTCATGGTCAGGCCTTGTGTCGGTCTCATGTGCTGTAAATCCCTAGTATAGCTGACACACCTGTGATAGATGCAAGCCTGGAAAATGCCCACAGCAGATGTGGGGCCCTCAGGTGAGCCGCTTCTTCTGCTAACTGCAACATATGTGGATACTTTTGCGCTGAGGTTTTACCTGTAATCTCAAAGTCCTATATGAGAGCTGAGGCTTTTTCCAGTAGAAGTCAGATGGGATTAAAATGCACCTACATGAGGTTAGATAGTTTGTCTGAAGGTTCATTGAACTGGGCTGCTATTCCAACAGAACATAAGGAAGCACAATTTTAGGGCAAGAAAAATGCACCAAAGCTTCCTCTAGAAATGGTTGGCCAGTTGCCTTCCTCTTTCCTCTTCTCCGGCCTAAACTCACCAGTGCAGACAGTGGGTATGGAGTACTAGAGACATGAGTTCTGGGCTGACTCTACCACACACTTGGTTTGTGACCTTGAAATGTCTTCATCCTCTCTTGGCCTCATACTTTCTAGATGTACAAGGAGAAAACAAGCTTTATCTTACCTTCATCATAGAATGTCTGTGAAGCTGTGATTATTGAGCTCATATAACTTCTCCAACCTTCCCTCTATGCCAACCCATCATACGTAGCATCATGTGTCTATAACAAGTACTTCAGTAACTATTGTCAAATAAATTGATTGGATGAATGGATGGATGGATGAACAAATGGATGAATGAAGTTCATTCACCTCAAAATATTTCATGGTGGCTTCCTGAAGGCAGATAAATTGCAAAGAAGGAGCTAGAAGTGACTAGAAGAATCTGGAGTGACTTAAGAGTGACTAGGAGAAGCTGGAGAGATGCTCTACTTAGGCCAAGAGTCTGGGTAGGTCATCTCCCTCCTTCATGCTATCATTCCCATATGAAAGGGGCACAGGACTGATTGGAGTGGAGCCTCTGACAGCGGAGTAAAGGATTGTCAAAATAAATAAGAACTATGGTTCCTCTTTTTTCTGAGGTGGGGGATGAAGAAGATTAGAGATTTCAAATACTTTTGAGAGGTGTGGAGATTTCTGTACTGAAATGATGTCTCTCTCTCCTCTCTCCCCTTCTGTCTCTCCATTACCCTAGGATGGACTTTCGAGTCTAGGCTGCAAATAAACATCAGACATATTTGTGGAGCATGGGGAGGAAAAGAGATCAGCAGAGAAAAATTCAGAATGAAAGTTGAGACAAAAAATATGTAAGATGTTTATTTCAAGCCTAATGAAGTAAAGCACACTTCAGGAAAATGGCAATTATAACTTGACGGTGACGAATAAGAGGTGCCATTGCAGCTGCTGCACCCCTACACACAGAGTTGCTTCCTGGGCCTTCCTTTCCCTGGAGCCAGCAGCCTGCTGGAGGCCAGGGCCAGGCAGGTGGGCAGCCTGGTGGGAAAGGGACTCAGATCACTCCCAGGAGCCAGGCCCTGACTGATCCTGCTGCTTCCATGTTCGTGGCCCTGCCCAGCCCAGCTCTGCATCCCTCTGTGCTGTCCAGGGCCTCCCCAGTGTCACTCATTTACATCCCATCTTCACAGCTTTTGCTACGTCACCTACCATCTTTGCCTATTATTTACTTTTTCCTCAATTCGATCTATTTTGTTTTGTTATACACAAATACTATAAAAAGAAATTTTACCTACCTGCCACATGTGAAAAACTGGATCACTTGTCATAATGAATTAGAAGGAGCACATAACTATTAACATAAACCCCTGCCTCCATGTGCCACCTAAAATCTTGCACACTCACAGGACTCCCCATGCCACACTTGGAGACTCTGTGGTAAAAATCGATCCTGGGTTAATGTGGATTCACCTCATGATGACTTTCAGGGCCTGAGATTCCTTTGGAACTGAAGCGATCTTCCTAATCAAAATCTCATTACACTGTGGTGCTGGTCATGCATTCATTAATTCCATAGGTAAATATCAACCACCTACCACATGTCAAGCACTGTGTTAGACACTTGACACATGACAGTGAGGAAAACTGACCCAACCAGCTCTGCCTTCTTAGAGCTTCCATTTCAATGGACAAAACAGGCAAATCATAAACATAAGACTGAGAGAATAAAATAGGATTGGGAGGTTCTGGAACCAAGGACTATAGCTTCAAATGGATGGTCAGGGTAGGCCTCGCTGAGAAGGTGACATGGGAAGGAAGAAAAAAGGGATACAGTTATCTGGAAAGAAAGGCCTTCAGGCAGAGGGAGCAGTCACTGTAAAGGCCCTGAGGGAAGGTGTGGTGAGGAGGCCCGTGTGGGTGATGCTGAGAAGAGCAAAAGAAGTGAGAGCAGTGGAGAGGACCAGAGTGTAAGGACCCTGAGGGTCAGTGGGAAAATTTGGAAATTATTTGACTTACAATTTAAAAGAATCACCACAGCTGCTGTGTTCAGAACAGACTATTGGGAGCAGGGGGTGACACAGGGAAGGAGGTAGGAAAACCTGTTACTAAGTGACTATTGAAAGGATCCAGTAATGGAGCTCCAGTGGCGCAATCAGTTAGCACATGGTACTTATATGAAATAATCCAATAGATGTTGATGGGAAGATAGGGTGGTTGTTTACATGGTGCAAAGTGGTCAGATTCTGAGTATATTGTGATGATATAGCCTAAGGACTGAATATGTGGAACAGAGAAGGCAAGAATGACTCCAAGATTTTTGACCTGAATAACGAAAAGTATTGTGTTGACATTAACTAAGATGGGGAAGCCTGGGGAAAGCAGGATCATGGGAGAAGGAGTTTCGTTTGGGACAAGATGGGTTCAAGATGTCTATTGGGCACAAATACTGTCACACCTCCCCACCACATTGATAACAGGATTGACCATGGAACTTGATTTGTGCAGTGAGACATGAGCAAAAGTTTAAAGCATCAGTTTATGGTTACCATGTTTTCTGTTTTCCTTTGCACTGTGATCAGTGACATTCCAGGTGGGAGTTGTTCTATCAGCTGGAGTCCTGGAGTGATGATGACATGGTGCAGGGCATGAGGGACGTGTAGCAGGAGTAAGAACTCAACCATTTTGTGATATGCTGCTTAGATTTGAGGTTATTGCTAGCAAATCACAGCCAACTCTTTCCTGTCCGATACAACGTCCCGGTGGGAATGTCAAGCAGGCAGTTTGATACCTTTGACTTGAATTAGAAAAAGGTCCAGTCTGGAGATATAAATTGGGATGTTATTGGCATATAGGTGGTATTTGAAATCATCAGACTGCATGAAACCAACAAGGGAAGGCAGAGAAGAAAAGAGGGCCAAGGACCGAGTCCTGGAACCTCCAGCCTTCAGAGGTGGTGAAAGGAGGAGACAGCAAAGGGGGCTGAGAAGGACTGAACAATATGATGAGGAGAAATGAAGAGAATGTGGTGTACTGAAAGCCACAGGAAGAAAATGCACAAAAAGAAAGATAGTTAACTGTGACCAATAATTCTGACTGCTCAATCAAGACAAGGACTCAGAATTGGCCACTGGATTTGGTGACATGAAAGTCTTTGATAATCCTGCCAATGGCAGTGTTGGTGGACTGGTGAGGACAGAAATCAGATTGGATTTGGTTTAGGAGAAAACAAAAGGAAGGGAATTGGAGACAGCATGTATAGACAACCCTGCAAGGGGTTGTACTGCAGAGGGGAGCAGAGAAGTGAGTTGGAGTTGAGAGAGTAGATGGAGTCAAGATATTTTAAGTGGGGAGAAACAGCAGTATTACTTCTATACTTTAGGAAAAGATCTGATCGAGAGGGAAATTTTGAGGCATTAGGAGATAAGAGGGGAGAGTTACTGGAGAGTTGTCCTTGACTAATCCAAAAGGGATGGGATTCGGCGCACAGCTGAAGGGATTGGCTTCCTACAGGGACCATGACAATTCTTCTGTGGTAACAGATGGAAAGCCAGAGGATATGGACAATAAGCCTTTCTCATTCTATATTCAGAGAGTCACCAATGACATATTCACAGCTTTTCCTCACTTCCAGTTACGCAAATAATAGTGTTCCAGTAATGGAGGCTCATGCCTGTGAATTGCTTTCTCTTTCAATCTCAAACTTGATTCAAAACTCCTCTTGTTCTCTCCTTCAGCAAAGCTCAAGCTGCAGAGAGAGAAGGGAGGACAGAGTCCAGTGCTGAGACAGCTCCTCTTCTTTCCTCTTCTAGATGCTAACTCTTCTAGTTTGGGTACAGAGAAGAAGGGTAATAGTAGGTATTTTCTCCCTTACAGATCTGCTGATGTATGGGTGTGGTGGAGGAGTTCAGTTCAATTCTCCCCAAAACTGTAGATTCCATATAAGTGTTCATAAAGTGAGGGTCAGCTTCACCTTAACCTCTGGAAAACCAAGAATCTCCTTCAAAAAAGCTGCAACATCTCCCTTTGGCCTCATTGATAAAAACTCCCTCTCTACCAAAAATACAAAAATTAGTCAGGCATGGTGGCGGACGCCTGTAATCCCAGCTACTTGGGAGGCTGAGGCACAAGAATTGCGTGAACCCGGGAGGTGGAGGTTGCAGTGAGCCAAGATCGCACCACTTCACTCCGGCCTGGGTGACAGAGTGAAACTCCATCTCAAAAAAAGAAAAAAAAAAAAAAGAAAAAGCCTCAACCTTTTCTCTGGGTCAGGCGTTCTGTTTCTTGCCCTAAAATTTACCAGGGCACACAGGACACTTTCCCTTTTGCCAATTTCATGCTCTGCAGGGGTTGTCTTCCACAACTCCCAGAGCTGAGGAGACCTGGATGCCCTGTCTTCCTTCCTGCTATATTTTTCCCTGTAGTCCTTATCACCATCAGACAATATTTTGTTTATTTGTTTTGTTTATTGTCTAACGTCCCAAACTACATTGCAAAAGCCATGAGAGAAGAGACATGTGTTGCTTGTTTCACTTGGTTCACTGTTAAATTTCCTGTGCCCATAAATATTTCTGAATGAATGAATGAATGAAGTAGGAATTGCACCCAACTTCTTCCTGAACACATTGTGTTAGATTATTATAGTAATTTTCTCAAGGAATCGTATCTCCCTGTATGGGCCCCTCCACATTAAACCTGGGCTTAACAAAGTGACTTGCTTCGGCCAATGGAACATTAGAAAGAATGGCCCAATAAGAATCTTGCACATCAGGATTTGCCTTTTTCTTGTTGCTTTTGGAACACAGACACCATATAAGAAAGTCCATGACAGCCTGTGAGGGGAGGGAAATGTTGTCCAGCTGACAGCCAGCACAAATCAGACACATGATTAGATCATTTAGACCTCCCAGCCCCAGCCAAGTCATAGGATGACTGCAGCCACAGACTCCATGCCAAATTAGTGGTGCAAATACAATGACTATTGCTGTAAGCTACTGAGTTTTGGGGATGCTTGTTATGCAGCAATAGATAGCTGTTACAGAGCAGGACATCTTTGTCCATTCCATCCTGTTGGCACACGATACTTCACAAAATGGATTCCCAAACAGCATCTCTGTCTCCTTCTCAGCAGCATCCAAACTCAGGAGTCTAAAGAACTCAACAAAGCCTAAATTCTTCTTCGTATAACCCCCAATCCCATAAGTCATTGTGGTATCTGACACAAATTATTTCCCAGAAACCACACTCATGACCCAAGCTGACCTTCCAAAAATAACCAGGGTTGCTTGAGCACTTACCCTGCCTGTGCACAGGAATGAGAGAGATTTCTCTTGAACTCTCTCAGAGTCCTTGGCCAGGGAATTCATAAGTCTTTCCCTAAAGGGAGTGAAAGAGGCAGGTGGCGGGGACAGCTTCATAGCATGAGCTATGTGTGCTCAGCCCTGTGTTCCCTGTGGCTTCTGAAGCCCCCACCCTGAGGGTACTGCTGGGTTGTTGAGACCTGTCATGCATTTATTTCTCCTTCCATCCTCCAGGTCCCTGCTGTTCCCTCCCACCAAGCAGAGACCTGCCAGGCAGTCCTCACCAGGGAAATCATCCTCTAGCATCCTGACCCTATGGAATTAAAAACCTGGCCTGCTACGTTAGCAAGGGTGAGTGGACAGGACCTGCAATGCTGCCTCAAACACCTGCAATCCTGGCTATCCCAGCTCTAAGGAAGGTGTAATTAAGGTGTATGGGAGCAGATGTGCCCTCATTTTGCACAGGCCACCAATCCCTGAGACTTTGAAGCCAAGCATCCAGGGACCCAACAGGGACTGCCTTCCCCTTCTGAGACTGTATTCACTTCCAGAGCAAGCCCCCAAGTTCAGGCTTCCATCACATATATTGAGTGGGAAATACCTGGATGTGGTGTGTGTCGAGGGTAGAGAAAACTTACTTCCCTTCCAAGTCCTCACCCAGTCCTTTTCCCAAAGAGCTCCCCAGCTCTGAGGGACAGCTGTGTACTCACCAAGGAAAATCTCAAGTTTTCTCCTGCCCTCAAGACCATCCAGGATGAATCTAGCCCTCTAGCAGAGAGGTCACAACACAGAGGCACTAACATGTGTTGTCTCTGGCTGACCACATCTTACTGCCCAACTGCAGAAGGTGCGGCCAACAGATGGCTTCAACCTGTAGCTCCTTCAGAGTCAGCCTCAGATGAAGAGAACAGCCTCAGATGAAGAGAACTACCTCACTGAAGCCACACCCTTCCCAGGGCAGCCCATGTCCAGTCATACGGGCTGAGGGATACAAATGCCCAGCTCTTCCGATGGGTACAGGTCAGGCCCAAGAGATAGCAGGTGCCTCTTGTACTGGGTGGGCCAATGCTCTGTCAACCCTCCAATGCCACTTGACTCTTTCCTCTATTCCATCCAGCTTTCTGCCTTTCCCTTCCCAGGAGTTGCTCCCTGATAAATATTTTGCACTCCAAACCATCTCAGCATCAGCTTCTGGAAAATCTAACCTGTGACGGAGCCTGATCCAAGGAGTGAATTTATTACTGAATTGAAGGACATCACACAAAGTGTGGCTAGTCCAGTTGGGAAACTGAGACTGAAGAGCAGACTTTTCTGAGGTCACTGAAACAGAAAAGTTCAGAGCCATGGGTCTTCTGACTCTGAGAATTGAGCTCTGCTGGGAAAATTTCTCTTGCAGATCATCCCAGATCTACCTCCTACTCAGGCTGTACTAGAGAAGAAGGTGTGGTAGATTGATTCCCTCAAAAGTGGAGCCCAAGACAAGGATTTGGGTGCAGGTGGCTTATTTGGGACATGATCCCAGTAAGCAGGCATGAAGGAGCAAAGAGAGTGGCCCAGGAAGGAGGAGAAGCCAGTACAGTGGGATGTTGTTCCAGCTACTGCCGTGGACAACCAGGGTTCAATTCCGCCAGACCTCTGAGAAGCATCCAGACCACCACCCAGAACTCTCCACCAGCAGAGCACTTATCCACCTGGTTCTGCCCCTAGTGGTTGAGAGCTGCCTCAGGTGATGCCCACCCACTTCTGGGTTCTGCTTGAGCATGGGCCATGCTGGCTCCCACACTGTCAGAGAAGATCCCAGGACAAAAAGTGGAACATCATGGCCTGCACAGAGAACCTAGCACTAGCCCATTATAATGAGGTGTAAGACATAGTAGTGAAAGAATTTACAAGATACGGAAGTAGTACAGAAGAGGATGTACTTAAATATGGTAGTGAGAAGAAGTCAAAAAATAATAGCTGTATGGAAGAAGCTAGCTCTGAGTAAGGTTTTGAAAGATGAAGAGTAGTTTTCCATGTCAGTAAGGTAGAAGGCACAACATGGAGACAAGATTGCATAGTGTCTTTGGAGTGCTACAGGTGTTTTGTTATTTCTAGTTCATAAAGATCAAGGAGGAGGCCGGGCATGGGGGCTCACGCCTGTAATCCCAGTACTTTGGGAAGCTGAGACGGGTGGATCACCTGAGGTCAGGAGTTCGAGACCAGCCTGGCCAACAAGGCGAAACCCCATCTCTACAAAAAATGCGAAAATTAGCTGGGCATGGTGGCAGGTGCCTGTAATCTGAGCTACTTGGGAGGCTGAGGCAGAGAGAATTGCTTGAACCTGGGAGGAGAGGTTGCAGTGAGCTGAGATCACACCATTGCATCCCAGCCTGGGTGACAGAGCAAGACTCTGTCTCAAAAAAAGAAAAAAAAAAAAAAGAAAAGAATCAAGGAGGAGAGGTACCAAAGACAGAATTCATGGGAAGGCAGCGAAGAATCTCTAATACCATTTCAAAATTTACATTTTTGCCCAAAGGGTATTTTCTTAATTTTATTTTTAAGTTATTATATGGTAAAATTGATTTTTTTCATTATTGCACAGTTTTATGAATTTTACCACATGTATAGGTTCATGTAAATCACCAGTCTAATCAGGATATAGAATAGTTCCATAACCCCAAAAAAACTTCCTTTACAGTCACATCCTCCCCTAACACCCAACCCTGGCAATCACTAATCTGTTTTCCATCACTATAGTTTTGTCTTTGTGGTAATGCCATGTAAATAGAATTACATAATATGTAACCTTATGAGATTGGCTTCTTTCATTCACCATAATATCTTCAAAATTCATCCACATAGCTGCATGTACCAAAAGTTGGCCTTTTTATTGCTGTGTAGTATTCCATCACATGGGTCTTTAGCTATTCCTCTGTTGAAAATCATTTGTGTTGTTTCCAGTTTGGGGCAATTATAAATAAAGCTTCTAAAAACATTTGTGTACAGGTCTTTGTGTGAACATAATTTTTCGTTTCTCTAGGGAAAACACCCAGGAGTGTGATTGCTGGGTCATATGTTATATATGTTATACACGTGTTTGCCTTTTCAAGAAACCGCCAAACTGTTTTCCAGAATGGTTGTACCATTTTGCATTCGCATCAGCAATGTATGAGCATTCCAGTTGCTCTGTATACTCATCAGTGCTTGAATGTATTTTTTATGTCAGCCATTCTAATATGTATGCAGTCGTTTGAAGCAGGGAGTGACATGATCAACTTGAGGAGAAAAACTTAAGGCAAGGAAGCTAGTTAGGAGACTGATGCAGTCATGAAGGCAAGAGACATTGGCGGCCTGGACAGGGTGATGGCTACGGAGGTGAAGTGTAGGGGAGAAATACTCCAGAGAAGAATCAGTGGGACTGAGTTTGAGAAAAGAAGTCTAAGATGGCTTTCAGGTTTCTGCCTCATCAAGACCACAAGGTCCCACGTGGAACACAAGTTGGAATTCCAACTTGTTCGGAGCTGGGGTGAGTCAGCGGGGAGTGGAGGAGCCCCTGACGGCTGTGAGTTCCCAAGTGTATGATTGCAACAAACAGTTTGACTCCATTTACAAAGAAAAATTTACATCCCACTCTGTGGGGGGAGACGTGTCTATCCGCCAGCCTGTGTTTATAAACCTGCCAACAGCCCACAACCTGGGAGCGACCTTTGCTGGTTGTAAACACAAATGCAGATGTCCTGATAGTGAATCAGGCAAAGAAGCCCAAATGTGGACCATCCAGGGAAGGAGGCAGAAAACCCTACCAAATGTCTGGATGAATACTGCCTCCTGCCTGGGGGTAAAGGAACTCCTCATTTCTACATTATTGCTGCATTTCAGGAGTTGTTTTCAGTTGGTTCCAGTTGTTCTTAGAACTCTTGTTGAGACTATCAGTTTTGAAGCCCCAAATAAAATAAAATGTGAATACCAGAAAATAAGAATGCTAACTAGAAGCTGTCCCTTGATCATAATATTGGAAGCTTGCATTTAATATGAGCTTGGGTGGGCTGCGTGCCAAGTCTCTGACTATTAAGGGAAAAGGGAACTTTAGAAAGGATACTCCAAGGCTTCCCCCTAAGAGAGGGATTCCAAGGTCTCCTGACCAGCCCAGTACCAGGTCCCAAGCGAATGGAGCCTTTGCAGGACCGGCCTCCACCATGGGGAAGGAATTCTGCAAAGCTCACTAGAAAGTTCCCTTCCTCACATTTCCATAACACCCACCTTTCTCTAAGAGCTCCAAATATTGTACCTTACTGCAGAATTTTCAGTATCCTTTTTATCCTTGCTTTTATCTGAACCTCAGAATAACTCCAATGTTATTATTCCACTTTTCCATTAAAGAAGCTGAGGTTTAAAGAGGATAAATGACTTTCTAAGACCATACATCAGATCAGTGGTAAAATTTAGATCCAAGCTTAGGTCTTGGATTCCACATCTAGAACAACCTTCTAGCATGCTTCATCACTACTTTTTCTTGGGAATGTCAATTTGGATGTCGTCGCAGCTTGTATAGAAGACTTCTGTTGGCTCGGTTGCTCTTGCCTCCACTTTCTGAGAACTAATCCCTTTCCTTCCTTTCCTGTGGCCACAGCAGCCATGTTTGTACACTGGGAAATGCACTGTCAACCCTTAGCTGATTGGTCCACAGTAGACATGTGACCCCAGGTGAATCAATCAGAATCCTGCTGGGGGAATTCAGCATCATGACTGAGAAAGTGAGAATAGGTTATCTCTAGAGGGCTGTAACACGTGACCTTTGACCTATCTTCCACTAACATGGAACGGGAAATAGAATTCACAAAAAGAGAGAAAATTGAAGTCAAAGAACAGAGCAGATGACAGAAATAGAGATGGTGGAGTAAATGATTAGGAACCTTCTGGAAGAGAGGATCCATAGAAGCCAGTTCCTGGGGTCTCAGAGCCTGTCTGGTTCTTTTATTTCCTGAGGTTAGCATGTTCAGATCTTCTCTGACTTTGTAAGAATCTCCAATCCTGCCAATAAACACCTGCCTCTTGCCTTTTTTTGTCCTTCAAATCGTCAGAGTTGGTTTCTGTATCTTGAGGAGGAAATAAAGTCTTGATGAATACAGATCCTCCTGCTTTTCTTTACAGAACTGATCACCATGTTAAATTATCTCATTTACTTGTTGATTGTCTACTTCCTTTACTAGTGTGCCAGCTCTCTGAGATCAGGGTCCTTGCCTTGACTCTCCAAGCTATAGCCCCAGTGGCCAACCCCGAGCCAGGCACACAGCAGGCTCTCAAGGCATAATGGCTGAGCAGATCAATAAGTGAATGGACTGAATATAGAGTCCCTTAGAAATCATCCAGTTCTATTACCTTATGTTTTAAGTGGAAAAGTAAGGCCTCAGAAGGGGGCGTGTTGACTAAGTTCCCACGGTGTGTTTGCAGCTGACCTGGGTGTGGAATGCAAGCCTCTTGCCTCTCTGTCCAGTGTTGGAGGAATAAGTTGCCCAGCATGGTAACAATAAGAACCACTGGGTGTCAGCTGATCCCGGGGGTCAGCTGGCTCCTAAGCTCTTTGTGCCGTGCTTAGAGCTTTCCTTGTATTGTCTCTTTTAAGCCACACACTTGTCTAGAAGATGGCATCATGACTCCCATTTTGCAAATGAGGAAACAGAGGCCTTGGAGGCATTGCACAAGTTTCCCAATGCTACACACTTGCCACATAGCAGTGCACTCTTCCCATGTCCCTTTGTCCATGATTTCTACCCTTTTGCTTTAAAATCGTGCATGGTAGCAGTGTCCTTGTGCTTGCCTTTGTGACTCAGAACCCCCACTCCATCAGAACTTTTACTTCCTGGGCCACCAATCCATACTATTATGCCATCTGTCTTACCTGTCAAATGTGTCTGTCCCACGTCCCATACTCTTGGAGGCTTGAAGTCTATGACTCTACCTTAGAATGAATCTGTGCTAAGGTAACAATTCCTGGGAGAGGTTGATGGTGGCTCCTTTAAGAAGTTTTCGCATTTCAACACAGAACTTACAAAGATCCAACTGCTCCCAGCCTTTGAGGTAAGAATCCTACACTATGGCAAACCAGTGAAGGTGAAACTTTGAAGCTGGAGGCCCCTTAGACCCATCACATCATGTCCCAGAGATGAACACTTATTCTACCTACACAGATAGTCTTGTTTCTGGGAACACAGGAAAGAGCCTGAAATAGAGAAAAATTATTAAACCTGGGTCAGAAGACCTACGTTCAAAACCCAACTCTACTCCTTGCTAACTATAGATTAGTTACTATACTTCTGTGAATGCCATCTCTTGCTTTTGTGTGCATGTAAATTTATGTGGTGCAAGTGTCATTTTGTTATATGCATAGCTTGCATAGTGGTGAAATCGAGGCTTTTAGAGTACCCATCACCCAAATAATGTACATTATGTTCATTAAGTAGCTTCTTGTTCCTCACTCCTCTCCCAACCTTCCAACTTCCCACCATTTCAAGTCTCAGTTGTCTATCATTCCACTCTATGTCCATGTATACACATTATTTAGTTCTCGCTCACAAGTGGGAACATGCCGTATTTGTCTTTCTGAATTCTTTCACTTAAGATAATGGACTCCAGTTCCATCTTTGTTGCTCCAAAAGACATGATTTCATTTTTTATGACTAAATAGTATTCCATGTTGCTTATGTGTCACATTTTCTTTAACCAGTCGTCCACTGGTAGACACTTAGGTTGGTTCTATGACTTTGCTATTGTGATTAGCGCTGTGATAAACGTATGAAATGCGGGAATCTTTTTTGCATAACGATTTATTTTCCTTGGAGTAGATACCCAGTAGTAGGATTGCTGGGTCAAATGATAGTTCTATTTTTAGTTCTTTGAAAATTACTGTTTTCCATAAAGGTTGTACTAATTTACATTCCCACCAACAGTATGTAAGAGTTTCCTTTTCTTCATATTCTCACCAATATCTGTTATTTTTTGTATTTTTAGTAATAGTTGTTGTCACTGGTATAAGATGATATCTCATTGTGGTTTTAATTTGCGTTTCTCTGATGATTGGGGATGTTGAGCAGTTTTTCATATGCCTGTTGGCCATGTGTATGCCTTCTTTTGAAAAATGTCTATTCATGCCCTTTGCCCACTTTTTAATGGGATTATTTACTTTTGTTTTTGTTGAGTTGTTTGAGTTCCTTATAAATTCTGGATATTAGCCCCCTGTTGGATGCATAGTTTGCAAATATTTTCTCCCATTCTGTAGGTTGTCTATTCACTATGCTAATTATTTATTTTGTAAAACTGAGGATAACAACAATGTCTTATAAGAGTGTCATCCAGCAAAATTCTCGTAATAAAAAATAAGTGGAAAATAACTGTAGCAGACTTTTTGGACATTTATTCACAAGCATTTATTATAAACTTCTACTATGAATCAGTCCTGTGCTAGATGTAGAAACCAGCCCAAAGTTATTGTCTTTTCTACCTTTGAGTGTGAAAAGGCAGAGACCAAAGTTTTCCTTACAAGTGCTGCTGGACTCTAGGAATGAAAGACCATTCCAGCAAAGGTAATTGGTTAAGTGTCTTAGCCACTGGAAGAGGAATTTCCACTTGGCAATTAAGTTTGCAAATATTATACAACCTTATAGAGTGTATTTCTTCAAACTGATGTGTTCTTTTTCATGTAATAATCAATTAGTGGGTGTTTCAATTGCTTAATTAGCTCTGCGTGTAAATTAATCTCTGCATATTGAAATTGCAAACCTTGTCTTGTAATGCTGGATTGTTTCTGAGGTAAATCAAATTACTGTAGCCTCGGCAAAGGTTCTTAGTTTCAAGAGTCACCAAAAGCCAGCAGGTTCCTTTAGTCACGTGAGTATGGGGACTTAGGGAGAATTTAGTATATGACAGTCAGTCTAATTATATTTACCCATAGAAAGGACTCCATGTCAGTTCTTATTTCTGCTCTCAGGCAAAATTGCCTGTTGAATGATTAAGTTCTTTGAGCCATTCAGGTCTTATGCCCTTGATATTAATGAGGAATAAAAGATATGTTTCTCATTTCCCAAGCAGACATGAGACCTGGCAGGTGAAACCCATTCCCTGCTTCATCAAGGAGGCTGGGAGGGTAAAGAAAGGTGACCAGTCTGACTCTACCACCCAAGGGAAACTCTAACTTCTTCAAGAAGCCTTCTCTGACTATGGTCAGCCACAGTATCCTCCCTCTATCTCCAAGTCCCCCTAAGAAGGTCATAACCTAGCTCTCACCTGTTACACCCTATGATATAGGTTCATGGCACCGATACCCATTTGGAATAACATAGGCTTGAGTTCAAATCCAGACTGTGCTCTCTACTAGCTGTGTGACTTGTCTCACGTGTAAAATGAAAGGAATAATATTCCATCTCCTCACTCAACCCAAGTAAGGTTCAAATGGGAACAGCATTGTAAAGAATTTGATAAGCGGTAAAGCACTTTGTAAATGGTATAGAAATGTTGGTTATTTTGTGTTTCGTGTTATTTTCTTGTACCCTTCAAAAGCAGGGGCTGAGTTGCTGCTTTTCGCCCTCTTGAGTCCCCCCTCCCCATGATTGGCCCAGGACTAGTTTGCAGCACAGCTGAGTGCTCAGCAGAGTACAGGAAGATGGGACACTCAACCTTGGCCAGTCTGCCTTGGAATTTTGTTGTGTGGCCCCTGAACTTCCTCTCAGTTTGGTTTCCTGTAGGTTAGTTTGAGAAATTTGGGACAAATACGATCCTATCTCTGGAGACTCAGATGCCTGAAGTTGCATAGACAGGGCTGCTCACATTGGTCAGATCCTACCTGCTTTTGTCATCACCCTTTAGACATGGCCAGTGAAAACCTTCCCAGTACAACTCAGCCAGCAGAAAATTCACCTTTAGGCCAGAATTATCATATTGACCTCCATCAGGGCCCTGTCTCCAGAGGCATGGCCACAAAGGCCTCTAATGACTCTGGAGAGCCTCTAGGACCTCTTTATGAAGCTGCAGTGACCAGTGTTCCCAGATGGACATCCTCCAAGACTGACTGCCAGAACTCTGTCCAAGTTGCCATGGATTAAGATTGGGGGAGGAGTCTGACACTCCAGTGGGAAGGGGCACTCTCTAAGGCAGGGATCCCCTTCTGGCCCAGAACACTCAACACAATCCTGAGCACATAGAAAGTGCTCAGTAAAAACTTACAAGAATGGGGTGGGGGTGGGGAGAATAAACACAATAAAGCGAAAAGCAAACCTGTGAATGTGTAAAAATAAAGGCATTAATGAGCAAACGAATGAATAAATAGAAATAAAAGTGAAAGAGAGAATGAAGAAAGGAATGGATTTGAAAGATCAAAGCCAAGAATAAAGAACTCAGCCTTCCTGCTCCCACTTCTTTCTCTATACAAAGCATTCTTCTAAAATCAGAGAGCTTTGGGAGCCATGCAAGAATGAGAGCACTTTTTGTTACATCTAGGAATCCTCCTCATCCTTAGGGCCCAGGATGTGTTTTCAAGTCATTGAGAAATGCATTTTCCACTTCTTTGTCAGCTATCTGGGAACACAGGGTGTTTCTACAGCCAAGTATTGCCTGTGTCTAGAATCTTCATTCAGAAGCATGTAACCCTCATCTGCCTGCACCACAGGGTGAGCAGAACTTCCTCAAGGGACAGCAGCTTCCGTGAACAAACACCCAGAGCTTCCATGAACACTTTGATGACTCAGAGTGGCATTTATCTGAGGCAGGTAACTGAGGGCTGAAGCTTTTCACATGAAGGACGGGAAGAATAAACACCTTCCCCTCCCAGTGCCAATTCCTCTTCCCTCGTTTTTAGAATGGAGGTTTTCCTGGCTCTGTGTTCCCCATGGCTGGTGTTTATACTTAATTTCTTAAGAGACTATGCTTAGCACAGTCTCTTAAGAAATTCTGATAAGGGTCATGGTGAATACCTGGCCCAACTTAGGTGAAGTGTTGATGGAAGAATCCAGCCAGGACAGCACAAAGCAGCTCACCACATAGCACTGCATACCTAAACTCAGAGTTTTCTGGAGAAACCATAAACAATTAAAATTGTTTGCTTTAATCTCTCTCTGTGTCCTGCTCAAGGACAGAATGCATAGCCTGGCCTCTTTTCTAGCTGCTAACTAATCAGTTTACCCCTCCCCAGTGACACAGACACAGACACACACATACACACACAGACACACACACATGCCAAAAGCAAGATTCACTATTCCCAGATTCTCTGCTGGTTTTCCCCCCTCTCTCCTCTCTCCCCTTTCTCTTACGAATCTTTTTTTTTTTTTTTTTTTGCTACAGTCCCCTATTTTCCCTCAGTAGGATGGGAGGGAAACATAGGATGTTTTGCCTGAACCTGAGGGACAGTTCCTGGAACGCTAGATTTTCACAGCCCCAGGCAAACCATGACAAGTTGGTCATCTTATCATTCACATGTGAGAAAATCTGTGTGCAAAATAACCAGCTGTCTCTAAATCACTGCTTGAGACTATTTAACATATGATATACTTAAAACACTTATGGAAACATAGTGAATGTTCAACAAATGTTAGTTACTATTAGTATTTTTGTTGTTGTAATATTCTGGTTGTTCAAGTCCACTGTCACTCCCACCCCAGAGGTATTCCTTCCATCCTCCCCATGCACACAACTCAGCAAAGTGTCTCCGCAGATTGTTTGTGATAGGTCAAACTGCATCACTTTAATTCAACAAAATTCACCAATCCTTACCCCACCCCATCCCAAACACTGGGCTGGACAGATATTTAACAGTAAGCTGCAAATGGACTTGCTCTGCTGGCATAAGATTTACAGCAGCTATCCCCAACCTTTTTGGCACCAGGGACTGGTTGCATGGAAGACAATTTTTCGAAGGACCAGGTGCAGCAGGGTGGTTATGGGATGAAACGGTTCCACCTCAGATCATCAGGCATTGGATTCTCATTAGGAGCACACAACCTAGATCCCTGGCATGTACAGTATGGGAAAACTTTCACAATAGGGTTGTCACTCTTGAGAATCTAATGCTGCCACTGATCTGACAGGAGGTAGAGCTCAGGCAGTAATCGGTCCAGGGGTTGAGCACCCCTAATTTACAGTTTAGTATGGAAGACATTGAGTAGGTAGACTCAATGTCTATCTAGTAGATAGTGACATATTGGAGTGAGAAGGAGATACATAGGGTGCTATGTGAGAGCCTAACAGGGGATACCTCATTTGGTTGGAAAGTCAGACAAGGCCTTGCTGAGGAAGTCACATTTAAACTAAGACTAAAAGAGTAGTGAGAGGTAGGTAAGTAATGAAAGGTAAGTGATTCACTTTGCAAGATAAAAGCAGCCCTGCAAATTTTGGCTATTCCTCAAATATTTCAAAGTAATGAGCCAGAAAGTCTAGTTATTTAAGCAAAGCCAATGGTGAAAGCTGTAAAGTTGAAGAATTTCATGTAGCATAAATGATGATCCCATATTCAGCTGTTGTGCAAAGATTATCCTACACTCACGTGCCACAATTTGAACATCAGCAATTCATAAAACTCTAGTTTTAGGGCCAGGCACAGTGGCTCACACCTGTAATCCCAACACTTTGGGAGGCCGAGGTGAGAGAATAGCTTGAGGCTAAGAGTTTGAGACCAGCCTAGGCAACACAGTGAGATCCCTGTTTCTAAAACTCATTTAAAAATTATCTGGGCATGGTGGTGCACACCTGCAGTCCCAGCTACTCAGGGGGCTGAGGTGGGAGGATCACTTGAGCCCAAGAAGTTGAGGCTGCAGTGAGTTATGATTGTGCTACTGCACTCTACTTTGGGTGATAGAGCAAGACCCTGTCTCTGAAAAAAAAATCTAGTTTTGTACAAGTGCTGGATTATGAAGGGGGTGCTCTTGACTTTAGAAAGGATTCTCTGCCTATTTTGGAGGCATCCTGGAGGCACACACAGGGCTGTGTGGGGTAGAGGAAAGGGTTTGAAAATCAGGAGCAGAGGCTCTGGGGTCAAGATCTCATTTTGCTCCCTCCTAACAACATGCCCTTGTGCTGATCATTTATTGCCCTATGGGCTTCACCTTCTCTCTCTTTAAATGGGTACCTTTCCCCCACGCCAGCTGCCTTGCAGGGCTTTTATGAGGAACAGATGAGTAAAGCCCTGGGAAAATGTTAGCTGTCAGCATCTATCTCTCTCTCCAAATTGTGAGCTACTTCAGGACAGAAACTATATGTACCTCAAACAGCTCAAACAACACAAGAGAACAGGGGATGTCTAAGAAGTGGTTGAATGGAGGCAAGTGGTATTAAGAGGCAGAATGATCACACAAGTTCTAGATTCAGAGAAGCCTAAGCTTGAATCTACACACTGCCTCTTTCTGGCTATGTGACCTCAAGCTAGTGACTGAAATCTCTGCCTCTGTTTTCCCAGGAATTAGATAGGAATAATAATGCCCACTTTTCAAAGCTGAGTTAAAGAATAAAGACAGTGAAAATGAAGGAGATAGCATAGGGTTCAGATACTACTCTTAACTCTCAAGCCATAACTCTTTTTGCTGTTGTTGTTTTTGGTTGGTTTTTGTCGTTGTTGTTGTTATTGTTTTATTTGTTTGTTTTTTGAGACAGAGTCTCGCTCTGTTGCCCAGGCTGGAGTGCAGTGGCCCCATCTTGACTCACTGCAACCTCCCCCTCCTGGGTTCAAGCAGTCCTCCTGCTTCAGCCTCCTGAGTAGGTGGGATTATAGGCACATGCCACCAAACCAGACTAATTTTTGTATTTTTAGTAAAGACAGGGTTTTAAGACAGGGTTTTACCATGTTGGTAAGGCTGGTCTAGAACTCCTGACCTCGTGATCTGCCTGCCTCGGCTTCCCAAAGTGCTCGGATTACAGGTGGCCCGGCCTTCCTTTTTTTTTTTTTTTTTCTTTTTTTTTTTTTTGAGATAGAGTCCCACTGTGTCACCCAGGCTGAAGTGCAGGGCGTGATCTCAGCTCACTATAACCTCCGCCTCCTGGGTTCAAGCAATTCTCCTGCCTCAGCCTCCTGAGTGACTGGGATTACAGGCACCTGCCACCATACCTGGCTAATTTTTGTATTTTTAGTAGAGACGGGGTTTCATCACATTGAATAGGCTGGTCTTGAACGTCTGACCTCAAGTGATTCACCTGCTTCAGCTTCCCAAAGTGCTGGGATTGCAGGTGTAAGCTACCGCACCCAGCCTCAAACCACAAGACTTAAAATAACCCAAGCTCTTTCCTGCCTAAGAGTCTTTGCACATGCTATCTCCTTTGTCTGGAATGCTGTTCCTCCAGCTTTTTGTACGGCTGGTCCTACTTATCCATCAATCCTCACCTTCAATGTTATGCCCTCAGTGAGGCCTTTCCTGGCTGCCCCATTCAAATGGAGTTTCCTCTGCAAATAAATCTCTGTCAGAAAACTCCATTTGATTCCTGCATTAGTAATCTATTCCTATGTAGAAAAAAAAATTACCTTAAAATGTAATAGCTTGAAAATAAGTATTTATTATCTTGCAGTTTCTGTGGGTCAGAGATTCAGCCTCAGCTTAACTGGGTTCTCTGGCTCAGGCTTGCTCATAGACTGGAAGCAAGGCATTGACTGAGGCTGCGGTCATCTCAAAGCTCAAATGGGAAAGGACTCACTTCCAAGCTCACCCTCGATGCTGCTGATAGGCCTGGGGTCCTTGCTGGCCATTGGCTGCAGACATCAGCTTCTTGCCACATCGACCTTTCACAGGGGTATGCACATGTGGCCCCTGGCTTCCATTAGAGGGAGGTGTGAGAGAGAGAGATTGCTGACAAGCAAAACAGAAGTCACACTTTTTATGACTACTAGAAGGCGGAATCACTGGGGACCGTCTTAGAGGCTGCCCACCAGGGTAATCTTTGTAACACTTTTCCCAGTCCATGACCTCCATCTCTCTCTTCCACTTCTTGGTGGCTTGACACCTTCTACAAGGCAGTAAGCTCCAAGAGGGTAGAGACCATGTAACAGACCAATGGTAGGAATTCAATAAATGTTGAATAAACAAAGAAAAGAGGCTCACACGTGCCAGGCACTGTGCCACAGGCTAGCGGAGAGCAAGCCCCAGGCCCTGCCAGTGCACGGGAGAGAGGCCTAGCAAGTTATGTCTTCACTGTTCTGTTTGGTTTGTTTTAACCTCATGAGGGACCACGACTCTTGCCTTGCAAAATGACTGAAAAATTTCCCAATTTCTGTGGAAAGATTTGTTTTGCCTTCTGGACCCCTGTCATAATTTCTGATATTATGCCAGCTTATCCCTCTGTGTGAGGAGGGTTGGGTGGGGCAGCAGGGGAGGCACCGACAGACAGTGGAAGGAGAAAAGTTCTACAGGGCACAGTAATCCTCCGAACGGCTTTGACGAGGCGACCAGCGAGGGGCCTGAGAGCTAACTGTCTGCTGCCCGCTGCCCTGCTTGACAGATTGTTTGCCAAAGAGCCTGGCCAGCGGGAGCTTTGACCTTGGAGGGAGAGTGATCTGTCTTCATGGAAACACACTGTCATAAGCACATGTCTCAATTTCGCTTGGGAAGGCACCGAGGCTACACGAGAAGAGAGCCTTGGACGTGGTTAAGGAGGAAATATGTGTGGCCCATACAGGGGCACAGAAGCAGCTAAAATTAACCCAGAGTGGCCCTGGAGGGCTTGCAAGAAATTAGTGCGTTTGCCTCCAGTGCTGGTGAGTCCTCAGTGAGGCCAGCAGCACAACCACGCCTTCCTTGGGGAACCAAAGTGCCCCTCGACTCCCACATGGCCAGTCTCTCCATTTGTCACCAAGGACAAGTTTGGGAGATAGATCTCTGGAAACAGTACCTTTGACATCTAAGTCCCTCACAGAAACAAAAAAACATACCCTGGTGTCTGTATCATCCTGAAGGTCAAGGAAGTGATGCCCTAGGGGACAGGGTGGGTGATAAATCTGGTGTCTGCACAGTCGCCCCTCTGAGGACCTGGCTGAGCCTTTCACCTCTGTCTGTGCTGACAGCTCCAGGGGAGATTTATCTGCCAGGATCCAGGGCTGCTGCAGAACCAGCAAACTCATGAATCTGAAGGAGCAGCATTGACTGAAGCCCAGTGTGTGCTTATTAAAGAAGAGAAAGGGACAGGAAGAAGAGCTCAGAGCTCCTGCCGGGCCCTGGTTTTGAGTGACACAGGATCAGGGTATTATGGGATGGCTGGGCCTGGTTATTTCGGGATGAATTGGACAAATAGATAATGTTCGTAGGGAGAAAATAAAAGCCAGGGGTGCTCTGAGAAGCTGATCGTTGGCAAATAATAAAGAGACATTCACCAGGGAGGGGAGAGGCAGGTGAGGGGTTTCTGAAGGACTGACCAGTGGCTCACAGCCCACAGGCAAACCAAAAGGCTGTGCTGGCCAATGATACAAAATCCCCCGCTATGCCTGGGGACACTGATGGGGGACATGGGGACAAGGCCCAGTAAAGAGAACAAATCTCCATCCTTCTGAGGTTGGGCCAGGGCCAACCTGTCTAGAGGCAGGGGGCTGGACAAGATGACCTCCAGGGAGATTTTTCCAAGATAGCTGGATTTAGCTCCTTTTTTTTTTTTTTTTGAGGTTGTGTCTTTTTTTGTCTTCTCTACATGTTTGATTGCTTGTCAGAGCCATTTATGGGCACTAAATGTTAGGAGGCCAAAGATCCAGTCCTGAATCTTTAAAAGGATGATATTTTGTGTGTTTATGTCCTTTTATTTCCACATTCCATGAGATGGGTGCAGACATGGTAACCCACAAGCTCAGCCTCAACACAAGCTGATTGCTCAGCTCTGACCCCAGCCAGAGTCATCATGGGGCTCAAAGCAGCTCCACAAATGGGTCCCCGCCCTAGAGGCCTAATGGAGCCTAAGAAAGGAGAGTCCCATGACTAATTCATCAGGATTTGTTCAGGGAAGCAAAGGAGAGTTGAGAACATCCCAAAACATTCACTCAATGTGAACAGCATAACACACAATCACCAAGTGTCACTGAGAGGTTTACTCAATAGCTGACTATCACCAAACATCACCCAATGTCACCATTAGAAGCCAGGCACCATCCAACCGGCCCACAAGAGCTTTCCCAAGTGCAGGTATCTGCTCTGCACAACATCTGTCCTCAACATGATTTTACCCCCTTCCCTGGGGTGATATTGATCTGGTCACACGACTACATCCTGGAAAATAATTTTTATTCTTTGACTAGGAGTGTTTTTATCTTCTATAAAGGTTGAAGATTAGAGTAATTGAAGCTCTTTAAACAATGGTTAACTAGCTATTAATATTTCATAAGGAAATACCACTTTGAAGACCAACACTCAAGGGGCAATGTCATGTAAACTCCACTTACATTTATGGCAAAACCCACCAAGTTCTTCTTCTGCCTTTCTTTTGGCATCAGAAAATGGTGTATGCTAGTTAATCAGTTTCTGAATTTATAAGGTTTCATACATTGCCAATGTTCAAAGAATTGAAAAAACTAAAATACACTGACTCTCAAGTTTCATCACCAGATAATTGATACTCTGGGGCTTGGGTTAGCCACATCTTCTTATATTACAGGAGAAATCGTACTTCTGGATATTTATGTGATATTCCCAATTTTAAAATGTAGACAACTGAAGTTGGTGTTTTGCACCACCAGGGAGGTGATGTGATCACCACAAGGAAACAAAACGTGACTGAGTGTGAGATTCGGCCTACTGGAAAGTCAGTTAGACCTGATTTGGCATCCTGGAATTTCTGAATGATTCATTGTAATTTTTGTTTTCTGATTGCTTGGATTGTGAACTTGATTTTTCTTTTTCTTTTTTTTTTTTACATTAAATGGCCACAAACAGATGGCAGAGGGGAGAGAAGGGAAAGGTTGAAAAGAAAGCAGCATAACTGTAGGAAAATCCCTTCCCCTCCTTACAAAAGAACTTTAATGAACCTTAGATGCCATTCGTGGTGTGAAGGTTCAGTGTCAGGTAGATTGAGAGAGAAGAGCAGGGAGAAAAATGGTGATTTTCCAGGTTGGACCAGGGCTGCGTGGTCCCCCCAGAGACCCTCTGTGAAATGACAGTTGTTTGTTCTGCAGAGGTTTCTATTCCACTGGCTGGCCATGAACAGTCACTGACCCACAGAAGAAAAGGTCCTCAGGTCACTCTAATCTATGTACTACACACCGATCAATAACAAGGAGTTACACCCCCACTTGTAAACATGTAACTCAATCAGCACTGGGAAGGTGGGGGCAAAATTTGTCCCCGAAAGCCTGCTGTGAACAGCAGAAAATGTGGGTGATTTCATTATCTGAGATTGCTTTGTCATATTTCTGCTGAACCAAAGGATAACTGAAATGAGCATTAATAATTCAGCACCCCAGCCAGGGCTGCAGGAGCTCTGGGCTCTGCCCCTCCCACCCCTGGGCTCCTCCTGAGTTTGGATGCAGAAACAGCCTGGACCCCTGTGGCCATGGGGAGCCCCAGAGGCAAGGTCTGTGTCATTCCCCAAAGCCACTCGCACCTGAAGGATATGCTGACCCCCAAAGGAGGCTGAGTCCTTGTGGAGCAGCAATGGGTCCAACCCCAGTCCCAGTCCATGGTCAGGCCTCCTGGGCAGTGTCTAGAAGCTCCGAGAAAGGGAGTGTTTTCCAGGCCAAGAGAAACAAGAACAAATGGAAATTCTATTTGAAAGATGATGTTATGTGTTTTGGAGGGAGAGACTATGCATTTGCAAACCCATTGGTGATGCAGAGTGGTAAACCTTGTGAGCTCAGTACATCAGTTTTGTAAACATCAGTCAGACTGTAATGCATATTGTGAAACTCATTTTTATTTTAAATAGAGTCCAGCACAGAGCTGCTTTAAAAAGGGGGTGGGTTGTTTTATTCTTCTTTTTATGCTCTTTTCTTCTGAGATGGCCATGGGTTTTCTTTTGACTCAAGGGATAGATTAGGGTAAATATTTGGGAAAAAAAACTTTTCTTCTTCCATGTCTCTTTTCCCACTTCCCTGTCCTTGTCCTCCACTTTCTGTTTTCTTTTTCTCTTTCTCTCTCTTTCTGTTCCTTTTCTTCTGTTTTACGCTATTGATTAGCCTTCTTGTTTTAATAGAATTTTAGCAAGCCAAACCCCAAACCCCGAGAGACTTCTGATGCCAGGGCTAAGAAATCCAGATGCCTGTGGGGCCAAGCAGATCTCATAAACTTGTAAAGTGGTCAGGGCCTACTAGTGAGATTATACGCTAGCGAGAAGTGCTGCTGTGGACAACTGAATAGCGTGTGTCCACTGCCTAAATACATTCAAATTTTGTATTTTTAAATTTATTGCTGGCCAAACAAAACACATTTAGGACCTGATGTGGCATGTGGGCCCCCACTTTGAGACCCAATCAAAGTGGTCCCCTTCCTCACAGAAGATGAAATCGTGGACAGAGCAAGGAACATGATTGGCCCAGAGTCATGCAAGAGGTGGAGTCTCCCAGCTTCAGGGTTGTGTTCCTTACCAGAACACCTGAACTTTCTTCCTCCACACCCTCCTTCTGTGCATTGGTTCATTTACCTGTTTATTTGTTACCCACTCCCAGCCCCTAGCACTGGGGCACCAGATAAACCAGCCAAGACCTTTGCCCTTCCAGGACCCTCAGTCTGTCTCTGGGAGGTCACATGATGCTATTCAGTGTGACAAGGGCCAAGGCAGTGTCATAAGCTTTCTGCTTGGGATCCCTACCAGCAACAAGGAGACTCCCTGCCAGGCCTTAACCCAGGGCTTTCCAGGGCCCCCTTCTCTCTGACCTTGGACTGTCACGTGGAAACTTCAGGTTCTTTTGCCCAGCTCCTGAGTGGTGAGCCTAGGCAAATATCACCATCAAAACATCCACTCACCACTCCACCTTGAGGCCAGTCTTGGTGTTCTGGTTAGCAAGACTGTCCCAGCCCTCCCATTCCAGGTGCAGGACTGGAAAAATCTACCCAGCTCACCCATGCCCTCTGGGCCCAGGCCTCTGACACCCAAAATTCCAGCTGCAATGAAAATCACAATGTGTCCTCAGCATGGCAGAAACATGACCTGAGCCCAGGCTAGAAGGTCAGTTCACCAGGTCTTTATTTCTCAAACCACTAGGTCTCCACACTTTGAGGGGCTCTCTCCCTTGTGAGCCCCAGGCACTTAGAAAAGGCACAATCTCATTCACTCACTCACTTACTCACTCAGACATTCATTCAACAAGCATCTTCCAAGTGCCCCCTGTGTCCTGGACCTGGAAATGGATGAGATCCAGACTGTCTCAAGCACCCACTGTCCTGGGGTAGATGGCAGTCACCACCACACTTTCTTGGGGTCCTGATGAGAAGACCAGGATCTCGGGCCTTCTTTTAAGCTTCCCTCCTTCTAACTTCATCTCAGACAGTCTCTCAGCCCCCTTCAAATTCTCATTTCTTTACCTCTCACCACAGCCCCTTGAGGAACACTGGGCTTCTAATTAGTCCCATCTTACAGATGAGGACACTGAGGTCCAGAAGGGATAAATGATCCACTCAAGTTGCAGAGGTGGGAGGTAGAGCTGGATAAGGTCTCAGTTTCTCCAGATATCCTTGGAGAAGAAAGCAGTATGTTCTGGAAGGAAGAGGTGTGGAATCTTGGCACACAGGTATATCCTCATATCTATTTTAAAAAGCCATAACCTTGAGGCAATGATACAGGTCCAGAGGGAAGACCTATATTCTGTTGTCCAAGCCTAAGAGGGCAGTTAAGCATTTCAGGAGAGAATTGGTTAAAGTCATAACAATCCCAAACACTATCTGAATACTTACTCATTACTTAGTATTTAGTAAGATATCCATATTGAGTTCTAAGGGATTTACATTTAATCTTTATAACTACCACATGGAGATCAGCATGACTTTAACCCTGCTTCGCAATGGAGAAACTGAGGTACTGAAAAGTCACCTGGCACAGCTAGGAAGGGGAGGAGAATGACTGAGGCAGGGAATGAGACTTTCAAGACTAATGCTCCTAACCACTAAAGCACATGGTTTGGCAGAGTGTGCCTTCCCATTTTGAAGGAGTGTTGATTTATAAGGTAAAGAGAGAAGTCACAGATTGGTAATTGCCAAGGAAATGCATGGGAAGCCATTCAAATAGATGTCAGCGTGAAAACTCAAGAAGATAGATTTATTCTGCTGCTGCAGGACAGGAGGGCTGAGCCTTGGTGATGACCAGCTGTCATTTGGAGAAGACTTCTTCAGAGAGAAGCAACTGAGAAACAGATCCACACAACTGAGTGAAGGAGGACTCTTTTGGCAAACCTCAAAAACAAGCTCCAGAAGCCCCCACAATCTCTCCCTATTTATGCTCCATGTCGTGTCCAATCTGCCCTCTCCAAGCCTCATATTGGAGACACACTTCTTTGGTTGAAGTGCTGTTGCCTGTTAACGTGCATTACCCCCCAGAACAGGTAGCCTGCTAAACCTTTGTCAGTTAAACAAGTTATTCACTGCTAAACTACAAAGTACCATGAAGGTAGTGTCTTAAAGCAGCATACATTTATTATCCCACCATTTCTGTGGGTGAGGAATCTGGCCCAGCTTAACTGTGGCACATCTCTGTCACAGGTTGTCTCACAAGGCTGCAGTCCAGGTGTCAGCCAGGGCTGGGGTCTCATCTGAAAGTTCATCTGGGAGGGATCTGCTTTCAAACTCAGAAGCTGGTAGGAATCCTTGAGTTGTTGGGTTACTACCCCTTTGTAACAAAAGAAGTAAGGCTCCAAGGATGAATTCCCCAACTCCCCAAGCACATCTCCAACCCCCACTGCCAGGTAGTGAGTTGGTCCTTCTGAAAATGCAACATCAATGTCCCAAGACTGTGGATTATTGGCTGAGAGCTTCTGTTTCCTGCTGGTTATTACGCAGACACCAACTTCAGCTCCTTTCCACGTGGGCTTCTCCAATATGAACACTTGCTTCACCTAAAATGTGCAAGCTGATAAGGCAATAGAGAGACTCTGCTGGCAAGTCAGAAGCTTCAGTGATAGCTTGTAATCTAATCATGATGGTGACAGCCCCTAAACACTGAGGTTTTCTGTTGCTCAGAAGCAAGTTACTCCAGGGGACAGGATCACATAAGGCTGTAAATATCAGGAGGTGGAGATCACTGAAGTCATCTTAAGAGATATTTACCACATACGTCATCATTATATTAGTATAAATTAGTTCATCAGCTTGTTACAGCAAAATGGTTATGTGACAGCAAGGGGATTTTTGGCAAAAGGAGGAAGGAAGAACAATTGTGGAATCTGGGGTTGGCCTTAGCAGGGTGGGTCTGGTGAGCAAGCTCTGAACTAACAATAAACCAAATGTGGGTTTCCCTGGACCTCACATCCCTATTAGTAGGCAGGTGGAGGCAGAGAGAACTGGACCAGTCTCTCTGGTTTTTCTCCACTCATCGCTATGCCATGGCTTTGGCACTAAGTTGAGAACTGAATATCCCATGATGACGAGATTGGCACTGTGCCTGCATTGTCACTGTCACCAGAGCATCCTGTCCCTCCATGCCCTAAAGGACATCGAACTCTAGTTGCCTGTATATTTCACCTCCAAAGCCCATGCAACAATATTGAGTGGTTCCCAGGGTCTGCTGCTAAAATCCTAGGCTCAACACGGTGGGGATTATCCTGGTCACTTACATTTTGGATGTTGTAGTTCCTTGAACTTTCAAAGCCACAGCATTCTCCTTAGAGAGATTATATAAAGGAACACTTACTTTATTAAAAGACCTCTGACAAAGACACATCATTATTCAAGATTGGTTTAACTAAGGCTTAATAAAGACAACAATGAAAAGATATTAACTCATTTAGCTTATATTTGAGAAGCTGACACATCTTAGATGTAGAGCTTTCTTTCAGCATCAGTGATGGATTAAATCTGTTTGCATTGGAAATTGGCTAATGTACTGATGCTCAGAAATCTTGTGCTAACGCCAAGACATTGACCCTGTCTAAATGCATAAACCACCTCCCCACCCACAAAGCTCACCACTACCCAAGCTAGACCCTTCAGAGGCTGAGACATGTTACACATAGAGCCAGGAGTCTGTTTCATTCCCCTTACATTGCAACTTACAATTCTTGTGCATTTATTTTAAGCAAATTATTCAGCCAAGTTGACAAGCATGAAAAAAACATGACCTACCCTGGGTGTTTCAAAAGAGATTTTTTCCCAAATATGATTCATTGTGCTCTGATCTCTCACTGTATTTTTATCAAATGTTCCATGCCAGCTCTTAAAAGGACACTGTCAACTCCACTGGTTATGGCTGATTTCTTTAACTCTGTTGTCAAATGAATCCCTTAACAACCTGTAACAGAAAATCCACCTTCCAGAAGCTCCGAGAGATGCCCAAATGAGCCTCTGGGAGTCTAGAGGCAGATCACAAAGACATTTAATGACTAACATGTACCAAGTAACCATGATATGCCAGTCCCATTCTAGGTACAATCAGCACTAACAATGGAAAGGGCATATACGGTCCCTGATCTTGTGAAGGTTACATTCTAGAAGGAAAGAAAGACTGTAAACAAATAAAAAACTCGATAAATAAAATAACTGGTCAGGCACGTTGGTTCATGCCTGTAATCCCAGCACTTTGGGAGGTCGAGACAGGCAGATAACCTGAGATCAGGAGATTGAGACCATCCTGGTCAATATGGTGAAAATCCATCTCTACTAAAAATACAAAAATTAGCCGGGCATGGTGGCGGATGCCTGTAGTCCCAGCTACTTGGGAGACTGAGGCAAGAGAATTGCTTGAACCCGGGAGACGGAGGTTGCAGTCCGCCAAGATCGCGCCACTGCACTCCAGCCTGGTGACAGAGTGAGACTCCATCTCAAAAAAAGAAAAAAAAAAAAAGAACTTTGGACATTGATACATGCTTTGAGGAAAATAAAACAGGGTGATACAATAGAAAGTCTCACCAAGGTGTGCCATTTGAGCAGAATCCTGAGGAAACAGGGGTCTAAGACGGTTCTAAAAAAGGAACATCCCAGTAAAGGACCAGTTGCTCTCCATCTCACATATTTGCGGATGCCACCAATCAAACTGGGTCAAGTTACTGCCTTCAGAGTTTGTGTGACAGGAAGAGCAGCTCTTCCCATGGCCAGAGAGGAATGGAATGATCTACAGAGGAGGATCCTGGCATGTGACCTTTGTCTTCCCCACAGAAAGCATCAAGGGTATTGGCAGTAGGGAACACTTTGGGGTATTACCACATACCCCAGAATCTAGCTCAGAGCTTAGCACAAAGTAGGTACTATAGCTAGATGAATAAGAAAATGAATGGTAAAGGGGAAAAAGGGGAAAAGAAGAAATACAACTAGCTAGCCAAAAGGTCATATAACTGATCCTTAGTATGCAGGGCCAACTGGGTAGGGCACACCTTTCCTCTTGATAATTATTAACTACCATTCATTTTGCACTTATTATGCTCACTGCATTCATTGAGCTCTTTGGTCGGCAATCTATATGTACTATGTATTTTAATTCTTGCAAAACTTTTTGAGAGAAATAGTATTTCCTGTCACACACAAAGATATTCAATCATGCTGATTCACCACACTAACCCATCTCACTTGCAAGTGGGCATGAGAAATTATGGAGGATAAAAGTTAGGGCATTTCATGACAATTCCATATCCCACCTAGACTATGATTTCATCACATTAGCGGAGAAGTCTTAGGAGAAATTGCTTCGATTGGCCTCACCGTGTTCATAGTGCCAGGTTGGTGACTCTGTGACTTTCCCAGTTTTCTTCCACTTCATTTATTTACCCATTTATTCAAATACATTTATTGAGCACCTATTATACACCAGGCATTATACTGGAGATACACAGGTAAACAAATCAGATTAAAAATTCTAGAACCACTGTCCTCCTCCCACCCAAAAGGCAATCCTTGGCACAACAACAAGAACAAAGCAGAGAGACTGGCAAACAATAATTCATGTCTATTTCCTATTCTCCTCCTACATCCACAGCCCAGACATCTCTAAAAAAATATGGGCACTCTTTCAACCAACTGAACATGGCAGGGAAACAGGTGGGTAAGAAGGGGACGGAAGAAGCACTGAGCACAAATCCGACAAGACAAAAAGCAAAGTCTTAGCTGGGTCCAGGACTGGCCTCTTTGTCCATAAGAGGGAAGATGCAACAGCAGCTAATCTCCTCTGTGGCCAAACTTGGTGGCTGGACTCTCCAGCTGGCTTTCAGAATAATTCAGATTCAAAACAACACCCTCCCCTTGTCTACACTGCCAGCCTGAGGCATCCCTCTGTTTCATCTTCCATTCACTTTCAGTCCCAACCCATTTCCCAGGCCACCCATGAGCCTTCCCTCTCCCAACTGTGTCTTCTCCATGTTGCCATTGGATTTCTCTCCTAATTCTGTTTTGGACTGCAATGACAAAAATAGGAAGGCTTCTTCCTTGATAGAGCAGCAGAAAAAAAAGAATGTTGTTTACTTGAGAAAAACAGCTCTCTTGGAAGGAGAGATGGAGCACGCAGGAATCAGACAAAATAGCCAGGAACGTTCTCTGCAGGTACCTCTCCACCTCTCGGGTGAAATTGTTCTTCATCGTGGCCAGGTAAATTGCCCCATTTTCTGCGAAGAAGAAGGCACAGTGTATGTAGTTGTTGCACTAGTGTGTGTCCCCTCATGAAGGACCTCATACCTGTCTCTGGGAAAGGAGAAGACTACCTCTCTCCAGTTGCTTCTATCAATTTTCATGCTGACTCAACTCCTCTGGTCTTTAAACCTCAAACAATTCCAATACTCTCTTCTTATATATTTTCTGCACTTTTGAGCACCTCATCCTAATAATCGGTCATCACCACCTATTAGCTGAGTGATCTTGGGTGAGTTACTAAACACTTCTGGGCATCATTTATCTGTCTACATAGTGGAAATAATAATACTTCATTCCAGTTACTGAGAGTGGGTTCAGATCTCTTTGCACAATTCCTGGCACCTTGGAGTCATAAAGCTGGTGGTTCTCAACTCTGAGTGTGCATGAGAATTATCTAGGGAGCATTTAAAAATATTGATGCTTGAGCCCCAGCTCAGACTCATGAAATTGGAATCTCTAGGAGTGGGAGCGTGGGCATCAGTATTTTTTACGGCTTCCAAGGTGATACTAATTTGCAGCTAGAAAAGACAGCAACTTCATTAAATAAAGGCAGCTATTATGGTTGTTGCTGTTGCTGTTTCAATGCACATTGTCCAGATGCAAACCCAAAGGTATGTGGAACTTCTAGGAATAAAGACCTGCTCGAATCAAATTGGTGGAGTGTTTGTGATTCTCAGCCAAGCCCCCTCTCATCTTTCAGAGAGAACTAAATGAACCACAGGAGGCCATAGCCCATGGCACAGTGTCTTAGGTAAAAGGCACCTAATCAAAAATTTCAGGGATAATTGGCAAATTGGCTCTTCATAAGAAGGAGGTAATCTGAATTAAGCGCCATGAGTTAGTGGAAGAGATGCCTGTGGCTCTGGCTCTGGGCTCCTGCCATATCTGCATAAATGAATCTGTCCCAGGGATACATGTTTCTTCCCCACGTGAACCTGCAAGCAAGTACTGCTCCACATCTGAGTTCAGCAGGTGAAGGCATTGAGAGGAGAACCCATTTGGCAAATTTGAATTCCAAAGCCATAGCCACTTGATCTGGAGTAATGGGCATGAGAACCTTGGAGCCCACACAAACCCAGGCAGGCTAACGTGGAAGTGAATCCCAGGAAACAAAACAGGCTCATGTTCGATTTGTGATCTCATTGAAACAAGCTGCCCATCTTGTAACGTTGCTGCCTTATGGTAGGATTTATGATATCAATGTTTGCAAAGGCAATCTCAAAAAAAAAAAAAAATAAGAGGAAAGGAGATTTTAAAAAGGAACAATCTCCTTTCTCTGTGTTCCTTTACCTCTGAATTGGAGTTAAAGCCCTCATTATTTCATTAGCTGGTCTCATTCCCTCGATGATAACTGGGTTCATGAGCATTTGATTTAAGATGCAATTAAAAGCCCCAATCATAGAAATACATTTTCAGAAGATAATTGGGTGCATTATGCCAGCTTGTTAGCCTGTTAGGCGGCTCTCATTGTTGGCCAGTAAATTAAAAGCAAGTGTAAGTAAATAGTTCATCCAGAGATACATGAACGAGAAAAAAGTTGAGTTCCTTTTGATCAAGAACTCTGCCCTCTGCCCTAAATAGGGAGCTTGCCTGTGCTCAGGATCACAAATCCATTACTCTGGGGTAAAAGATATATAAGTAGCAGAGCATTTTAATCACTTTGCACACATTAGAATAAAGATATCTTCAGAGAATTTTTTATCTTGCTTTTTTCCTTCCACATCCTACTTCATTCTTTCCTTTTGCTTTTAGTGAAGCCCCCAACATGAGCCACGAGATCTTTATTTCTTATCTTTCCTCTGTACTCTCATAATGGTACCTCCCATGGCAGTAGCTTGAGCTGAAGAAATCTTTTACATTACTTTTTCTCCTGGTAGACTGGCAGAGTGGTCAAAAGACAGACTAAGTTGCCTCTGCAGTCTGAGTTCCCCTTCACTGGGGGAGAGAGGATAGATAGTGCCTTGAGTAGTAGAAGAGATTTCAGACATTGAATAGGGGAGGTTACAATATATATCAGAAGAGGCTGACTGATTTTTACCATTCTTCTAGCAAATTGCACCCCACTTTTCTTTTCAGAAAGCTCCCCTGTCTCCTCCCAGCTTATATAGATTGGGAATTATAGTAGATCCTACTAGCATTTGCAAGTATCGACCCACCTTTGTCTCTAAGGGAGGTGTGTACTTCTCAATGCCTATGATACTGTCTTAGCTATGCGGCTGACTTTGGCCAGTAGAATCTGAGTGGTCATGACATAGACCACATCTCAGCAGAAGCTTACAATTTATTGTGTGAGACATCTCCATTTCCTGTTCTTCCCGTCTGCCTCAGTAGTGGTCTTATTGCCTTTTAAGGCTGTTCGTAGAGCCTGAGTGAGAAGTCACATGATGGGGAGCCTGGCAGAGCCAAACAGAGCCACAGCAGCTGCAGCCAACCAACAGCCATCAACATTTAACAAGAGAGGAAAATGCAGAGTCAAGCCAGCAAGAAGTGGTGCACGGTCTGGGGCTCTGGAATAGAAGGCAGCAACCTTCCCCTTAGGGTGTGAAGCTGCAATTGAGGAATATGAACCCACTGTCCCTTACTTGCCTTCACATAGGTTGAAAATAAGGCCCAGATGTGGAGGAAAACCAGCCTGAGACACAGGGAACTCAGGCCTTGTGGCATCTGTTGAGCTTCAACCAAACCCTGTTGAAAGCAGACTCTTCCCTGAATGTTTCTGTTACGAGGCCCAATTTCTTCTTTTGCTCATGTCTGTTTGCATCCAGTTTTCCATCACTGAAACCTCAAGAATTTTCACTGAAATGAATTCCAAACCTGAGGTCTCACTCTCTCAACCTCCCCCATCATCCCCTCAAGAGAGGAAGGAGCCCAGGGCCTCAGGAGCAGTGGCACCAATGCTCAGACAAAAAAAAAAAAAAATCCTGAGGATGCAGGAACTTAGAAAGCCATAGGATTAGCCCTGCCTTGCAGTTATCCAAGGCAGAAATTTGAAGGATAGATCCCAGAAGACTCAGCTAGAGATAAAAACTTTTGTAAAAGCCGAAGGGGGATTTGATGTTTCACCTGTAGCCTTGGAGCTGCAAACCGAAGCCTTTTCCCCAGTCCAAATCATCAATCATCATAGCAAACAGCATTGGACACTAAGAGACTTGACTCAGCCTGTTCTCGAGTTTTATTTCTAAAAGCATCAATGACAATTTGATTTACATGATTAATTTCTTCACCAATAGCCATTTCTTCCTGATTTAAGTCAGAAACTAAATAATACAAACTGACTAAAATATCATTGCAGAATCAATAAAACATCTCCAACAGATAATTATAGCATTAATGCACTTATTCTCCAGTTGGTACATCAATCATAATTAATGGGGCTGAGTTGAAATGATTTTAATCAAAGGCATTTGAATTCTGTTGCCCTGAGTCATAGAATACTGTAGCATAAGAGCCCTAAAAGCTAAGAGACTAGGGGTTCTTCAGATGGGGTTTGCTGGGATCCCAGGGGTCTTTAGAAGCACTTCTTGGGCCACTGTAGGAAGTAGTGGGAGGAGAGAAAGCTCAATAGTCAGAGGCCCCGGGATTTCCAGTCTCACTTTAAACAAAACTTTCTTTGAATATTTATTTATTTGAAAAATGTTTTTGGCTACCATAGTCATAAGAAGAAGAGGAGAAGTAAGGGAACAAATCAGAAAGGAACACAGAAGGAAGAGAAGGAGTTTAAAAGATACTAATCTAGTCCAACCTCCTTATTTTTCAAATGGGGAAACTGAGACTCAGAAAGTGGGAGAGATTAGTTCAGGGTCACACAGGTGTTGAACAACAGAACCTTGATGGAAATCCACATGGTCTAACTCCGAGCTAATGTGTTTCTAACTCCAAACTTACATTTTAGCTTTTAGGGACAATGGATTCATTCCATGGTGGATAGGATTTGGGAGAAGATTGCCCCCAAGACATCATCAGGAAGGACTCCTGCCCCTGGTCCCTAGTTCTTACTAGTTACACAGACATACCTTATCCTTGGCCCAGGATTCCAGCCAAATTATTCCATTTGAGATCTTTCCCACGTGATCTAGGGTCCATGCCAAACAATTCTTGGTGGGGACAGCTCCAGCTTGAATTGGTGACTCATTTTACCATAACCCATATCTTCATTCAATGATGTACCACTTATTGTGCATGAAACTTTGTACTAAACACTCAAAAATTGCAGAAAAGTGTAAGACAGTAGCCACACCCTTAGAGTCTAGAAAAGAAGGAGAAATCTATAGGCCTAGATCACAATGCAGGGTTCAATTTGCCTTTGTTACCTGTTAAACTAGCAGGGTGGCTTCCATTATTCACCGCTGTATCTCCAATGCCTTGCATAACACTGGACACATACACTGGGCACATGTAGCATATAGATGCTCAATAACCATTTTTTGGATACTTTAAAATAACAATAATAAAAGTTGACACTTAACATGTACAAGACCTTCTTGGATATTAATGTGTAACTAAATATTCAACCTTCACCACAGCCTACAAAGTAATTATATTATTATAATCCATTTGACAGCCAGCAAAGGCACAGAGAAGTTGAGAATATTGTCCAGAGTCATCTATCCAGTAAGTATATGACTCTGGTGTCTGATCCCAAGCCATGTCTCTCCTAAGGCTTCACCCTTACGCATATTCTTAATACCTCCCAGAATGTCATGGAATCCAGAGGGTTTCTATAAAGAGATGAAGGAAGACTTCACAGAAGCGATAGAAACTAATCGATGCCTTAACAAATTGATAGAAGCTGGACTTAAAGAGGTAGAGAGGGAAGTCACAGCAAGAGGAAACAGAGTAGAGGCATGGTGGAGGGAGGGCATGGGCACATATGATGGGCAAGTTCTCTGTGGCTGCAGCATGTTCTATACAAAGCAAGCATAGGGAAATGTGACCAGAGAGAAGGACCAGAGCCAGGTGCACAGGGGCAGTGGAGAGCCATTGAAAATGACACCATCAGAGCTCAGTTTTGGACAGGCTTTTTATCAGGCCTACCTTAGAAGTCAGAAAGTGGGGTGGCAGAGAAAGGCAGCAAACTTAAGGGCCAAGTCCAGGCCTTCTTGACAAGTGCATCAAAGTTGGATGCAGGATCCAGATCGTGGACATTCACCATAGGCTGATGCCATTACTTGAACAAGTGTTCTGCTCAATTTCACTCCATTGATACAGCCTGATGCTCTTCATTTAAGAGTTACCTTAGATCGAGCTATGACAGCAATGCATCTGGTGGCTGGATTTCTACCTTCACATAGAAAACAGCTTCTCTGCCTGCCATAGCCATGAAGCCAAATGCTGATTCTATTGACAATACCTCTGGCCACAAAGGGTTCACATTCTTAGGTCCAGATATAAACATGCATTCAGAAACCTGTCTCCTTTGAAAATCTCCTGAAAACCCATAAATTCTTTATATTCCTAGAATCCTACTGGAGAAAGCATATAGCCTAGATTTAGCAAACACATTGAGGTCACACATACTATAAAAATAATCTTTGACTTTGTGCAAAAGTGTCATGTCAATCAATGTTAAAGTAATTGGTAATTATGCCTATTATTCCAGGAGACCTAAAAATCCAAGACTGTGCTTTGTATTCTTGGCCCCAACATTGACCCCATCGCCCTTGACTTTATTTGAGAGTGTATCAGACCACAGCCAGGTGTGCCAAGGGCCTGGTAGTGTTGCAGCAAACTTGAACTAGTGCAGCACTGGGGAAAGTGTTTAGGAATGAGAAAATGGAGATGGAACATAGACCTCTTTGAAATACCTAGCTATCAGAAGATGGGAGAAAATTACAAAGTTAAAGAATGTGAACTTCAGATGAACTCCCTTGGGAAGCTGTAGATCTGCTGTGATTACCGAGGCTTTGCAACACCCTTCTGTTGGTTTATTGCATCGTGGGCCTTGCTTCTTCCCGTCCTGGGACTGATACCTTTAGCTATGTGACTTCATGGTTCTTCCCATTAAGAAGTGAGGTCTGTTTCTTCATCCCTGAAATCTGGGCTGGACTTGTAAACAGTGTTGGGTCCAGAATGAGGCAATCAAGATTCCTGGGGCTCAAAATTTTAAGGAGGTGCTGCTCACATGCAGGGTCATGCAAGGTCAACATCTGAGAGGGAGTGTCTCCTTAACATGTGTGTTCTAGGTGCCTTGCTTCCCTCAGCCTAATCTCAGTCCTGCTCATGACTTGCTTTGAACAACAGACCATGGCGGAATTGATACTGTGCCGGTTCCAAGCCTTGGCCTCCACAGGCAACGCATGCTTCCACTTTTATTCTTGGTGCCTTTCATTGCCTGAGCTAGCCTGCTGGAGGATGAGAGGGCTTGTGGAGGAGAGACACATTGTCCCAGCTAAGCCACCTCCCACTTGACCCCCCAACTGACCACAGATGCATAAACAAGTCCAGCTGAGAGCAGCCCAGCTGGGCCCAGAGTAGCAGAACTGCCCCTCAACTCACAGACTCGTGAGAGATAATAAGTGGATATGGTTTTTAAATGTTTGAGGAGTGGTTTGCTTTGAAGTAGATGACTAATATACTTTCTGTCTTAGTCCATTTTTGTTGCTATAACAAAACACCACATCCTGGGTAATTTATAAATAAGGGATATTTATTTCTCATAGTTATGGAAGCTGGGAAGTCTAAGATGAAGGCACCAGTAGATTCAGTGTTTGATGAGGGCTGTTTTCTGCTTCCAGGATGGCACTTTCAGGTTGTGTCTTCACATGGTGAAAGGGAGAAAGGGAGGAATGCTGTGTCCTCACATGGTAGAAGAGATGGAAGTGTAAAAAAGAGCCTGGCTAGTTCCCTTGAGTCCTTTTATAAGGGTCTTAATCTCATTTATGAAGGCAGAGCCCTTATGACTTAAATGCCTCTTTAAAGCCCCACCTATTATTATTATTATTATTATTATTATTGTTGTTGTTATTGTTATTATTGTTATTATTATTGTTAGGGATAGGATCTTGCTCTGTCACCCAGACTGGAGTGCAGTGGCACAATCACAGCTCACTGCAGCCTCAAACTCCTGAGCTCAAGCAATTTTCTCACCTCAGGCTCCCCGGTAGCTGGGGTTGCAGATGCACACCACCATAACTGGCTAATATATTTTTTAAATTTTGTAGAGACAGAGTCTCACTATGTTGGTTAGGCTGATCGCAAACTCCTGGCCTCAAGCGACCCTCCTACCTCAGCCTTCCAAAATGCTGGGATTACAGGCATGAGCCACCATCCCCAACCCTCTACTTCTTAATGCTATCACATCAGATCTTAGGTTTCAACAAGTGTATTTTCAGGAAACACAAACATTCAACCCAGCACTTTTCTCATTTCCTTTTACCACAACATAGGTAGCCACCTAAGGGGCCTATTAAATAATTATTAATAGGTAGATGACTCTGAATTCAGTGATATGTACCGAGACAAGTTTAAAAGAGACTCAAGTTATGAGAATGTAAAATGAAGTCAGGAGTTCTTCTGGTTCTAATTCTACTAGTAATCTTAAACAAATCTTCCATCTCTGGGATTTGAGGCCTTTTTTTAAAAAATGAGTGGTTTGATCCACAGCAGAGGCAAGAGAGTTTCTTTAAACATGCCAACTCCAGTTTACTGCAGACAGATATATATTGGGAATAGCTGAAAGGTTCTGAGGCAAAATAGAAAAGAATGCTATTATCAATTAGTGATATATGTCACGATCAAGGTCAGGGAAGAAAAGGGAAGAGGGTAAGGTGGTGGAGCAGCACACACACCCCACAGTGGTCATAACCAATGAAGATCCACTCTGAGGAAACTTCCAGCACTGAGAGTTTCTCACGTTCCTGTTTAGGGGGTTAATCCTGCCAGACTGAGTCAAGCAATGAAGACCTGTGGCTACCATGGACAGCTTGTTATTTGCTGCCCTCTGCCCTTCAGCCCAAAACTAACGGTTTCCTTACACTGTGAAAACAAGGACAAGAACACAAGGCTTGAGGCAGGCACCTGTGCTCCTGTCCTGGATGGTGGACAGTGTATAGGCACTGGACGGCTTTTCACCCAGGGTGGCTTGCCCCCTACAGCTGCCAGATTGAGTTTTGTTGTTGTTGTTGTTGTTGTTTTGTTTTGTGTGTTTTGTTTTGTTTTGTTTTGTCTGAGGTGGAGTCTTGCTCTGTCACCCAGGCTGGAGTGCAGTGGCACCATCTCGGCTCACTGTAGCCTCCACCTCCCAGATTCAAGTGATTTTCCTCCCTCAGCCTCCTGAGTAGCTGGGATTACAGGCACACGCCACCATGCCTGGCTAAATTTTGTATTTTTAGTAGAGACAGGGTTTCACCATGTTGGTCAAGTTGGTCTCAAACTCCTGACCTCAGTCTCCCAAAGTGCTAGGATTACAGGAGTGAGCCACTGCGCCCAGTCTGAGCTGTCTCTTTAGAACTAGATGCTGTAGTACATAAGCAGAAAAACAGCTCTGACTACAGGGCATGCCAGTTTAGGGGGTTCATTTTTACTATCTTTACAGAAATGTTCTTTCAAGAATCCCTCTTTTCTGTACAGCACAGAACATTCATACGATCAAGGTCCTAGGAAAGGCCTTTGTGGTGAGGGTCCTCTCTAGCATTGGCAGCCTCACATCAACTTGAGCCACCCCACTGGCCACCCTCCACCCACCCACTTGCTTAACTGGAAGATGGATCTCAACTTGCAGAGAGACTCAGGTCTTAAGACTTATGACTTCCGAATATCCTGATTCACCAGAGAAGGTTAAAAATAGTTCTTTGTATATGGAAATCACTTCACAGCTTACAAATTGCTTTTACAACCTTAATTTCATTTGATCCTCAGAAGAGCCCTGTGATGAGAAAACTGAGGTCCAGACAGGTTAGGTGATAAGCGTAGGGGCAAGCAGAAAGTAAGAGGGAGAGTTGGGACTAGAACATAGGTCTTCTCATTAAGCTCTTGTCCTCTTTTCTGCAGCGCGAAACTGCTTTTCTTATCACCACCACCTGCTGTGGTCATGACCACTGCCAACAGCATCACCACGTCACCAGCTACTCCGCCTCCCTAACAACCAGTGAGCCAGGCAACCAAGGAGAAGACATTTTCCAGCTCCCCAAAACTTGGGTTTACTCATCTCCACCTCTCCTCAAGCCTCTCTGTTGTCCAAATCTACCAACAGGAGCACTTCTAGTTATTTTTTTTTCCCCACATGGGAGGCCGTGTGAGCATCAACCTTCAAACCACACAGACATGAGCACAAACCCCAACTCTACCACTTCCTAAGAGGATGATGTGGGCAAGTTACTTAACTTCTTCGACCCTCAGCATTCTTAAGATTTCTTTAACGAATAAACAAAATTATACAGCAATGCATAAACTAATGAGCCTAAAGGGGCTCACCTGATTCACAGTGAGTTCAAAAAAAAAAAGGTGCTAGCGGTAGTAGTAACTAAACAACAACAACAACAATCCTAATAGTAATGCCTGGATGCTAAGCCAAATAAACAGGACAAATGGGGTACCTAAGGATCTTTCCTCCGCCACTCTTGAAAGATCTTTCTAATCGTGGAAGGAATCAGAGAGCACGGCCAGCTGACATTCCCACATCCCATTCATCAGCCCTAACAAGAGCTCTACATTTACACAATTTATTGGATGTAGGATGCAGAAAATACATTGGGGGAGGAGGAGTGGGTTGTATAATCAGGTGCGTGATTAGTCATGCTAATGACATTTATTATACTACAAGTAGAACTAATTTACAATAATTTAATCATCAACAAACAACTGTGCAGGAAGAAGAATCTGGGTTGTCAGATTTTCAAATAAGGGCTCTTGACGAACAGTTCCAGTGTGACCCTGAACTTGCGTAATTCTGGAGGGAAAGACCGGGCCTGAGTCTCAGTGTGTCTACAAGAGTAATGACTAACATTTGCACAGCAACTCCAGACTTTACAAAGTACCTACATGTACGGAGTCTCATTTGATTCTTCAGACAACCTTCATGGTAATGCATTCTTTGAACTTGATTTAGGATGGCAAACTGAGGCTGAGAGGTGAGAAGGGATACAAGGCAGGACCCAAACTCAGGTCTCCAGATTCCAGACCTTGTGTCCTTCTACAATAAACCAGTGGTGCTTACTTGGAGGTATGTGCCAGAGCACCTGTGAGGACTTACGAAAAAATAAATAAATACCTGGGTCCCAGTATATTTTTATTATGACCCAACAATTTGAGGATGAGGGATGGGAATCCAATTCAGAAATGTGCTCTGAGTTGAAAACCACCAAACTTCAGGCTGAAAAGCAGGAAGACAGCCCAGGATGGTGTGAGGGCCTGGGTTAGAGTCTTCTGTACATACACTAGAAACTTGACTTTAGCCTCTTATCAGCTGCGTGACCTGAGTCAAGTTACTTAACCTCTCTGGGCCTGAGTTGCCTCATCTGCAAATGGGGTTAATATCTACGTTCAGTGCTCAGTGAGAAAATGTAACTGAAACCCTAAAAGCAGAGTAAATAAATATTACTTTGAAATTCTCCTTCATTCTCCTGGATAGTAGATATTTGAAACAAGAACTCAAGAATGTGATAGACATTTTCTTTGTTACCCATAGCTACTGTTCTCCTGAATCAAAACCTATCGTAAATTTTTAAAATTTAACCTTAGAAAACAACTACAAAAAAATACAAAACAAAACAACCCATTCCCCAAGAACAGAGCACTTCATTTTCCTGCCAAAAATCAGCCACAGAGCACCCAGGCAGCTTTCTTAACATCCAGTTACTGCAGCAGCCGCCCTGGCCACTTCCACTGTGGTGAAGGCACAGACTCCTCCCTAGACCATGAGAGGAGCTCAAATGCTAGCTTCATTTTTGCTACTGGAAAACAACAAAGGGGTCAAATAAAAGCCATTCTCCTTTTGCTAGGGAGTCCCCAGGAAAAGAAAACCAGTGATTCCCTTGCAGCTGAGATAAAGATATTCCAGAGCATTGAATAGATTCCAAAGCTCTGGTCTCCTGGTGCTCAAGAAAGGACCTTTTGAATGCTCCTCAACCTTGATCTAACTCACTGACGTTTCTGCTGGCCCTGTTCTAGACTTTTCCCACCCTGGGTGATAACGCAGACACTCCTGTTGGTAGAAGTTGGAACAGCAGCCAGAAGCTGATGTGGCAAAGGCTCACTACAAAAAGACCCTGGCAGCAACTGCTGCTCCAATACAATCTTAGGAGTTTTCCCCATTTTTTAAGCAAAAAATTTCTGACCTCCCAATTCAATTCTCCTCCATCTATATTCTCTGGCTAGACCAGTTCTTTGGATGGAGGGAGGAGGTCTAAGAGAATCAGTCCAAGTACCCCAGGAGGTCATGACTCAGCCTTCTGGTGCCCTCCCATCTCAGGTCACAGAGAATCTCATTACCAAATCTTAGGTGCTCTCAGTTGACTCTGGAGGAAAAAAAAAAATCTGGCTTTGGCCAGCCTTGGGAATGCTTCAGCTGTCAAAGCAGGAAGCTTAATGAGCTGGTGATGGAGAGAAAAATGCCCTATCTTTTTAAACCTAGGCTAGATCCTGGCTGCCTAATTGTGCCCAGCTGTTCCATGAATCCCTCCCAACCTGGTTTCAACTGTCCAGTGAGGGCTGACTGGCTGATCACACAGGCCAGGCACGAGGAAGGCCAATTACTGGTCAAATTGGATTTAGAGCTCAACACAGGAAAACCCCTGTCATCTGGCTGTGTGTCTACAGATGCAGGCCCTAAACCCAGATGTCCATGCTGGAAGCATGCAGGCCACATCTGGCTCAGAAATATGCTTTGCATTTAATTAAAAATTCTGTAATTTTACCTACTTATATAATTCTGGGTAATCACAAACATTTACTTCAGAAGATTGCAACTCAAAAACCTAGATTGCTGGTTTCTCTTACAAAACAGAAGATCTAACGATACTAGGCCCATGTTCTGTGAGTGTCACTAATCAGCAAAACTGAGTAGCCCTGCGCCTATGATTAATGTGTATGACTGCCAGTTTACCATGGTCTCCACCACTCCCTATTACCCCTCGACACTTGGGCCCTTGAAAACCTTTATGTGTGTAAGTTCCTTTGACTGTTACCTAACATGGGCTTTGGCTTTTTCACCTGCACAATGCAGGGTCAGCCAGGACGGACTCTGTGGTCCTTAAGAAGAGGCCCTACCTGATCACACAAGCCCTTTTGAGGGCAGCATACAGGACCTTCTGGGATGGGACCAGAGAATGAGTGGCGGTGAAGTAAATCACCAGGATGTTCACTCTGGAGGTGATGAGATGTCCATGCCCTGCTCTGTGGAAAGCTACCCTTGGAGTCCATCCATCACTGCCCACTGACCTGCCTCGCAAGCCAGTTGAGCCAGTCGAGCCAGTCATTGCCATCAACAACTTCAACTTGGAGAGGCTCTGGCACTTTGCAGCATTCACAGAAGCTGTTACTTTTTCATGTTCTGCCCTTTCTACAATCATTGCCACTCCCATACCTTCCAATAACCAGGCTTAACGAAGGATGACCAAGAAGAAATATGAAGTGACTTGCAAGAGACAGGGGCTTTGAGATGAGCCAGCAGGTGCCTGCTTGGAACTCACTGGGGCAAGAGTGCCCAGTCAGGACAAGATGAGCTTCTGTCTGTCCCCAGTTGCACACCCCGTTTTACCCCGCTCCACTCAGCCAACCCGCAGAGCAACCCAACGTTAAAAGATTACCAAGGCGAGTTTGTAACGAAGCCGCTCCCTCTTTGTCTGTCTTTGCGCCAACAGCAGCAGAAGGGATACTAATTAGAGGGTGAATTATTAGCTTCCCATGGTGCACTGCAGGGACATTAAAAATGAGGGGACTTTGCTGCTTGCCTTTTAGATGGTTAGTCTTGATTTAATATATTCGTGTTTCTAGGTGAGCAGCAGGGGACAGTTTTTATGATTATAATTGTTGCATAATTATTGGCCTAAGGTTGCCTATTGTTAAATAAAAATGCTGAGATACTAATGTTTTATTGAACAGTACAAGGAGATAAAATTGTAATATCTTTTCCTGAGCAATCGAAGCTGCTCATTTGCAACCTGGTGACAACCCTTAGTCGTCTTGTGGAAGAGGTGGATGGGTTCTGCCTGGGCTAGAAGTCAAATGCAAAATATTTGCTTGGAAAAAAACAGGAGGATGAAAGGGAAAGGGATGTTGAGGAGCTCTTGGATGGGTGCTCACAATCTCTGCATGTTGCAGGGAGCAAGAGCTGTCCAGACCTGGGATTAAAGAGCATGCACTCATCAGGAAGGGTAACTCTTAGCCAGCTGGTTCTTGGGCAGAAGAATGTTACAAATGGCCTTTCCCATGAAGAATGCCCATTTCTGCAAGAGGAACTGAAGGGACATCGAGGCAGATGTACGAGTCAGGGACACAGCCACCACTGGATTGCTCAAAGGGGATCAACATCCTTCCTTTGGGCAATCTTAACTTCTCAGTCCTTCCAGTCACTGAGAGACTGCCTGGAACCAGCTATGCAATAAGTCTTTAATGTTTCTCCAATTCGCCTCTTCCTTTTTGCCCCCACCAACCCACCCTATGCCAGGCAGCCAGCACCAAAACCTCCTAACAATCTCCCTGTCTTTTTAAAAAATATATTTTTTAATTTCAATAACGTTTGGAGTACAGGAGGTGTTTGGTTAAATGGATATTTGTGTGTGTGTGTGTGTGTGTGTGTGTGTGTGTGTGTGTGTGTGTGTGTGTTTAGACAGAGTCTTGCTCTGTCACTGAGACTGGAATGCAAGAGGTGTGATCTCAGCTCCCTGCAACCTCCAATTCCTGGCCTCAAGGATCCTCCCACCTCAGCCTCCCAAGTAGCTTGGACTACAGGCATGCACCACCATGCCCAGCTAATTTTTGTATTTTTTGTAGAGATGGGGTTTTTCCATTTGCCCAGGCTGGTCTCGAACTTCTAAGCTCAAGCAATCCACCTACCTCTGCCTCCCAAAGTGCTGGGATAACAGGCATGAGTCACCGCGCCTGGCTGGGTGAGTTCTTTAGTGATGATTTCTGAGATTTGACTGCACTCATCACCAGAGCAGTATATACTGTACCCAATATGTAGTCTTTTATCCCTCAGCCTCCTCTCAACTTCCCCACCCCGAGTTCCCAAAATCCATTATATCATTCATATGCCTTTGCATCCTCATAGCTTAGCTCCCACTTATAAGTGAGAACATACAGTATTTGGTTTTTCATTCCTGAGTTACTTCACTTAGAATAATGGCCTCCAGTTTCATTCAAGTTGTTGCAAAAGACATTATTTCATTCCTTTTATGGCAGAGTAGCATTCCATTGTGTACATATACCACATTTCCTTTATCCACTCATTGGTTGTGGGGTACTTAGGTTAGTTCTATATCTTTGCAATTGCAAAATATACTGCTATAAACATGCATGTGCATGTGTCTTTTTCATACAATGACTTATTTTCCTTTGGGTAGATACCCAGTAGTGCGATTGCTGGATCAAATGGTAACTCTACTTTTAATTCTTTAAGGAATCTCCATACTGTTTTCCCTACTGGTTGTACTAATTTACATTTCCACCAGCAGTGTAAAAGTGTCTTGTATCTATCTTTCATGTTTGCCGAGATTTCTGCAGCCAGGCAGGGGATGATTCTTACCAGGAGCCAAAAGGTTGAAAATAAAATGCATTTGAGTTAGATCTGCTGCCTCACCATAAAGAAGAATGGGAAATGCCACTTCATTTGGGCAAATAGTAAAGGCCTGATCAATTTGGTCTGACCCCTCAGGTATTCCGTCCCTCAGAGGGATGAAAGAAATAGATCACTGTTTTCACCATTCATGCAGGTGTACGTGACTAGGAAAATGGAGGCAGATAGTAGCAGAGCAAACCTGATTTCAGAAAGCCAGTGAGTGGAGTGGCAGCTTCCTTCCTGGAAGATCCTTGGGACCTTCTCTACTGGGTCCAGCTCAGTAGAAACTCCTCATTCTTGGCCAACACTTTCACAGCAGGCATAAACTGAAAACCAATTTTCCTCTCCGTGGGTTTCCATATGGTTCATCTCAAGCAAGCGCGAGTCTTGTGGAAAGATCCCTGGGTGGGGAGTGAGGGAGCCTAAGGATTGTTCCTAGTCACCATACTCCGACTAATGCTGCCTATGGCTGTGTATCAGACTTTCTGTTAGACTCGTCACGCAGGTGGCTCATGTGGAACCTATGTCAGCTAAATCCTCCAGGTCTTTCTCATGTAAATGGCTTTCATTTGGAAGATGAAAAGTCTCATCCTTCCTGTACATGTAAAATTGATTATTTTGAAATAAACATATGATTCTATATTTCTGTTTTGTTTCAATATGCTTGTTTGGATACATATTTCCAACCCTTGATAAATCTTTGTAAATCTTGACTCTGTCACCCCATGCTTGAATTGGAAAACTCTGTCTTATAACTCTGTATCATCTGTAGATTTGTTAAGAAAACCTTTACCGACTTTGATGAAAAGTGTTGGGTTGACAGTATTGATCCATGGAGAATTTATTGTATCAGAGTAAAGGACAGTATGAAGACTAATAGAAATAAAATCAGTTAAGTTAGTAAATGGAGGGAAAACTGTACAGACCACCAAAATCTTGGGGTTAAAACTATACATAAAAAAGTGGGAAATATCTAATGTTTATATTCTGACACCCACAATAAGGGAACTTAAGATCCCAAGATCCCAGTTGGATTTGAACAAGAAAGTTCAGATTATATAAATCTAAGCCATTCTTACATTACTCACAGTTTCCTGCAAACGAAGTCCCCAGTTTGTGATAATGATGCAACAATGGGACAAACCACATATAAATGAAGAAACTCCACAGTCTAGTTCACTTTGTCTTGGTGAAGTCAACTTCTGGTCATAAGGAGAAACCTTTAGGTTATGCATGAAAGAGTTTAAATGAGTTTGCACCATGCAGAGCCTCCAGATCTGTTGTTTTCCCCATGAATTGAGTTGCAACATGCACCAATAAATCAAGAAGATACACATCAGTATCTTCTTCCCTTCAGCATAGTTTCCTGGAAGGACCTTGGACCAGGAAATGGAGGGGTTCTTTCTCCTGTGTAGAATATTTACGTACGTTACATTGCTCTCCTTGTCCTCAATACTGGTCAGGAGCATAGAGACCCCCTCAGAGGGGAAAGCCCAGGTAAAACCCAGTGTATTTGTCTCTGGAGGCTGCTGGGCCAAATTATCACAAACGTGGTGGCCTGAGCCCAGCTGAAGTTCATTCTGTCACAACTCTGGAGACCAGAAATCCAAAATCTGTTTCCCTGAGCCAAAATCAAGTGTTGGCTGGCCCACATCTCCCCCAGAGTCTTTAGGGAAGAATTTATTTCTCACCTCTTCCAGCTTCTGGCAGCTGCTGGCATTCCTTGACTGTGGCTACCCTGTTCCAGTCTCTGCCTCCAGAGTTCCATCGTCTTCTCTTCTGTGTGTGTCATATAAGGACACTTGCAATTGGATTTAAGGTACACCTAGATAATCCAGTGCACCCCCATGTGAAGACCCTTAATCACATTTTCAAAGACTCCTTTCCTTTTAAGGTAACATGCACAGGTCCCAGGGATTGGATTTTGATACTTTTGGTTGACCATTTTTCAGCCTACTATACCCAATGTCCAAAAAAAAAAAAAAAAAAACAAAAAAGTTGACCATGAAAAAATTAGCATTGGAACCCCACATAAGCTAGCATCTACCATCCTGGGATAATCACTCCTTAGTCAGCATCCTGGAAAAGCTCACACATCCAGCTTTCAAGAACTGATTGGAAAATCACCCCATGGATGTATAAAATATATAAAATCAATCCAGGAATAATAGAATGTCATTACTAGTTCCCAAAAGAGAAATGACCCAGGGCTTACATACAAGAAAAAAAAAAAAGATACCATTTATATCTCCCAAGGGATGTTGTTTTTATGCTGCCCCTCTCTGTGGGTACTTGATGAGTTCCAGGTCCCATCAACATACAAACAGGTAGAATGAGTGCTTCAGGGGAGATTCCTTGAAAGCCGACTCTGAGGTGCAGTTTGATATGGAGTATGGTGGGATCAACACCAGTGAAAGGGGTGATTGGAAAGCAGCAGTGGGCAAAGGGAAAAGTCTAGCTGCAATGTAGGCCAAACAACAGCTTTGACTAAGCCCATAGCTGGATTGACCCTTCAGATTTGTCCTGAGTTAGGCCGAGATGATCATATCTTTATATTCACACATCAAATTAGTCATTGGACGTGGGCCACCCAGGGAGAGGGATGACCTCGGGCAAGGCAGCTCTCTGCTGCTGAGATAATCCCTGAAGGGGCCGATGGCTGGAGGCCATCTGCTGATTGCATTCCCAGAGCTGGACAAGTCCTTCCTTGAAGGGGAATCTGTCATGCATCACAGTTTCTGTTGTTTCAGGAGAAAGCATTCTTCACCCTCAGTAAACAACGAGGCACCATAATGGGGAGCTCTCGAGATGCACAAACCTTTTAAAGTAGAATATGGATGGCTACAAATTGTCATCTTTAGTTTTTTTGTTTTATTGAGAGTTTTGTTTGTTTTTCGTCATTTAAGAGTTTTTCAAGAAACTTAACATCAAAATGCAGTTTCCTTCAAAAAATATTCATTACCAGGGTAAGACAAGAATGTCCACTCTTACCACCTCTCTTCAGCAATACACTGGGCAGGTTAATTCGGTAAGAAAATGGAATTAAAGGCATTCAACTGGAGAGCAATAAGTAAACCTATCTCTATCTTGAGATGACATGATCTTGCATTTAGAAAAATCCCAAGGAATCATCTAAAAAGCTTTTAGAATGAATAATGAGTTCAAGTTTGCAGGATGCAAGATCAATGTAAAAAAGTCGATTGTATTTCTCTGCACTTGAATGAACAATCTGAACATAAAATTAAGCAATAATTTCATTTACAATAGCATTAAAAATAGAATACTTTTGAATAAATGTAATAAAAGAAGCCCAAAGCTACAAAACATTGCAGAAAGAAATTGAACAAGACCTAAATAATTGGCAAAACATCTTATGCTTATGGATCAAAAGACTTAATATTGTTAATATGTCAATATCACCCAAGGGGATCTGCAAAATGAATCAATGCACTCTCTATTAAAATCCCAAGGACCTTTTTATGAGACATGGATAAGCTAATCTTCAAATTACTTTGAAATTGTAAAGGATCCCAAATCACCATAACAATCTTGGAAAAAGAGAACAAAGTTGAAGAACGCACATTTTTCAATGTTAAAACTTACTATAAAGCTATAGTGATCAAAACAATGTGATTCTGACATAAGGATAGACATATAGACTAATGGAATTGAGACTCTAGAAATAAACCCACACATCTATGGACAACTGATTTTGACAAGGGTGCCAAAACAATTCAATAAGGAAAGAGTAATATCTTCAACGAATTGTGCTGGGACAATTGGATATTCATATGCAAAAGAATGAGACCAATCCCCTATATCACACCATATGCAGAAACAAACCCCAAATAGATCAAGGGAATAAATGTAAAAGCTAAGACTATAAAACTCTTAGAATAAAGCATAAACATAAATCTTAGTGACTTTGGATGTGGCAATGATTTTTTAGCTGTAACAACAAAAGCATGAGCAACAATAAAATAATAGATAAATTGGACTTCTTTAAAATTAAAAGCTTTTGTCCTTTTGGAGATCACAATCAAGAAAATGGTGGACAAACCACAAAAAGAAGACATTTGCAAATCACATATCTGATAAAGGACTTGTATCTAGACTATATCAAGAACTATTACAACTTAAGAAAAAAAGACAACCCAATTAAAATGGGCAAAGAACCTGAATAAACATTTTCTCCAAAGAAAAGATGCAAATTGCCTATAAGCACATGAAAATATGCCCAACATTAACTATAAGGGAAAAGCAAATCAAAACTGCAAGGAGGTACAACTTCATACCAACTAGAATGGGTGTAATAAAAAAGACAGAAATAACAAGTCTTAGTGAGGATGTAGAGAAATTGAAATGCTCATACACCACTGGTAGAGATATGAAATGGTGCAACCATTTTGGAGAACAATTCGTTCCTCAAAAGCATAAGCATACAGTTACCATCTGGCCCAGCCACTCCACTCCTGTTCAAGAGCGATGAATGCATATGGCCACCAAGACATTTGTACACGAACGTTCACAGCAGCACGATTTTTTTTTTTTTTTTTTTTTTTTTTTTTTTTGAGACAGAGTCTCGCTCTGTCGCCCAGACTGGAGTGCAGTGGCCGGATCTCAGCTCACTGCAAACTCCGCCTCCTGGGTTTACGCCATTCTCCTGCCTCAGCCTCCCGAGTAGCTGGGACTACAGGCGCCCGCCACCTCTCCCGGCTAGTTTTTTGTATTTTTTTTAGTAGAGACGGGGTTTCACCGTGTTCACCAGGATGGTCTCGATCTCCTGACCTCGTGATCCGCCCATCTCGGCCTCCCAAAGTGCTGGGATTACAGGCTTGAGCCACCGCGCCCGGCCTACAGCATGATTTTTAGCAGCCAAAAAGTAGAAACAACTCAAATGCCACTCAACTGGCAAATGAAAAAAATAAAATATATCCTTATCCGTACAATGAGAAACTATTTGCCAATAAAAAAATAAAATACTGATACATGCTACAACATAGACGAACCTCAAAAACATGCTAAATAAAAGAAGCCAAAAACAGAAAGCCACATACTGTATGATTCCATTTATAGAAAATGTACAGAGTAGGCAAATCCAGAGATAGAAAACAGGTGGATGGTTGTCTAGGCCTGTGGAAAGCAGGGGAGAAATGGGTAGTGACTGCTAATAAGTACTGGATTTCTTTTGGGGTGATGAAAATGTTCTAAAATTGATTGTGGTAATGATTCACAACTCTGGAAATGTACTAAAATCCATTGAATTGTATACTTTAAGTGGGTGAATTGTATGGAATATGAGTTATATCTCAGTAAAGCTGTTATTTTAAAAAACTTGATTAAGTATTTATAACACACCAAATCAATTATTCTATAGACAAGGGAGCAACCGAGGTTGGTGAGCAACTGGTAGGGTGCAGTATATACACAAGCCAGAAGTCCTTTATGATCCCCCTCTCCCTCATCTGCTACAGCTAATCAAATAAATATTTCTGAAATATGTCTACTTCTGTCTATCTCCATTGCCACACCTAATTCAAATTACACTCACTCCAGCCTGGCCTCCATAATGGCCTCCTAAACACCCAGTTTTCTTGCCCCTTCTATCTAGTTTCCTCACTCCTACCAGCCTTTGTAAATTGCAAACAGTATCATGTGAACATTTATTTGTGACTCCCCATAGCCCCAGAGATAAATCCCACAGTCTTTCCAATGATCTACCAGATCTCCACAGTCTACCCTCTGCCTGCTTCTGCAGTCTAACCTTCATCTCTCCCCTCATCTCTCACCACATCTCAGCTATGCTACCCTTTCTTCAGTTCCTCATATAAGCTCTTCCAACCCCAAGTCTTGGTCCACACTATTCTCTCTACTTGGAGCACTCTTGCTACTCCTACTCCTCACTCTTATCTTTTATTCTCAGCTGAGAAAACAAAACATGTCATAGGAAAGTCTTCTTTGTTCCTCTACCACCCAGAAACCATCAGGTCATGCTCTCATAATGCCCATAAGTCACTCTCGTATACAGGCTCTCATAAAGCCTGTAAGCCTCCTTCCAGGCTCTGATCACATTTGTCCCTAAATCATTATTTGTGTAATGTTGCCTCCCCTCCTCTACCATAAGATTCATGAGAGTAGGGGTTATGTCCATCTTGTTCATCTTTTTCATCCACAAAACCTAACATTGTGCATCATGGAGAAAGTACAGAATAAATACTTGCTGAATGAATAAATGAGCAAATAAATGAAGAAAGTGCATGATAGGTTCTACATGAGTGGGTCACACTGGAAACACTAGCAGCATATAGATGGGAAAACTACCTCTTGGAATTGACCATTGAGAAGATTCCCTGGAAGAGAAAGGACTTAGAAAGCAAGCTTAGAATCTTCAATACAACTCTCAAAGTCATCTTGTTCACATCCCCACTTGCTTGAGCTGGACTCTGAAGGCCAGTTTGGAAAACCATATGACTCCCATTGCTTCAGAACAAGATTTGTGGGACAAAAGTCCAAATTGCTTGTCATGGCATATAAGACTGAATAATCTGGCCACAGCCTGTGTTGTCTACCATAATTATCATCATAAAATGACACACCACTTCCCAAATAAGTCTAAAAGTTTGCATCTCATGCTTTTGCTCACATTGTTCTCTCTCCCTGGATGTCTCTCTCTTGTCGAAAGAAAAACTTTAGACAAATTAAATTTAGCAGAGTTTATCTGAGCAAAGAGCAATTCATGAATCAGGCAGCACTCAGAAGCAAGACAGGTTCAGAGACATCCACTCAGCAAGGTGGACAGGCGGTATTCATAGACAGAAAAAGGAAGTGAAGTACAGAAAAAGCTTGACTGGTTAAGGTTTGGCATGTGCCTTATTTGGGGGTGGTGTGATGAGGCCTTTGCCTTATGTGGACATTGTCTCTGATTTGTCGACAGCCTGTGATTGGCTAAATCTTGGATGCTGTGATTGGCTGAGACTCAATTATTTGTTACAAGAATATACTCAGGTGAGGTGGCAGTTTGCTACCTAAGGACTCAAGGTATTATGGAGACAGCTTTAGACCAAATTTAATTCAACACTGGCATTGTTACTACCAGGCCTCCAAGTTTCACAAACTTCTGCTCAGGTCCTACAGAAATTTTACCTCCCGTATAAAGCTTTCCCCAACTCTTAAAGAATAAGTACCACTTTCTCCAGTCCAAGTACTTGATAATTTAAAAACCATCACATTACATATCACGCAAAGAGTAACTTGCAAAGTCAGCACATAAGACGAAAATCATGTAGGGTCAAAATCAACCTTAAAAATTCCTCAGAAGGGTGAAAAGTCATAGAATATTTCTTAATCAGTTCAATAATCCTGCTTTCCTCCTGTTTTGGAACAGATAACTGTTTCTTTAAGAACTAGATGAAATGGTTGGCTTATGTTTAAGATCCTTGTTGTACAAAAAATACATGTATGCACACACACACACACACACACACACATCTTTACTTTACATTTGATGTAGAAACCCCACACTGTGAGAGGTGTGTAAGAGCTAAGGCTGACTGAGAGGACACAGATTCATACCTCTCATTCCATGCTCCCTTTTAGACTCTTGGATGAAAATGTTGACAGAATCACTCTCACTAACTATATCAGTCTATTTTCTTCTCTTTATTTCACGAAGCATATTATAATGAATTCATAGAAATTACTCCTAATAAGTCATAAAATTGAATCTAATGCATGACACTTATAGCCTATATATAAGCTGTGGTTCCATGTAATCCAGGTTTGTAAGAATTTACATTTTTTAAACCTTCAGACAGGGGTCAAGCAGAAATTGCTTAAAGAAATGTCAATCTTTATTTCTTCTACTTGAGTATAGTAAAAGTGACTGAATTCATAACTCAAAACCAATCTACAAAATTCCGTTCCTCCATTTCCAATACTACTCATACCTGACTACTATCCAGGAATGTCTCTCAAACAAAATCCCACATCTTCCTCTCCAGCCCCAATATAAAAGGTTTTTCTTTCTCTGTGTCCAACTTTCTCATTCTCAGCTCTTTATTTTATAAATCAACTTAGCACCTATGATCACATTTCCTCTATATTTCCTTCATCCTCCAGACTCTTCCACAGAGATGGCCAGACCAAGATTCATGACCCAATTGCCAAATCCGATACGCATATTCATGCATGTGTGCATGTGTCCCAAAGCCAGGTTTTTAAAATATTTATTTGAACTAGTTGCCAACCGATTAACAGATGTGCATGTTTTAAAATCCAGATTTCCAGCTTCTCTTGAAAAATCAGTAGATGTGCAATACTGGGCCCCTTTCTTCCACAGAAGCAGGAGACTCAAACTGAGGGGTGGATGCCACCTCTTGGGTGGGACTTGCAGTCCCCAGCCCTCCTCACTCCCCACCTGGCCTGACTCACTCATATTTCCTGCCCGGACCTTGCAAGCATTTGAGTTGGTGCCTCTTACTCTGCCCACAGTTACTATTTGGCTTCCTAGATCTAAAACCCAGGCCCTTCTTTAGTTGTGGGATATGAGCAGCAAACAAGGAACAACTTAGATCAAATCCCCATCACACAGTCACACCGCAGAACCAGTTTCCTACAAAGGAAAAGATGGCGTCTGACTGATCTCTGCAACCCTAGCATAGACACGGTGCCTGGCCCAGGGTAGACACTCAGGAAATCATCACATGAAGAACAAGGCAAAACCCAAGGGAATTTCTTTCATATAACTAAAAATGTCTATTTTTATTTTTATTTCATCCAAGCCTTTCCCCTCTTCCTTTCTACAGACTCACTGACCCTCCCCAGGCCTAGGCCCAGGCTGGGATGTGGGTCAGGGAGCAGCTGGAGGAAAGTATCAGAAAGTGGAATGAGGGTTCAAGACAGCCCCAGGTACAACTTCCAGCCCCACCCTGAGTGGCAGGACCCCAGCCAAGCACAGTGTCCTCCCCCCTACTGATCTGGCTCAGCAGACAGATGGTAATGACTCCTCCATTCCCGCAGCCCAGGCAGGCTGTGAACAGGCACCGTCAAGTGTGGGCCTCATAGGCCCAGCCTCAGGGCCCGAAGCTGCCTTGTTTTAGCAAATGACAACTTTTTAATTTCAAGCCTCTCGTCCCTGGTGAGACAGGTGAAGAGTGGGGTGAGAATGGCATCTGGATCCTGCAAAAGTAGGGAGATCATGGGCAGGGAGCAACCTTGAGAGGGTCATCTACCCTCTGCTTGGCCAGATTCTCTCCTTTGTCGGGGGCCCAGCCTAAGCCCACCTCCTTCAAGAAGCCTTCCTGGACTACCCTTGTCCTTGCCCTCCAAACACCTCCAAAACATCCAGATGAAGCACTGATTCTTGGAAGCAGGCACTGGTTGAACTTGGAGCCAGACAAATACATTTGGGCCTTGGCTTCGATTCTCAGTGGATCTGTCACTTTGGAAAGGTCACTTGGACTCTCTGAGCTGCAGTTTGCTAAAATGGGGACACATCCTCCCTGATTACTCACAGGGCTATTGAGAGAGTTGAATGAGGTAATGAGGAGGAAAGTTCTTTATAAAGTTGACATAAAAGAAAAAGAAAGAGGATGCCATCCTGCTTTCCTGCCTCTCGACCTTTCCTCCTTCTCAGAGTTAGCTCCAAAGACTATGCCCCTTACTCTTGACTCTCTGGGAATCCATGAAACTGGGCTCCTTGAAGGCCGCAATTCTGTCTCTCAGCAATAAGGCAACAACTCACTCCACAGAGGGTGCTCCGGACACATTATCTGGGTGAGCACAAGGGCACAGGGACTTGACTTAGGCTTGAGCTGAGAGTTATGGGAATCTGAGACAGGTCTGTGCCTAGGTGAAAGGACGCTGACATCTTGGGGAATTTCAAATGCATGGCCATTTCAGTTTTAGCTTTTGCCCCATTTTTGGAGGGTTAGTATTTGGGGCGTATGCTCTGGAGGCAAATAAGCAAAGATGCTGAGTGGGGAGAGCTGAAGGAAGGCATCATGTGTGCCTGGGTTTAAGGACCAGTGCCAGCATGGCAACCCTGGCCACTGCATTCAACATGGGGAGATGGATCCTCAGGCTCTGCAGGCTGGCCAGGAGTGGAAAGGACTTTCCTGCCAAGTGAAAAGTCCTGCTTGTTGGGAGCCTTTCTGAATACCTCAGAAGAGGCTCAGAGCAGCAGATACAAGCAAAGGCCATGGTAATTTCGAAAAATATATTTCTGGCATCTTGCCAGGCCAGCCTTGGCACCACCAGCCTCCAGAACCCTGCCCTCGACTCTACTTGTTCAACTAAAGTTGATTGCTGCCCTGACCTGAAGGCAGCAGGCCAGGCACGGAGGGTTGAACCAGTCCCCGAGGAGCCCACCTTCCCTCCTGGCCCACGACAAGGTCCAGGTCTTGGGGAGCATCTGAGCAGTGCTTGCCAACCAGCCACCATGGGTCTCACCCCCTCCTCCATTACAGGCCTAAGGTGGAATGCAGCCCATCTTCTTTGAAAGCTCTGAAGGCAGATTTTGCTGCAGAAATATAATTTCTGTTCGTATGGGAAGGAAGGAATTGAGTTTTGAAAGCAAAATCACCAATTCTTATGCAGTGGGTGAGAGGATCCAGGCTCTAGAGCAGGAAGCTTCCATCTACCCACAACCCCTTCCTCAGCCCTTGACTTAGATTTCCAGAACCCTGCTTAGGCTCTCACTCAGGTCCTGACTACAATGACTACCAGGCCCTGGGCTATTAGGAGGACGTTGGGAACACTCTAAATGACTCCGTAATTTTCCTCAGACTGCTCAACACTGTTTCGTTACCACTTCCTCAGGTGCTGCCCAATTTTGTCCTCACAATAACTGACAAGGGAGTCAGAGCCCAGAACATTATACCCATTGCACAGATGAGAAGACTGAGACCCAGAGAGGGAAAGAGTTACCCACATCTTGGGCAGTAAACACTGTGGTTAAGCCAACTCCGATTATAATTCACTAACAGGAAATTTGGAGCAAATAAAAGAAAAAAAAAACACATAGAAAACACCAAAAGTCGGTCTCAGGTTAAATCCCAGTGCAGCCATTTACTAAACTGCAAACCCTGGGGCAAATCTTTGACCATTGCTGACTTGCATCTGAAAGTCGGGGACCATGGTGCCTGTCTCATAGTGCTGTTTGTGAGCATTAAATGGGAAGAATAATTTTGAAAGTGTCTAGCACATTTCTTGGCACATACTGTAGGCACTGAGTCAATGTTTGTTCTTTTTTGGTTTGTAATTTGTTCACTCCCAAACTGAATATGAGGTAACCTATGAAGTTTCACACAAACCTGATCTGTGTGTGTTTCAGGGATAGATGTAGGTAGAGTAAATTGCTATCAGTTATGTTTCCAGTGTTGTTGTTTTTTGATTTTTTGAGACGGAGTCTTGCTCTGTCACCCAGGCTGGAGTGCGGTGGCACGATCTCGGCTCACCGCAAGCTCCACCTCCTGGGTTCACGCCATTCTCCTGCCTCAGCCTCCCGAGCAGCTGGAACTACAGGTGCCCACCACCGTGCCTGGCTAATTTTTTGTATTTTTTTACTAGAGACGGGGTTTCACCATATTAGTCAGGATGGTCTCAATCTCCTGACCTCGTGATCTGCCCACCTCAGCCTCCCAAAGTGCTGGGATTACAGGCGTGAGCCACCACGCCCAGCCTCCAGTGTTTTTAAATCAAATTGTATCATAATCTTTAAACATACTTTTTTTGTTTTATTTACTTTTATTTTAGGTTCAAGGGTACATGTGCAGGTTTGTTATAGAGGTAAACTTACGTCATGAGAGTTTATTGTACAAATTATTTCATCACCCAGGATATTAAGCCTAGTACCCATTAGTTATTCTTCCTAATCTTCTCCCTCCTCCCACCCTCCACTCCCCAATAGGCCCCAATGTGTGTTGTTCCCCTTTATGTGCCCATGTGTTCTTATCATTTAGCTCCTGCTTATAAGTGGGAACATGCAATATTTGGTTTTCTGTTTCTGCATTAGTTTTCTAAGGATAGTAGCCTCCAGCTCCATCCATGTCCCTGCAAAGGACATGATCTCATTCTTTTTTATGACTGTGCAGTATTCCATGGTGTATATGTACCACATTTTCTTTATCCAGTCTACCATTGATGAACATTTAGGTTGATCGTTCTATCATAAAGACATATGTGCATGCATGTTTATTGCAGCACTATTCACAGAGGCAAGAATACATTTTTTCAACAAAAAAAAAATCACATAAAATGTAAGGTAGAAAGCAGAAATAATTTAAAGGGAATCAAATAAATAAACATAAGCAGGCATCACAGAATAGGTAGCTTGTTTGAGAGTGGAACTTAGCTTTAGTAGATCCTGGCAACTGGCTAAGTTAGCTGACCAGTAAAAAGCAGCAGGCAATTCATCTGCAAAGTCTCCCCAGCTCAGTTACAAGGAGTCACTCTTGCAAGGACCTTTATATAAGCCACACCAGGTCACAGAGTGAACTGTGATTTTGCAAAAGGAAGAACCACTGTTCAGGAATATTTCTCATTACAGAGGTCGCAGAGGACTCTGGCTGCCTGTCCCTAGGGCACACTGACCAAATGAGCTCCACTCCACACAGGGAGCATAGCCAAGCCGTCAGGCCCCCAGAGTGTGCCTCCTTGGTGCAGCCTACTCCTGGGCTCCTCGCATGGGCAACTCCCCTCACCAGGCACAGGATCTCTCTAATTGCTGTGGCATTTAGGCATCGCTGGGAGGGTTGGAGACCCTCCTGCCCATCCTCTTCTCCCCTCCTCTTCCTTCTTTAGCGTTTCCTGCCTCACTAATGATGACATTTCCACCAAGTGGCAATGACAAGAGAAATTAGTTCACAGCCTTTGGCAACTGAACATTGAGCATTCAGATTAAACTTTCAAAGGGAAAATATAATCTGTGCATGCAGAGAAATCATTTGGCATTTGGGGAAGACTTCAGGGTGGAATCGCACAAGCCACAGACACACAAAGGGGACAAATGGGGAAGACACCAGGGGAGCTAAGAGAAATAGGCAGACCCGCACACTCAGGAGCACCTGATGGGCCACATATGCAAGGCAGAGGGTCCACGTCTTGCTCTTAACTAGAACCAAAACCTGTCAGGAAGCTGGGTGGCTTAATGAGCCCATCAAGCTGAGAATGCACTGACTGTAACATTTCAGCTAATTGGCCGCAGCATTTCTCTCCCATCAGTTCCCCTCTGGCTTCCCCAGTCACCATTCCCCTCTTCCCAATCACTGAAAATTATTAAGAAAGCTTGGCATTAAGCAGGACATGAGCGAGCTTTTCCTCATGTGCCCCTGGACCCTTCTCATTGTTTTTAAAGTCAAGGAATTAGGCCTCATAAAGGGCTGTCCCTGCAAGTGGAGTATATAAGCAGGTGCCTATGTGATACAGCAAACTTCTGCAGTGCATGAGCACTGTCTCATTTTCTTCTTCATTCGCAGAATGCATTCGTAGAATTCCGGGTTCAGGAATAGCAATGTATTGAGCCTCCAGAGCTGCCATATTTTTGTGCACTGCGCAATGCTATAGAGTGTGCCTTTCACTTCAGGATCTATTGATTCCCCTAGAGTGAGGCAGTGCACAACCTGCACAGCCTTTGTTTTAGCAGCCCATGAGCTCCCATACCCGAGTCTGTTTTTTGCATGCCACTGTACTCACAATTCCCTAGCACAGTGCCTAGCACAACATATTTAGCCTTCAATGAAAACCTATTATATATCCATATGAACACAGAAACTGCTCCAAAAAGTGTTTGGTGAGCTTAATTTCATTAAAAGTCTGAATTTCAGTTGTTTTACTACAGTTTGCTCTTTCTGAGCCCCTTTTGCTTTACCATGGACATCAGGCTGGGCTTCCTATACCACAAGAACAGGGAGTCCTGGATTCTCAGTCTGGCTCTAACGCTTTCTAGCTTCCTGCTCTCTAGACCTTGATTTTCTCATCTGTAAAATGAGACTACTGGACTTGGACCTTTAAAACTCCTTCCAGCACTGTCATTTGGAACAGGAGGACAAGTCCCCCTGGCTTAAGGCCCAGGCGAAAACCCACAGTGGAGCGTGGGTGACAGGTCCCTTTCCCTCTCCAGCTCCTGCTGCTCTGTGTTGGATGCACTGTCAGGCTGACTTTCACTTAATGATAAAAATGCTGCCAGGAACCCAGTCCTTAGCAATTGCAGCAGAAAAGCTCTTTTCTTTCACAGCAGCCTAAAACAAAGTTCTGAAATTCAGTCTCACTGGGAAAATTTGGTCGTATGGCTATCCGCAGGGGAATCTGACGGTCTGATTGGTCAACAAGGTCCAGGCCACCTTGAAGTTATAGTAGGCTACAACTTCATGGGCTGAGAGCTGGGACAAAATGGTTCTCCAATAAAATTCTGGAGGACAGTAGACGTTGAGCTTCCCCAAAATAAGGAATGGCTCCCAGGAACCCTGAGAAGCAAGAAAAGATCAGGTTAAATTCACTTTTTGAGAGTTCAGATGTATTAAAATAAATAAATAAATGTGTCAAAAGATGGCTACAAAAATTATGAGATATTCTTAAAGTATACTTTCAACAAATATTTTCACATTAAGAACCCAATACAACATAACAATGCGAATCACAAAGTAAATGCAGAGCTGATCTGAAACGTGAATTCACAGAGCACTGCAAGCCATGTGCTCCGTTAATGGCATGCACATGTACACCTGAGGGAGGGTCATCGGTTTTCAGTTCTGTCAGTGGGTCTTTCTGACTGTGAGTGAGGCCTCCAGGGCCATCCTTCTCCTCATAGCCATTGCAGATTTGTCTGGTTTTCATGACAATTTTCCGGCTATTGGCAGCAAAGTGTCTTGCAGAAGGAGGGCCTTTCTGTAGTGGCACCAAATTGTCCTGGGAATTTACAGCAGGGCTGGTGTGTGTCTTCTAATCTTATTAGAAGACTACCTCAAAAGTCTAATTTTGAGGTTGTCTTCTAATCTTTTTAGAAGACAACCTCAAAAGTCTAATTTTGAGGCCCTTTTGAAAAAGTGAGGCAAAGGCCAAATGCCCCTCTTGCTCCCAGTAACACACACACACGCACATAGTAAAATTCCTGAAGTCCAACAGGCACTAAAAATAGGGGATGAACCAGATGGGGAGGAAGAAAGTGGTGAGCCTTTGTGGTTCTTATTTTTCAACTGTTGTTTTAACCGCTAATGTTGTAGTTCTGTTTTTTTGCTAATTTTTTTCAGTAGTCAGAAATATCCCAGGGCAGGATGAGGAAGTAGCCAGGCACATTTGGGCTGAACACAGTTGAGGCCCTGCAGGTTACTCCGGAGCATCCTTCCTTGCTATCCGAAAGCTGAAGGGTTTGCGGTCTAAGACAGAAACAGCCTGAAGGTACTCAGAATCCAAGAGTAAGAGAGAGGCAGCTTTAGTGAAGTGTTTTAAGGCTTTAAACAGGGACATATTCGGAGATGGGGATTTGAACATCCTGAGTTAATGGCTAATAGAAACCCTGCATTGTAACAGGCATCCTTTCTCTGATGAGAGCAGACACAGCACTTTGGAAGGGGAGAATGCCTAAAGCTGGGTGTGGCTTCTCCGGTAGGCCCTGTGTGAGTAGCTGTTCTTGCACCCATCTTAAACTTTTGAAGAAGCCATACTGTTTATGAGCTTATGGAGAAAGAGAATTGGAGCTGGAAGGGAGCAGGGGTAAACAGCCATGAGGGTGATATATCAAAGGTTTTTGTGAGCTAAACAAAAAAGCCCTCTCCTCATCTTTGAGTTCTTTGAATTTTTTCTGGCTGCCTTGCAGACACAATGTTGCTGATTTTCTCTGACAAAGACTCATTCAATATGAGCTCAAATGAAAACACTGATAGTGAACCAAGGGGCAATTAGAGAGCTTGAGTTAATTCTGCTGACATTATCATGATGGTATTCGAAGGGTTGAGAGTCTTTCCACCCTCTAGTAAGCAATGACTCGGTGCCTCGGACCAGCACCTCTGCCTGGGAGGCTGGCCACAGTCTTGATACCATACGACAGCATTAGAACAAGGCGGCAGCGGGGCGAGGGAAGAAGGATGGGGCGGGGTAAAACTCAGACTATATCTGCAGGAGGAGAGCCGGCAAGCCCGAACTTGGGGAGTGAAGAGCGGGCAGGTGGTGCTCTAAGGGTTGTGGAAGGGAGATCAAGTGAACAGAAAGGAGAAGGAAGGCAGGAAGGGGCGGGCAGACAGGGAAGAGGGAATGGAGAGACCGGGAGAGAAAAGGAAGAGGAGAGTGAAGACGGAGTGAAGGCGGGGAGAAAGAGAGTGTGAAGACAAGAAGAGGGCCGTGAGGGGAAATGAGAGGGGAAGGAAAGGAGAGGGAGGGCGCAGTGAGCAGAAACGATGGGGTCAGAAGCGGATGAGAAGGAAAGAGAAACCTCGAGGGCAGTTCTCCTTGAGGTCGGAGCGCTTCCCGGCCCCAGCACTACCATCAACTCCATCACCCAGGCCTAGGGCTGTCCTCTGGGCCGCACCCCGCGGTCCCAGGAGGTCCCCCAGAGCCCGGCTGTGGCGGCCTGGGGAGCCTCTGCCGGACGGGCCAGCATCACCCGGGCCCAGGAGGACAAGGCCAGGGAGGGCGCAGAGCCCCGCGAAGGCCGCCGTCCCCGCGTACCCCCGCACCCCAAGACGCATTGACCTGTCTCTCCCAGCGCGGCGTCCGCGGGCCGCGGGGGAACACAGCAGGCGGCAGATTGATCCGGCGGCTGGGGCCCCAGTGCGGGGGCCGCCATCGATCGCGGCCGCCCAGCCGCCTCTGATTGATGGTAGAGGCGTTTCCTGACGGCCCCAGCCGGCCGCACGCTTCCAACTGGGCGGGCAAGGCCAGGATAAGTGGGAGCAATTGGGCCGGGCAGCGCCGAGGCACATCTGCCCCGCGCGGGTGCCGCGGCCCGAGCTCACCGCAATTAGTGCTGAGTGTCTAAATCTGCCAAGTTCATCCGAAAGCATGTCCGGCGCCTCTTTTGCCGCCGAGACGTGCTCTGTCAGCCCCGGCAGGCCGCCCCGGACCCGCGGGGAGGCTGGAGGCGGCCTCGTGCCCCCGGGCCCGGTTGGGCGCAGAGCGTAGGGGAGGGACGTGCACCCAGTCGTGCCAGGGGGACTTGTGGACACTCGACCCTGTCCCCCGCCCAGGTGAGCGCAGAGGAGAGGCGGCAGCGCAGCCCCCAACTCCAGCCCGGGGTCAGCCCTCCCTGGGCCGGAGGACAGCAAGGGTTCAGGGATTCTCCTACTCGTTCTGTGGCCCTGGGTGGGCGCTGCGCCCTCTCAGAGCCTGTTTCGTCTCTGTAATTCAGGGACAGAGACACTGCTAGAGACTCGATTGTTGAAGGACTGAGGGGGCCTTGTCTACAGAGGATTAACAGGGAGTTCATCTCTCCTGTCGTCTCCCTGAAGGCAGGAGCCAGGTCTCAGAAGATCACCGTGGTATGCACCTCACCATGCAGAATCCCCAACAGTGAAGAGGCGCGCGGCAAACAAGTGTAAAATATGGGAAAGAATAGAACTCACTAATACTACCAACAACATTCTCATTTGTAGAACACGTCCTACGTGCCAGCACATGGTTAGTCTCACAGCCCATTCAATACCCACTTATGAGACAGGTAGCGTCATGCTTATTTCACCATTGAGGAAACAGGTTAAGGACAGTGCTCTGGGACCACCATTAATATGTAGAGAGTTGAATTTGAACTCAGACCCTCTGGCTTCAGTCCCTTTCCTCCACATTCCTAACGTGATAGTCCATGCTCTTGACAGGAGCTAGCACAAAAGACAAGCCAGGAGCTATGGGAGCCGAGAAAGGAGGGACTGACTTTCTGTGGAGAGGACTTTGGAGCTAAACCCCAGAATCACAGCAGGGCAAAGTCAAAAGAGAACATAATCCAACCATCTCATTTCTCAGATGGGGAAACTGAGGCCCAGGGAGGAGAAGTCATGACTGCAGTGCTGGAACAGAATGACAAAGGGCAACGCCCCTTTTGTATGCTTGGCCAGTCAGATGCTGTACCCTGAGGGGAGCCACAGCTAAAGAGGAAGATGTTTCCATCCATCATGCTGGACTTCTCCAGGGAGGGTGGCTAGGGGAAGGAGGAGTGGTGGGTCAGACCCTGGAAGAATGGAGCTGACTGCAAGGAGAAAGAAGGAGCGAAAAGGAGAAGAGGGAATCCAGCCCTGATGGAATAAAGAGATAGGAGCCTCCCTCTGCACTCTCCTCCTTTCACATTCCCACTCTCCCATCACATCACCCTCCAGAGTCACTTCCCATCCTCTTCCTCACATTTCCACCAAGGTAAACCACCTCCACCAGGGTGCCCACTGGAGGCAGGCAGGGCCTAGGCTGGCTTTGGCAGCCAGAAATGACAAAAGAACCCACAATAAACTTCTCTCCCTCATGAGTAACCTGTAAAGTAAGATGTTTTTGTCTTCTGGCACTGTTTATTTCAATTACAGGATTTAACACAACTTAATTTCTTAGGTTAAGAACATGACAATCTCCAAGTGTACTGCATTGGCCTTTTTTAATAGACTTCATTTTTTAAAAAGCAGTTTCAGGTTCACAGCAACATTGAACAGAAGATACAGAGATTTCCCATATACCCCTTCCCCACATATGCGTGGCCTCCCCCATAATCAACATCCCCACCACTGTGGTTGATTTCCTAAGGTTGATGAAGGCTACGATCCAAATATTTGTGCCTCCTCAAAATTTATATATTGAAGTCTAACATTCCATGCAATTGTGTTCAGAGGTGGGGCCTTGTGCCCTTATAAAAGATGTCTGAGGGAGCCTGCTTGTCCCTTCCACTATGTGAGGACACAGAGAAGGTGGCATCTATAAGGAATGTGCCCTCGCCAGACACCATGGCTTGCTGGCACCTTGATCTAGCCTCCAGAACTGTGAGCAACACATGTTTATTGTTTACAGATTACCCAGTCTAAGGTATTTTGTTATAGAAGCCCTAATAGACAAAGACAGAAATTCGTACCAAGACAAGGATGTTGCGATAACAAATATCTAAAAATGTGGAAGCAGCTTTGAAATTGGGTAATGGATACAATCTGGAAAAATTTTGAGGTGCATGTTAGAAAAAAAGCCTACATTGCCATAAACACAGCATTAGGAGTGATTTTGGTGAGGGCTCAGAAAAAGAGAGATACACAGAAAGCCTCAATCATCTTAGAGATTACTTGTGATCATAATCAGAATGCTGGTGGAAACATGGATGGTAAAGGCCTTTCTGATGAGGTCTCAGATGGAAATGCCTAACAAGTTATTGGAAACTGGAGGAAAGGCTGTGCCTGTTATAAAGTTTTAAAAAAATTGTTGAATTTTGTTGAATTGTCTTTGAGGAAGGTAGAACTTCTGAGCCATGAAAAACAATATTTAGTGGAAGAAATATGTAAGCAAACTGCGAAGGGTACAGCATGGCTTCCCTTGACTGCTTATAGTAAAATGCAAAAAGAGAAAAATGAATTAAGGATAAAATTGATAATCAGAAGGGAAGCAGACCTTAAGGTTTTGAGAAATTCTCAGCCTGGCCATGTTTTAAAGAGTGAAAAGACATCAGGAGAGAACATTAAGAGTGTGCCCAAGCCATTGTTGGCTTCTGATGAGGACATTAGTATGGGTCAATGAAAACCAGGTGTTATTCATCAAAACAATGGAAAAATGACTTTAAAGGCATTTTGGAAATCTTCAGGGGCTACTTCACCTATTACAGGCCCAAAATGCAAGGGCCTTGGAAGCAGAAGGATTTCAAGGCTCTTCTCCCTGCATTTGGGCACAGCACTCCTTGGCAGTCTCAGGTGTGGCTTGGGTCGCCCATCTGGAAGGCACAGGTGATAAACTTTGCTGGTGTCTGCATGGTGCCATCTCCACTGGTACACAGAGTGCACAACCTATGGAAGCATGGCTACCTCTACCTAGATTTCAAAGGATGCCCCAAAGAGCCTCAGGGCCTAGGCAGAGAACTGCTGCAGGGCAGTACTACCACAGAGACACCCCACTAGGACAATGTTCAGCAGGACTGTGCAGGCAGGTCTGCTCCCAAGACCCCAGAACTGTAGAGCCATCAGCATGCACCTCCAGCCTGGGAGAGCCACGGGCTTCTAATGCCAACCCATAAGAGTTGATGGATGGACTGAGCCCAGCAAAGCCATGGGGGCAGGGTTGCCTAGAGCCTTGGGAGTCTAACATCGTGTCAAAGAAGAGTATTATCCAGCCTTAAGACTTAATATTGTTTGCCCTGTTGGGTTCTGTATTTACTGAATCAGTTACCCCTTTCTCCTTTCCTATTTCTTCCTTTGGGAATGGGAATGCCTATCCTAGGCCTATCCCATCACTGTATTTTGGAAGCCCATAAGTTGTTTGACTTTATAGGTTCACAACAGAAGGGGAATTTGCCTCAGGATGAATTGCACCTTGAGTCTCATCCATAAGTTGAACAAGTTGATATTCAGATGAGACTTTAAAGCTGATATTGCAATGAGTTAAGAATTAGGGAGCTATTGGGATGTAACGTGTGTAGTTGGCATATAAGAAGGACATAAATTCAGAAGGCCAATGAAAGAATGCTATGATCTGAATGTTTGTGTCCCCCCAGAGTTCAAATGTTGAAACCCAAACCCCTATGGTGATGGTATCAAGAGGCAGGGCCTTTGAGAGGTGATTAGGTCATTAGAGTTGCACCCTCATGAATGGGATTAGGGCCTTCATAAAAGAGGCACCAGGAAGTCTGTTGTCCCTTCCGCTGAGTGAGAACACATAAAAGGTGCCATCTATGAGGAACGGGCCCTCACCCAACAATGAATTTGCTGGTGCCTTATTCTTCAACTTTCCAGCCTCTAAAACTGTGAGCAATAAATTTCCATTTATAAATTATCTAGTCTAGGGTTTTTTGTTATAGTAGTACAAACGAACTGAGATAACGAACCTACATTGACACAATTCTATCACCCAAAGTCCATAGTATACATTAGGATTTTCTCTTAGTGTGCATTCTATGGGTTTGGACAAATGTATAATGATAGGTATCTACCATTGTAGTATCATACAGAGTAGTTTCACTGCCCTCAAAATTCTCTATACTCCACCTATTCAGCACTGTCTCTCCCCTAACCCTCGAAAACCACTGATTGTTTTTTACTGTCTCCATAGTTTTGCCTTTTCCAGAATGTCATGTAGTTGAAATCATTAGAATGTCATATAGTTGACAACTTAAAGATAAAGTTATCTGAGAACAAAGACAGTTTTATCTCTTCTTTCATAGTATACACTTTGTTTCCATTTCTTATCTTATTGCATTAATGAGGACTTACAGTACAATGTTGAAAAAAAAGTGGAGGGAAAAACATTCTTGTCTTGTTCTGGATCTCAGTGGGAAAGTTAGAGTTTCTCAATATTATTGATGTTAGCTGTAGGTTTTTGGTAGATGTTCCTTATAAAGTTAAGGAAATTCCCTTCTATTCCCAGTTGACTGAGGACTTTTTATCAGAATGAGTGTTAGATTTTGTTCAATATTGTTTCGCATCTATTGATGTGAATATATGAATTTTTCTATTTAGCTTGTTGATATCATAGATTACATTAATTGATTTTCAAATGCTAAACCAGCCTTGCATACCTGAGACAAATTCCACTTGGTCTTGCTGTGTAAATCTTTTCACACATTGTTGTACTTAATTTGTTAATATTGTGTTAAGAAATTTGTGTATGTTCATTAGAGATATTGGTTTGTCCATTTTCTTTTTCATAATGTCTATTGGTATTAGGATAATGCTGGTCTAATAGAATGAGTTATGGAGTATTCTATCTTCTAAAAGAGACCGTAGAGAATTAGTATAATTTTTTCCATAGTTTGGTAAAATTCACCAATGAGCTCATTTGGGCCTGGTGACCTCTGTTTAGAGGTTATTAATTATTGATTCAATTCATACAATAGATGTAGGCCTTTTCAGATTGTCTATTTTTTCTTGTGTGAGTTTTGGCAGACAGTGTCTTTCAAGAAATTCTTCATTTCATCAAGATTATTAAATTTATGGGCATAAAATTATTCAGTTTTCTTTTATTTTAATGTCCGTGGGATCTACAGGGATATCTTCTCTTTCATTTCTGATTAGTAATTTCTGTACTCTTTTTTTTTTTTCTTAGTTAGCCTGGCTAGAAGCTTATTGATTTTATTTATCTTTTCAAATACATAGCTTTTGGTTTTGTTGACTTTCTCTATTGATATCCAGTTTTCGGTTTCATTGACTTCTGCTCTAATTTTTATTTCTTTCCTTCTGCTCACTTTGGATTTAATTTGCTATTTTTTTCTAGTTTCCTAAAATAAAAGCTGAGATTTTTATTCTAGATCTTTCTTATCTCATATATGCATTGAATATTATCAATTTCCCTCTAAGCACTGCTTTTGCAGCATCCAGAAATATTTGTAAGTAGTGTTTTTATTTTTATTTCGTTCAAAATATTGTCTAAATTTCTCTTGAGTTTTTTTGACCCATGTTTTTTGTAGAAGTGTGTTGTTTAATCTTCATGTATTTTAGACTTTTTTGAGCTATCTTTCTGTTACTGATTTATAGTTTAATGCAATTGTGGTCTGAGTACAGACATTGTAAGATTTTTATTCTTTTAACTATATCAAGTTGTTTCTAGAATGTTCTTTGTCATGGTAAATGTTCCATTTGAGCTTGAGAAGAATGTGTGTTCTGCTGTTATTGAGTGAATTACTCTATGAAAGTCAATTATATCCAGTTGACTGATGCTGTTGTTGAGTTCAAGTATGTCTTTACTGATTTTTTTGCCTGCCAGATTTGTTCATTTCTGATAGACAGATATTGAAGTCCCCAACTATAATACTGTATTTAGCTATTTCCTCCTCCTGGTTCTATCAATTTTTGCCTCATGTATTTTGATGCTCTATTTTTATATGCACACACATGTAGGATTGCTACGTCTTCTTGGAATATTGATCCTTTATTATTACATAATGCCCCTCTTTATCCCTGATAACTTTCTTTGCCCTGAAGTCTGCTCTGTCTGAAGTTAATATACTTACTCCTGCCTTCTTTTGATTAGTGCTAGCATGATATGTCTTTTTCCATCCATTTACTTTTAATCTACATGTATCTTCCATCCATTTACTTTAAATCTACATTTAAATGTATTTGTATATATTTAAATATAAATACAAAGACACATACAGAGTTTACTTGTAGACAACATGTGGTTGTGTCTTTTTCTTTATCCATTCTGACAATCACTGTCTTTTAGTAAGCACATTTGGACCATTGACATCCAAAGCAATTGGTGATACAGCTCAATGAATATCTACCACATTCATTACATTTTTCTACTTGCTCTTGTTCTTTGTTCCTATTTTTGCCTTCCATTCTTTTTTTTGCCTGATTTTCATTGAACATTTTATGATTCCATTTTTTTTGCCTTTCTTAACATATCAGTTATATGCATTTTTACTTGTTTAATAGTTGCCCTAGAGCTTGCAATATATACTTACACCTAATTTAAGTCATTTTCAAATAACACAATACTGTTTTATAGGTAGTGTGAATATTTTATAGTGTACAAAAATTCTAATTTCTCCCCTTCATCCCAGGTATTATTGTTGCCATTAGTTTTACTCAAACATAAGCATACATAAATATATGTATGCATATGTATATATGTCTAAAATTATGCATACACAATTGAATGCATAGTTGCTGTTATTATTTTGAACAGACTGTTGTCTGATAGATCAATTAAGCATAGTTAAAAGTTTTTCTTTTGCCTTTACTTATCCTTTTCTGATGCTTTTCCTTTCTTTATGTAGATCTGAGTTTCTGACCTAGGTCTTTTTCCTTTTCTCTTATGAACTTATTTTATCATTTCTTGCAAGGCATGTCTACTGACCCCAAATTTCTTTTTTTTTTTTTTTTTTTAAATTATACTTTAAGTTCTAGGGTACATGTGCATAACGTGCAGGTTTGTTACATATGTATACTTGTGCCATGTTGGTGTGCTGCACCCATCAACTCGTCAGCACCCATCAATTCGTCATTTATATCCAAGTACTTGTTTGAAAAAAAAAAATCTTTATTTCCCCTTTAGTTTTGAAGGATAATTTTGCCAGGTACAGAATTCTGCATTGATGGAGGTTTTTTTAAGCCATACTTTAAAGATTTCTCTCCACTCTATTCTTGTGTACATAGTTTCTGAGGAAAAGTAGGATATAATTCTTTCTTTCCTCTTCTTTGAGTAAGGTTTCTTCTCTGTCTTCTTTCAGAATTATTCTGTTATTAGAATTTTTCCTTTTAAATAAAAAATGGTATATGTTTAAAGTATACAATGTAATGTTTTGATACATTCACGCATTGTGAAGTGATTACTATAGTCAAGCTAATTAATGTAGTCATCACCTCACATAGTTGCTGTGTGTGTGTGTGTGTGTATGGTGAGAAAACAGAAAATCTACTCTTTTAGCAAATTTCAAGTATATAGTATACAATACAGTATTGTTAACTGCAATCTTCATGCTGTGTATTAGATCTCTAGAACTCATTCATCTTTCACAACTGAAAATTTATACCCTTCAATGAACATCTCCTATTTGCTCCAGCCACTGATACTAGTAACCACCATTCTACTCTCTGCTTATATTAATTCAACTATTTTATATTCCACCTGTGAGATCATGTAGTATTTGTCTTTCTGTGACTGGATTATTTCACTTATATAATATGCTCCATGTTCATCCATGCTGTTGCAAATGGCAGAATTTTCTTCTTTTTTAAGGTTGACTAACACTCTGTTTTATATATACCACCATTTCTTTATTCATTCATCCATCAACAGACATGTAAGCTGTTTTCATGCCTTGACTAGTGTGAATAGTGATGCAATAAACATGGAAATGCATATATCTCTTTGAGATGTTGATTTCATTTTGGGGGGATGTATAGTCAGAAGTGGGATTGAAAGATCGTATAGATCTAGTTTTAATTTTTGTGTAAACTCCATACTGTATTCCACAATGATTGTACCAAATTACATTCCCAATGACAGTGTATGAGGAGTCTCTTTTCTCACCATCAATGCCAATACTTGTTATCTTTCGTCTTTTTGTAATAGCCATTCTAACAGGTGTAATACCACCATTGCAATTATTCTATATTTGGCTATATATTTACATTTACCCATAAGATTTAGGTTTTCATATGCTTTCATTCTACTGTTTAGCAGGTTTTTTCTTCTCCCCTTTTTTATACCAGAGATGTTTACCATGTTTTATTTGAATTTGAAGAACCTTCTTAAAGTATTTGTTGTAAAGCAGGTCACATGATTGCACATGTTGCCTTCAAAAGGCTCCTTGTCCAATAGGTGCATGGATGCGTGTGCTATGGCAGGAAAATAGGGGCCAAGTCTGATGGATGGCACATGCAGCTGGCGTGGGTGCCTGATCCTGTGGGCTTGAATGTGTAGCTGTGGTAGGCTTCTGATCCTGTGGTCTCACACACACACAGCTGCAACAACTGCCCATTCTCATAGCATACTTACAGTGCCACTAGCAGGCACCAGGGCAGATTGTAGGTCCACACGTCACAGAGGGTGCTGGTCTGAGTGCAGGTGCACATCACCTCACTGGGGTTGTGTGGAAAAGTTGTGACTCTGACTTGGACGGAGGATTAGCAATTGGTAGTTCCAACTCCAGGGAACACAGTGATTCTGGCTTCAGTCAATTCTGATGGCTGGAGTCCACATCAGTGGCGATCTGGGAGTTCTGTATGGTGGTAGTGAGGGCTGCTGGGAGCTCCAGTGGCAAGGGTTGCTGAGGTCCCCCATTTCCTTCTTCCCCCACAGAACTCACAGTTGAGGGAATTCATCATGATGCTGCACTGGCCTGGGCATAGGACAAAACAGACCTTTTCTATGCAGCCATCCCCAGTCTTTGCACTCTTCTGTGTCACTGCAGCCCTCTAACTTCATTCTGGGATGCTATGTATAGTTGACTTTATTGCTGTATTTGCTTGAGAGTAAAGGATAGGATATTCTCATCCACCACCTTGCTAATATCATCTGAATCAAAGGAACTGTGAGTTTTTTCTCTTTATCTTATATGTTATTTAGTTTGAAAATGATACCCCTAGGTGTAGTATTTTGGGCATTTATCCTGCTTGGTTTTCTTTATGCATCTTGGACCTGTGATTTGGTGTCTGAAATTAATTTGGGGGAAATTCTCAGTCATCATTGTTCCAAAGATTTCTTTTGTGTTTTCTCTCTTTTTTCTTCTTCTTGCATTCCCATTATGCGTATTTTACACTTTTTTTTAGTTGTCCCACAGTTCTTAGATATTCTGTTTTATTTTATTTTAGTCTTTTTTTGATTTGTATTTCAGTTTTGGAGTTTTCCATTGAGACATTGTCGGGTTCAAAGGTTCTCTTCCTCAGTCACCTCCAGTCTACCAATAAGCCCATGGAAAATATCATTATTTCTGTCAACAGTGTTTTTGATCTATAGTATTTCCTTTTCATTCTTTCTTAGGATTTTATTCTCTCTGCTTACACTGCCTATCTGTACTTGCATACTATCTTCTTTATTCATAAGAGTCCTTAGAATATTAACCATAGTTGGGTTAAATTATCAGTCTGGTGATTTCGACGTGGCCACCATACCTGAGTCTGGTTCTGATGCTTGTTCTGTATATATGTCTTGTAATTTTTTATTGATAGCCAGGTATGATGTACTTGGTAAAAGGAACTACTGTAAATAAGCTTGTATAATAAGTGTGGGGGTAAGGTGTCGGAGAGGGAAGCGTTCTACAGTCCTAGGATCAGGTCTCAGTCTTTTAGTGAGCCCTGTGCCTCTGGAATGTGAACTTTACAAGTGTTTCTTCGTTCCCTCTCCCCCTGCCAGTTGGAATGTGATGGCGAAAGTGGACTAGGGTTGGTTATTTTCTTTCCTCAAGTCAGTTAGGCCCCGGTAAAACCCAAGCAGGTTATGATCTGGTAAAATAGTTTTGCCTGAGGGCAGGTCTTATTAAGAACAGAATACTGTGACATATTTCAAAATGGTTCTTTTTCTCCCTTTTCCTACCAGAAGCAGGTGGCAATTTTTGTCCAATATTCACTGTGAGAACTGGTAGAGCTCCAGGAGAAAAGAGTCACAAAAACATGGGGGAACCCAGTGACTTGGCCCTTCTCATCTGTCAGACTTGTCTACATGGAAACTCCAGCAATTTGTCAATTACAGTTCTGGTTTTCCTACCCTGGCACTGGTTCCCGCAGAGGTTTCCGCTCATGAGTTTCTGCTCCAAAAAGTGGTGATTCTCAGTATTTTCCTGTTGGTCTCTCTAATTTTATGAATATCAATTTGCCTTTGACCTCACTTCTCTCATGGAGCTAAGAAGAGTTGTTGATTTTTCAGTTTGTTCAGCATTTTTACTTCTGTTAGGACAAAGTGGTGACTTCCAAGATTTTTATATACAGGACTGAAAACCATGTGTTTCCTTTGGAAAGACGTTAAATGCAGGGAAAGTGGGGTTAGGAAATCATCTTTACTTAATAATTTATTTAATCATTATTTGCCTGCTATGTGCCAGGCACTGACTTAAGCACCTGGGATATATCAGTGAACAAAGGCAAATTTTTGTAGAGCATACATTTAAATTAGCAGGTTGGGGGGATATGATAAAAAAAAAACATAGTAAATAAATGTATGGTATGTTAGAACGTGATGAACACCATACTAATTGAGTGTAGTGAGGACGTAAAAGAATGGAGGAACAAGCTGCAATTTTAAATAGGGTTCCCAGCATAGGCCTCACGGACAAAATGTTGTCTGAGCAAAGACTTGAAGATAGGGAGGCTGCTGTGCAGGTCTCTAGGGAAGAGCCTTCCAGGAAGACGAAACATCCAGCGCAGAGGCCCTAAGGCAGGAGCATCTCTGCACATTTGAGGACGAGCAAGGTCAGACAGCTCCAACAAAGCAGGAGAAGGTGAAAGGGGTATGTGGTGAGGTCAAAGAAGCATGTAGGCCTCTCTGAGGACTTCAGACTTTACTCTGAAGCCACAGAAGGATCATTTTAAAATATTAGTACAGCATATACTTTTCTAGGTTTGGCTCAAGTTGTACATTACTCAGAAAGTAATTTTTAATATAAAAATAAGTGTCATGTCCACAAAAATATTAATATTTCAGACCTTTAAAAAGCCTTAAAAATGTTACAATGTCCCAAAAGAAACAAAAGCAAGCATTGTGGTCACTGAGGGGAAGGCACTGGGCCAGTTCTACACACTGGTTAAGAGTTAAGGCCCTAGAACCATTGCCAGTCGTGGGACCCTGGGCCAGCTACCTTCTTCTTTGCACACCAGTCCCTTCATCTACACAACCTGGACTTTTTGTTTTCTTCGACATGAGTCGCCCTATGTACCCAGGCTGGAAAGCAAGTGCTATTGTAGCAAGTGCTACAATTAGTTCACAGCAGCCTCAAACTCCTAGGCTCAAGTGATCCTCCCACCTTAGCCTCTCAAGTAGCTGGGACTACAGGCATGCACTACCACATCCAGTCATGGTTTTTAATTCTTTGTAAAGATGGGGTCTCTCTTTGTTGCCCAAACTGGGCCTCAAGCAATTATCTTGCCTCAGCCTCTCAAAGTGCTAGGATTACGGGCATGAGCCACCATGTCTGACCAAAATCTGGATTAATGAGTCCCCACCTTTTATTATGGTTATAAAGCTTGATTAAATGATTGATGTCAACACTTAACAAGATGCCTGGCACATTTTAAGTTCTCAATGAATGTGAACTATTATTTTCACATAACTAGCTGCTGAATCTGAACCCCAAGTCCCCTGATTTTCAGTCCAGGATACTTTTCACTACCTCCATGATAGAAATAATAACAGCTTACATATTTTGAGTATTTACTTTGGGCCAGGCATTGTACTAAGTACTTTATGTAGATTGTCTTGTTTATTATCCCCATTTAACAGAAGAGGGAACTGGAACTCCAGCAGGCATGAACTTGCCCAAGGTCCCACAGTTATTAAATGAAGAAACCAGAATTCAAATCCAGGTGGATCTGCCTGTAGACCCTGCATTCACTATTAACCTCTCCAGCCTTCCAAGGCTCTGGATAGCAACTTCCTCAATAGGGACAAATACAGATGACCTGCAGAGTTGTAAATATATATCCCCCTTGGTTCGTCACATAAATCAGTTCAAGGCATCATTGCTCTGCTTACCAGTGACAAGCTGGAGTGGCTCACTAGCCATCCACAGTGCAGACTATTTCTGGTAAAGTCAGACCAAGTGGGAGCTGAGGTCAGCAACCAGGATCATGTTTATTCTGGATTCTAAAGCCCACATAATCTGGTACAAATCAAAATCTCCCCTTCTCTCTATCACCTGTTTTTTCTGTGAGCACATGTCTGTCTACGTCACTTTGCTTAGTGGCTTTCAAAGGCATAAATTACTCATGGAATTCTCTTGTCATCGTCAGAAAAGAGAACTGTAAATAGATTTGGTCCATGCCATTCAATAGCATATGGTTCCTGACCATTTCCTAAGCCCCATTCCTCAAGTCAGGTGGGCCCAGGGTATAGACTTAGAGGCAAGAAGGATGAGGAAGCCATTTCTGGCCTGTAAGGGGCTTCTGGGCCAGTGACGGTGCTAAAAGCCATCACACGGCCATAGCATATCATCTGGAGTTGAGAGTGTGCAAGTGAAAACCAGCTTCATCGCATCTCCCTCTGTAACTTCAGAATCTCTCTGTGGACTGCTACGTGTTCTTTTCTACCTCAAGATAAAATATCAGGCAGGTCCTGTAGTTTTCTGGGCTTTTTTAGTCAGAAGATCTGTTTTGTTACCATAATTAAAAACCACCATCTAGTCCACCTCTTCCTGCTTGCTAGATGAAATTTCTGGCCATTCTAGAAATATGTCCAGAAGGAGAGAAGATTAAGACAAAGGGTACTCCTTTGTGTCTTACCATGTCTTTATTGTGTCTTACTGTTGTCACCTGGCTTTGGGGTCCCCAAAATAATCAAAGTACGGCTACTAGCAAGTGTTCTCCCCTCATCCCTGTCCTCTTTTAGCAGGGCACTTTTATGGATTTCCATCATCCAGTTTAGGCAATATCTCTTGCCCCAGCTGACCAATTAAACCTTAGCCTCAGACTGGTTTCCAACAGTTCACTGTGGCAAGCTAAATGGTAGCTGCCCCAAAATATGGTCATATCCTAAATCTCCCCAGAATCAGTGAATATGTTGCCTTACATAGCAAGAGGACTTAACAGATGTAATTAAGTCAAGGATCTTGAAATGAGGAGATTATCCTGAATGATCTGCATGGGCCCAGAATTAGCATAAGAGGTCTTATAAGAGATAGGCAGGGGAATCAGTCAGAGAGGTGAGGGAACAGAGTAGACGCCCAAGAGAAGAAGAGATGCCTCCCTGCTGGTTCTGAATGTGGAGCAGAGAGGGCCATCAGCCAAGGAATTCAGGCAGCCTCTAGAAGCTATAAAAGACATGGAAACAAATTCTCCCCTGAACCTTCCAGGAGGAACACTGCCGTGTGGACCCAGTTCAAACTGCTGACCTGCAGAAATGTAAGAAAACTAATTTGTGTTATTCTAAGTCATTAAGTGAATGGTATTTGTTAGAGCATTCACGGGAAACTAATAGATCGATCACCTTTCTGCTAGGTTCCATGTACCCTTTCAGAAAGCCTTCTGGACAGACCCCTTTAAGTTGACATTGGGCTAGCTGCCTTCAAAGAGTCATATCTGGTTCCCAGAAAACCCACCCCCTGGCCTTCACCTGCTAACGGTGCAGCTTGCAACCTGTGCAGCTCACTCTCCCCTCAGCTGCAGGGACACAGCATCTCCCCTTTAGACTCCTCAGGCACAAGTCAGAGGTCAGATCCTGTGCTTCCCCAGCTCCAGATACCTAATAGTGCCTTTTGAAGCTCCTCTTAGCTGACCTGAGTGAGGAGTAAGCAGGCAAGACCTCTAACCTGATGTAACTTCTCCATACTTTCCTTCTCCAAATGTTTCTGCATCAAAACCTGCTTTTTGTGACCAAGAGGTGGTGGAAGGCCATGCTAGCAAAACCAATTTGACAATCACTTATCTGGTCTTAAACAAGTGGTTCAGATTATAGGACCCCTGGAACTCACTGTGCAATTGTCAGCCTTTGGATACTCTCCTGGGAGTCAGAGACAAGAATGGTCCCAGAAGAACTGTCTCTGGTAGCCTGAGAGAAAAGAACAAAGCACTATGAAGGCTGAATTTTGTGAGTGCTCTGTGGGAAGTGTTATATTAAGCACTTCATATGAGTTACTTAATTTAATCCTTGCACCAACATACCCCATTTTACAGATAGAAAAATTGAGACTGAGTGAGATTAAGTATTTTGCTCAGGGTCACATAGTAAACGGCAAGTTGATACAGTTTGGATATTTGTCTCCTCCAAATCTCATGTTGAAATATAGCTTCTAGTGTTGTAGGTGGGGCCTGGTGGGAAGTGTTTGGGTCATAGGGGCAGATCCCTCATGAAAAGCTTGGTGCCCTCCCCCGACGGTAATGAGTGAGTTCTTACTCTTAGTTTATGTGAGAGCTGGTTGTTTAAAAGACCCTGGTGTCTCTTGCTCCCTCTATCATTATGTAACACACCAACTCTCCCTTTGCTTTCTGTCATGACTGGAAGCTTCCTGAGGCCCTCACTAGAATCAGATCCTGGCACCATGCTTCCTGTACAACCTGCAGAACCATAAGCCAAATAAACCTTTTCTTTGTAAATTACTCAGCCTCAGGTATTTCTTCATGACAACGCAAAATAGACTAATAGACAGGGTTAAGATTCAAATAAAGGGAGTCCACTCAGTGGTTAGAGTTTGGGGGTAAGACCCCAGGCTGAATTACCCTGCATAACAGAAGAGAGGGAAATTTGAAGGGGGTGGTAGGATGGAAGCGGGCAGGAAGGAAGCGGCAACGCAGCCAAGAACCGTAGTGAAGAGAAATTTCTAAGATTTGTTTAGCTTGTTCGCCACAAGATTGAATATAAACTCTCTCCTCCCTTGCCCCTGTGAGGACTTCAGTAATGTCCAGATTACTTTTTGATGGCCCAGACTGAGTTCTGCATTTGAGTCGGTGCAGGGTGAAGGCAAGGGCATCTGAGAATGACGGGGCTATTGGCCCCGTCATCTACCTTTTGTTTTAACTTAAAGTCATAGTCTTCTTATATGCAACATTGTTTTGGTCATGTAAATGGGATTTTAGAAACATTCTATTCATTCTTTTTTAATGTGCTTTTTAAGTTATTACTCAATGATAACAGTTCACTGTAAAAAATATGGGCAAACCAAAGTGTAAAATAAAAAATGCCCTTGATTTCACTACTCAGAGATAATCACTGTAAGCTTTTGATATGCATTCTTTCAGGCTTTCTCTACACAAATATTCTCTCTCAAGTTTTATTTTAAAGTGGGATCATAGTGTCAATATGGTTTTTAATCTACTTTTTAAACTTAAGCAGCTTTATGGGTATCACTTCAGGTCAATAAATACTGTCCTTCAACAACATTTTAATATCTGCATAACAGCCCATTCCATGAAAGAACCATAATATACTTAATGAACCTACTGTTATAACTTATGTGTAGTGTTTCCAATATTTTGACCTCATAAGCAATGCTTCAATGATCATTGCCATGATTAATTTTCTGTATATAGCCTTAATTATTTTCTTAGGGTGAATTCCTAAAGTGATGTAAACCAAAGATAAAATCTTAAGCCCCCCAGCTAACTGAATGGACCCCCTCTGGGCCAAGGGAAACCTGAAAAACTGAATTCCCTACCATCATGAGAAGGGAGGTCAGACACACCTCATTATACTCCCTCCCTGTCAGAGTTTAGGCACAACTGATAAGCATAAACACTAAAATAGAAATCTCAAGACTGACAAAACAGACTGTTTGGCAATAAGATACCAAATTCCAACCTTACTCTGGTATAGCATCACATGACAGACACAGACCCTATAAGAAATAAAAATATTTCACTCCAAAATGTATTTATTTGATATATTTTCAAATGGCCCTGCAAAGCCATCTTTTGTGGCTTGAATGTTACATCTGTAGAGAATTTCCATTCATGCAGCTAGGAATTCCAAGGATCTAGGCAAGATTAGCTAAAAGTCTGATGTCTTTTAAGGTCCAAAAAGAGTTATTTACCTTCTATTCTCTTTGAAGCTTGCTATCTGGAGACTTCATCTACATAACAAGGACCTTGGCTTCCACAACCTCCCTTATCTTAACTCAAGCATTTCTTTCTACTGACTTCAAGTCTTTAGCTTAACTTCTTCAACCAATTGCCAACCAGAAAAAATCTTTGAATCCACCTATGACCTGTAATCTTCATCCCTGATGCCCTGAGATGCCCCACCTTCCCAAGCTGTGCCAATGTATACCTTACATGTATTGATTTATGTTTTTGTCTGTAACTTCTGTCTCTCTAAAATGTATAAAACCAAACTATAACTTGCCCACCTCAGGTGCATGTTCTCAGGGCCTCTTGAGATTGTTCCCTGAACCATGGTCACTGATATTGGCTCAGGATAAACCTGGTTAAATATTTTACGGAGTTTGGCTTTCATATCACCAATAGAATTCCCAGATCAGAGGACATGAACAATTTTGAGGTTTCTGATGGAAATTTCTTTGGCTAATTCTTGACTTTCCTTGCTGATAATTTTCTGTCTAAAAAGTTTACGAATGCAATCAGAGGACCTGTCTTTCAAGTTCTAATCCTGAACAATACAAGGAAGCAATAGTTGGTGATGCAAATATAGACTCTTGAAAGAATTGGACAGGTTACCTTAGCAACAAGAACAACTTGGGAGAAGAGTCATATACCTAGTCAGATGTCTACATTAGACTTTGGAAAGGCAGCAGGAAAAGGAGAGTGGGAGTCTCTCCTTTTACAGTCCCTTGGGTAGAGATTATGAGAGAGAGTAGATTTTATAAAATGTTGTTTAAAAAGAATTCTGACAATTGTTATAAAAATTCCCAATGTTTTCTTCTAGGGTTTTTATGTCACTCCTTTCTTTTTAATGCTGTACTGAGTGCTTACTTTTCTGTGGGGGTGGGCTAGAGAGAGTTGAAAAAGCTGCTTCCCTTATCTTCTGCTTGTCCTGCTACTCAGAACACCAAAAAAGAAAAAAGAAAAAAAGAGAGAGAGAGAAAGAATGAAAGAAAAAGAACAAAAGAAAGAGAAAGAAAGGAAGAAAGGAAGAAAGGAAGAAAGGAAGAAAGGAAGAAAGAAAGAAAGAAAGAAAGAAAGAAAGAAAGAAAGAAAGAAAGAAAGAAAGAGAGAAAGAAAGAAAAGCCTACAAAAAGGACACACACAAAATGTAAGAGAAAAAGCATGTAACCAAGAACAAATACAAAAGAATGAAGAAACCCTAACAGTGTCGGAAAGAGCTCTTCTTGTGCCTAAAGAGTTAGGGAACAGAAGATTTTGAAAAACATTTGGAGTAAGACAAACCTGTAAGAAACAGAATGACAACTGAGGGCTGAGGATGCTGTGTTAACGTAGAACAGAAGGAAAGCAGGCAAACTCAACCTCAGCTTTGCAGGACATGGGCTGTTCCACTTAGAACAGGTAGCACAACCACCGTTTGGAGGGAAACCAGGCCTAAGGAACTAATGAGATCATAAGGAAGTACCAGCCCTAGTACAAAGACATCTCAGAGTCACAGGGAATTTCAGGCCTGGCTGCAGCACCATTCAGTAGAGAGAGGAATCACGAAGTTTTGGGGTGCCAGGAAAGAAGAGACAGAGAAAAATGTCCTAATCTTTGAAATGAATATAAATGTAAAGGATTCTATAGTCCAGAAAACTGAAAGACAAAAGCTTGCACATTTTAGAATGTGCACATATAGGAGAAAAAAAGAAATGTGATCTGTTGGAAAAAGCGTGAATTCATCTGTAAAAAAAAATGTGACTTCAGTCTTGGAAGCCCTGTTAGGTTGAGCCCACCTTAATTTCCACATCCCTTTCTCTGTACCTCTGCAGCCTGGAGGATATTAACTCGGCTTCCGTCTTTATTCACTGATGTGACAGACAAAATTATAATCCCCATAGAAATGTCCATGCCCTAATCCACAGGACCTGTGAGCATGAATGTTACACAGCAAGGGGGAGTTAAGATTGTAAATGGAGTTAAGGCTAATCAACCTTGAGTGGAGAGATTATCCTAGATTATCTGGGTGAGCCTAATGTAATCACAAGGGTCCTTATCAGAGGAAGCCAGGAATTTGAGAGAGAGGAGATGTGATAACAAAAGCATAGGTTAGAACAATGAACTTTGAAGACAGAGGGGGCCAGGAGCCAATGAATGCAGGCAGCCTGTCGAAGAGGAAAAAGGCCAGGAAATAAACTGATTCGCTGCCAGAGTCTCCAGCAGGGATGCAATGTGACCACACCTTGATTTTAGCCTGCAAAACCTATCTCAGACATCTGATCTTCAGAACTGTAAGATAACATTTTTGTGTTGTTTTAAGCTACTCTAGTGTCTTAATTTGCTATAAGAGCAATAGAAAACTAATAAACCTGCATTTCGCATTATCTTATAGTTATTTTCTAATCAATTAACATGGACTCTCCTTCTCTGCATCTGATTACTCTGCCTCACTCAACATGGCCATCTCTACCAGACTGAAACAAAGCCTGTGGTTGTCTCGGAGCTCACATCTCCCCAGCTTTGCTGTCAGAAAGAAGGGAGTGATCTCCTCTTACTTTCAATTCAAAATTTCCCATGAAAGTGCTCTGATTGACATGCCTTGGCAGGGCACTTGTGATGGGCAACCCCAAAAAACCACGTGGTTAGAAGTGGGAGGCAGAAAAGACATAGAATCAACCCAAATGCCCATCAGTGACAGACTGGATAAAGAAAATGTGGTATATATACACCATGGAATACTATGCAGCCATAAAAAGGAACAAAATCATGCCATTTGCAGGGACCTGGATGGAATTGGAAGCCATTATCCTCAACAAACTAACACAGGAACAGAAAACCAAACATCGCTTGTTCTCACTTATAAGTGGGAGCTGAACAATGAGAACACACGGACACAGGGAGAGGAAAAACGCACACTGGGGCCTGTTAAGGGCATGTGGAGAGAGAAAGCATCAGGATCAATACCTGACGCATACAGGGCTTTATGCCTAGGTGATGGGTTGATAGGTGCAGCAAACCACCATGGCACATGTTTGTCTATGTAACGAACCTGCATATCCTGCACATGTATCCCAGAACTCAAAATATAATTTAATTTAATTTAATTTTTTTTTTAAAGTGGGAGGCAGAGAAGTAAAGCAGTTACCTAGAAAAGGCAAACTGCTAGAACCACAAGAAGAGAGGGATGCAGATTTCCACTTTCTTCTCCAGGCACAAGTTATTTGAAGGGCCTTTTCTATCCTATGTGGCTCAGGACTCTATGCTAGATTCGACTCTCAGTGGATGCTCAGTTACTGCTATTGGTCAATGGGCTTATGTCTTCAGTGGACTGAGCCAGTGGATAGAGTTTGCTCCCGGACAGAGAGTGGGGAAATCTCTGTCCACAGTAGGGTAGTGTAGCTAAAAGGGTTCTTAACTGGCCCTAGCAGAGAATGAGTTTCTTCTTAGCCAGTGCATCATTCATCATCTTGAAAGCAATTAATTGGGGTCATCCCTTGAACCTGTTAAGCTTGCAGTTGAAATTGCTGCAAATGTATTTAAAGAAAGAAAAAGACTGCAAGGTGAGGGTGGGTGTTACTCTCTGGGGTGGGTCTATGGGATTATCCTGTTTTTTAAAGCATTTTCTCATATGTTTTCATCACTCTCTTCCATGAATACCCACTGAGGGCCATTCAGTTGGTCTCCCAGATGGCCCCTCTCTCAGGAGGTTTCTCTCATCAAAAAAATGACCTGTTAGCAGCTGCGGAGCTCAGTGAAGTCTAGCTGGTGCTTGGTGTGACATCACCCATGAGACTGTAGGAAAATCAATATCATAACTCATTATTGGAGAGGAAGTCAGCCTTGATCCGTACCTGGACTCCCTCTCCACTCCCGCGTCAGGCATGTATGGGCCAGAGGGAAAAGACTAGCCACCAAGCCTCAGAGGGGTTTCCGAATGTAAGCCTCTAAGATAGAAAGATCTGGGGTCAGAGAGGCTAACAGCAATGAAAGGCAGAAGGGCAGAGTCAAACCTGTGGTTGAGCCACAGTAAGAGGGAGATGAGGAAGACAGATCTGCTGAAAGGAAGGTCCAAATTAGTTCCAGAGAGGCACTGCAGGCATCGGGAGACATGGCTCTTTGTGTGGTTTCCAGGCACACTTGGGTGGTTGTAACATTTTCTTTCAAAGGCTCCAGATATTCTAGAGAGTTTCCACCGTGCTATTTAGTAATTTGTCTTCTCGCCTTAATTTCTTTCTTTACTTTTCCTTGTCCTCAGTCCTTTCCTTCATCTCTTTCTTCCTTCTCTTCCTTGCCTCTGCCTACCCCTCCTCTGTTCCTTCTACAAGCACTTACTGATTATCTCCTTCATGCCTTTGTTACAATAGGGAGATTATGAAATTGAGAGCTTGGATTCCTCCTTGAATAGATGCCCAAGACTGCCAGCTATTTAAAATTCAGTACCTGTAAACAGCTTGTGAGCACACCACATTTTAATGCCTGCCTGTGTTTAGTCAAATGCTGAGAACATATGTCTCTTTGTAAATCTACTCCCAGGACTACTAAGAGTGATTCAGAAAACACTCGTAAATGTGCCAACATTCATCTTTCCCCTCTAGTGGAAAGGATTCACTCACAAAGAGCTCACTAATTTGTCACCAGACTTGACCCACCTTAACACCACTGCTCACGAGCGTCAGACCCCAAAGCATTCACAAGCAAAATGGACAGAAGTAGCAAGCTGGTAGCAAACTCACAGCATCCATCCATCTCTGGCATTTATGGCTATGCTTCCAAGAATGAAGCAGAGAGTGCCATACGGCACTGCAGAAAAACAAAGACACTAAAATTTAAGAGGGGAGTAAAATTTGTTTATAGACCTCACTAAAGAAAAGTTGCTGAGTATTGAGTCTAGAGACCCATGCTACTATTGTTGCTTGGGACTTTTTTGGAGGATTGGGAGAGGGCATGTACTATTTTCTGGGTTGAGCAGTTGCTTATTATTGTTGTGTTCAGGAGTCTTGTTTTAATCAGGGTCTGTTTTCGGGAGACATCATAATTTAACCAGGCTTTTAATCAACAACCCAAGAAATTCTAATAATGTAAAGACTACTTCAAAAGACCATTCTTGGAGCTTTAAGCATAAATTTCAGAACGCGCTAGCCAGAGTTTTATGAAATAGTAATTATTATTTATTGAGTGGCTATGTGTTCCAAGTATTTTTCATATATTATTTCATTTCAGTCTTAGAGCCATTCTCAAGGTAGTCATCATGTTTCCCACTTTAAAGTTGAGAGAGTTGAGATTTGGAGATAATAAGCAACATGCCCAAGGTCATCTTATAGTACATGGTGGAGACAGGACTCAAATGCACATTCCCTTCATTTCAGAGCCTGTGCTCTTTCTGTCACCTTACTGTTTTCACAACTGCACTGTTCTAACTGTGCTTTCTGGAATGTTTTGCTGAATCGTGGCAATAGGGCCCAGATAGGCAGAAAAGGAATGTTGTGAAAAGTGCTCCTTTGAGGTAGACCCTGACCTACGGCAGTGGTCTTTCCCTAGAGAAAACTCACAGAACTGGCAATCGTTGCACCAGGAGAGATGAATTGCTTTGCTCTGAAGTACAGAAATCTAGCCAGTGACACAGCACCCCATACACAACAAGGAGATGTGTACAAATATCTAGTTCATATAATTTCAATCAACGTATTTTTCTAACCCAGACTTTACCATTTATCCTGTTTCAAAATGCTTGTTAATCTTTCATTCTTCCTTTGGAAATACAGAATCACCTAGACAACATGAAATCATTGTTCTACCTTTCCTCTTCCTTTAATATGATTAATATTTATTGAGTGTCAACTGTGTCAAGTATTCAAAATGTGTTTCTAACATTTTTTACTCATTTATTTTATTTGACAGTTTTGTGTGGTGTATATTAACACATTCTCAGGATAGCAAATAAATTTTATTTGGTGCACATACTTGTTATTCAAAGGATATTTATTGGGCATTAGCCATATACCAGATAATGTTCTAGGCAGGGTTCTAATCTCTGGGTATAAAATGGTTTACAAAAAAAAAAAAAAAAAGCAGATGCTTACATTTATCTACATCTATAAAACAAACCACCAAAACTTACCAGCTTGATAAAGAAAAAATAAATAAGACCTAGATAAACTGAAATACGTGCTCATGAATTTGAAGACTTGATATTGTTAAGATGTTAATTATCTGCAAATTGATCTATAGACTCAGTGCAATCCCAGTCAAAATTCCAGCAGACGTTTCATTACAAACTGACAGACATCCTAAAATTACATTTAAAAAGTCAATAATCTGTGACAAAAACAATCTCAAAAAGGAAAAATATTGTTGGAGGACTCACTACCAGATTTAAAGACTTATTTTACAGCTGCAATAATCAAGACAATGTGGTATTGGTGTAAGGATAGACATATGCATCAATGAAACAGAATAGAGAGTTCAGAAATAAGTCCTCATTATGTAGTTAACTGACAAAATGTGCTGAGATAATTCAGTGGGGAAAAGATGGTCTTTTCAATAAGCGGTGCTAGACTAATCCCAGCACAAAAACAAGAATCTCAATCCATTTCCTGCACCATATTTGAAAAGCCTGAAATGGATCATATATCCAAATATAAAATATAAAACTCTAAAACTTTTTTAAAAATATGAGAGAAATTTTTAAGATCTTGAGTTAGGCAACAATTTTATAAATATAATCCTTAAACAATATGATAAATTGAACTTCACAAAATTAAAATATCTGCTTCTCAGAAAACACTGAAAAAAATGTAAAGACAAGTCACAGACAAAGAGAAAATATTTGCAAAACACGTATCACATTAAGGGCTTCTATTCAGAATATAAAAAGAACATTTGTAAATCAATAACATAAGTTTTTAGGAAAATAAAAAATGAAAAAAGATTTGAACTGTTTCAAAAAAGAAGATATGAATAACAAATAAGCACAGGAAAAAATACACAGCATAATTAGTCATCAGGAGAGTGCAAATTAAAATGAGGTAGCACTACACACCCATTAGAAGGATGGCTAAAAAAAGAAGCAAGACACGTGTAAACTTCTCCAGCTAACAAGAGCAGAATATATACTATTCGCAAGCTCACATGAATATAGGTATTATTCAGCAAAATTGACCATATTCTGGGCATTGTTAGGGGCCACCTTCACAAATTTAAAACAACAGAAGTTATGTGACATCTGCTCTCAGACCCCAATGGAATGAAACTAAAAATCAATAACAGAAAGATAACTGGAAAAATCTCAAAATAATTAGAGATTAAACAACACACTTCTAAATAACACATAGGTCAAAGAAGATATCCCAAGAGAAATTTTAAAATATTTTTAACTCAATGAAGATTAAAATACAACTTAGCAAAAGTTGTGGGATGCAGTGAAAGTAATGCTTAGAAAGGAATTTATAACATTAAAAGTATATATAAGAAAAGAAGTAAGTTCTAAAGCCAATAATCCAAGTTTCAACCTAAGGAAACTAGGAAAAAAAAAACAAATTAAATCCAAAGTAAACTGAAAAAATAATAAAAATCGGAACAGAAATCAATGAAATTGAAAACTGGAATCAATAGAGAAAATCAATGAAAAAGAAAGCTTGTTCTTCTAACAGATAAATAAAATTAGGAAGCCTCAAGCCAAGATAACTAAGAAAAAAAGAGGGAGACAGAAATTACTAATATCATAAGTGAGAGGGGACAGCACTAAGGAACCCATAGGCGTGAAAATAATAATACAAAAAATTATGGACAACTCTATCTCCACAAACTTGATAACTTAGATTAAATGCACCAATTCCTTGAAAGAGACAGTCTGCCAAAACACACACAAGAAGAAATAGACATCTGAATAGGACTAAATCTATTACAGAAATTGAATCAATAAATCATAACTTTCTAAACAGAAAACACCAGGTCTAGATAGGCTCACTGATTAATTCTAGCAAACAGTAAGGAAGAAGTTATACCATTTCTCTACAATATCTTTCAGAAGACACAAGCAGATGGAATATTTTCTAATTAATTATATAAGACCAGAATCACCCAGACACCAAAACCAGACAAAATGTTATAAGGAAAGAAAACCATAGACCAATATTGTTCATGAATATAAAAGCAAAGACTCTTATAAAAATATTAGCAAATCAAATTCAATAAGGTAGACAAAGATATATACACTATGACCAAGTGAGATTTATCCCAGGTATGCAAGGCTGGTTCAACACTGGAAAATTAGCAATATAATTTATCACAGCAACTGGCTAAAGAAGAAAAATTACCATATCAATATTTGCAGAAAAAGCATTTGACAAGATCCAACACACATTCATGAAAAAAATTATTAGGGAATTTCAACAAGATCCAACACACATTCATGAAAAAAAATTATTAGGGAACATCCTCAACTTTATAGGAAAAAAATATATATACAGAAAAGCCTACAGCTAACATTGTATTTAATGTTGAGAAACTCAAAGCATTCCCTTGAAGATCAGAAACAAGGCAAAAATATCCCCTTACCACCCTTTGTCAACATTGAATGAATGTCCTAGTTAATGCAATAAGACAAGAAAATGGAATTAAAGGTATACTAATTAGGAAAGATGAAATAAAACTGTATTTGCCAGCAGATGATATGTTCATACATGCAGAAAATCTGAAAGAATAGACCAAAACAAAGTCCAGGAACTAATAAGTAATTATGACAAGGTTGCAGGATATAAGGATAATATGAAAAGGGACAATCTCTGCCTGTGAGATGGGTAGATTCCTTGTTTCAGATGTTGGTAAATGCCTGGTCTAGTTGCAGATGCATCTGGCCCTTGAGTTTTGCAACATACCTTTGTATGCTTAAAACAAAATGCTGCCTTTTTAAAAGTAAAAAAAAAAAAAAGAATAAATATTGATTTTCTGAAATAAACCTTACTTTATCATTATATGTTAATATACTACCAGATTATATTTTTAGTATTTTGTATAACTCAATAATTTTATTTACATTTTGTACTGGGGTAACTGCTTAAGACATGCCAACTGATATGTTTTTTTCTCACTACATTACATGTCTATATTAAAATTGTGGAATCAGAAACAAACAAACAAACAAAAAATGAAAAGGGACAATCACTTTCCTATATGCTAGCAATGAACAAGTGGAATTTGAAATTAAAAAGCATTAACATTACTTTAGGTAATACTATAATACTATACTTAGGTAATACCATAATACTCTTAGGTACAAATATTCTTTATTATTATTATCATACTTTAAGTTCTAGGGCACATGTGCATAACGTGCAGGCTTGTTACCATATGTATACTTGTGCCATGTTGGTGTGCTGCACCTGTCAACTTGTCAGCACCCATCAACTCGTCCTTTACATCAGGTATAACTCCCAATGCAATACCTCCCCCCTCCCCCTGCCCCATGATAGGCCCTGGTGTGTGATGTTCCCCTTCCCGAGTCCAAGTGATCTCATTGTTCGGTTCCCACCTATGAGTGAGAACATGTGGTGTTTGGTTTTCTGTTCTTGCAATCGTTTGCTGAGAATGATGGTTTCCAGCTGCATCCAGGTCCCTACAAAGGACACAAACTCATCCTTTTTTATGGCTGCATAGTATTCCATGGTGTATATGTGCCACGTTTTCTTAATCCAGTCTGTCACTGATGGACATTTGGGTTGATTCCAAGTCTTTGCTATTGTGAATAGTGCCACAGCAAACATACGTGTGTATGTGTCTTCATCGCAGCATGATTTATAATCCTTTGGGTATATACCCAGTAATGGGATGGCTGGGTCATATGGTACTTCTAGTTCTAGATCCTTGAGGAATCGCCGTGCTGTTTTCCATAATGGTTGAACTAGTTTACAATCCCACCAACAGTGTAAAAGTGTTCCTATTTCTCCACATCCTCTCCAGCACCTGTTGTTTCCTGACTTTTTAATGATTGCCATTCTAACTGGTGTGAGATGGTATCTCTTTGTGGTTTTGATTTGCATTTCTCTGATGGCCAGTGATGATGAGCATTTTTTCATGTGTCTGTTGGCTGTATGAATGTCTTCTTTTGAGAAATGTCTGTTCATATCCTTTGCCCACTTTTTGATGGGGTTGTTTGTTTTTTTTCTTGTAAATTTGTTTGAGTTCTTTGTAGGTTCTGGATATTAGCCCTTTGTCAGATGAGTAGATTGCAAAAATTTTCTCCCATTCTGTAGGTTGCCTGTTCACTCTGATGGTAGTTTCTTTTGCTGTGCAGAAGCTCTTTAGTATAATTAGATCCCATTTGACAATTTTGGCTTTTGTTGCCATTGCTTTTGGTGTTTTAGACATGAAGACCTTGCCCATGCCTATGTCCTGAATGGTACTACCTAGATTTTCTTCTAGGGTTTTTATGGTATTAGGTCTAACATTTAAGTCTCTAATCCATCTTGAATTAATTTCCATATAAGGAGTAAGGAAAGGATCCAGTTTCAGCTTTCTACTTATGGCTAGCCAATTTTCCCAGCACAATTTATTAAATAGGGAATCCTTTCCCCATTTCTTGTTTCTCTCAGGTTTATTAAAGATCAGATGGCTGTAGATGTGTGGTATTACTTCTGAGGACTCTGTTCTGTTCCATTGGTCTATAGCTCTGTTTTGGTACCAGTACCATGCTGTTTTGGTTACTGTAGCCTTGTAGTATAGTTTGAAGTCAGGTAGCGTGATGCCTCCAGCTTTGTTCTTTGGGCTTAGGATTGTCTTGGCAATGCGGGCTCTTTTTTGGTTCCATATGAACTTTAAAACAGTTTTTTCCAACTCTGTGAAGAAAGTCATTGGTAGCTTGATGGGGATGGCACTGAATCTATAAATAACCTTGGGCAGTATGGCCATTTTCACGATATTGATTCTTCCTATCAGGAGCATGGTATGTTCTTCCATTTATTTGTGTCCTCTTTTATTTCACTGAGCAGTGGTTTGTAGTTCTCCTTGAAGAGGTCCTTGACATCCCTTGTAAGTTGGATTCCTAGGTATTTTATTCTCTTTGAAGCAATTGTGAATGGAAGTTCATTCATGATTTGGCTTTCTGTTTGTCTGTTACTGGTGTATAAGACTGCTTGTGATTTTTGCACATTAATTTTGTATCCTGAGACTTTGCTGAAGTTGCTTATCAGCTTAAGGAGATTTTGGGCTGAGATGATGAGGTTTTCTAAATATACAATCATGTCATCTGCAAACAGGGACAACTTGACTTCTTCTTTTCCTAACTGAATACCCTTTATTTCTTTCTCTTGCCTGATTGCCCTAGCCATCAGGGCAATGAAAGAGGGCATCCCTGTCTTGTGCCAGTTTTCAAAGATAATTTTTCCAGTTTTTGCCCATTCAGTATGATATTGGCTGTGGGTCTGTCATAAATAGCTCTTATTATTTTGAGATATGTTCCATCAATACCGAATTTATTGAGAGTTTTTAGCATGAAGGGCTGTTGAATTTTGTCAAAGGCCTTTTCTGCATCTATTGAGATAATCATGTGGTTTTCATCTTTGGGTCTGTTTATATGCTGGATTATGTTTATTGATTTGCATATGTTGAACCAGCCTTGCATCCCAGGGATGAAGCCCACTTGATCATAGTGGATAAGCTTTTTGATGTGCTGCTGGATCCGGTTTGCCAGTATTTTATTGAGGATTTTTGCATCGATGTTCATCAGGGATATTGGTCTAGAATTCTTTTTTTGTTGTTTCTCTGCCAGGCTTTGGCATCAAGATGATGTTGGCCTCATAAAATGAGTTAGGGAGGATTCCCTCTTTTTCTATTGATTGGAATAGTTTCAGAAGGAATGGTACCAGCTCCTCCTTGTACCTCTGGTAGAATTCAGCTGTGAATCCATCTGGTCCTGGACTTTTTTTGGTTGGTAGGCTATTAATTATTGCCTCAATTTCAGAGCCTGCTATTGGTCTATTCAGGGATTGAGCTTCTTCCTTGTTTAGTCTTGGGAGAGTGTAAGTGTCCAGGAAATTATCCATTTCTTCTAGATTTTCTAGTTGATTTGCGTAGAGGTGTTTATAGTATTCTCTGATGGTAGTTTGTATTTCTGTGGGGTCAGTGGTGATATCCCCTTTATCATTTTTTATTGTGTCTATTTGATTCTTCTCTCTTTTCGTCTTTATTGGTCTTGCTAGTGGTCTATCAATTTTGTTGATCTTTTCAGAAAACCAACTCCTGGATTCATTGATTTTTTGGAGGGCTTTTTGTGTCTCTATCTCCTTCAGTTCTGCTCTGATCTTAGTTATTTCTTGCCTTCTGCTAGCTTTTGAATGTGTTTGCTCTTGCTTCTCTAGTTCTTTGTTAGAGTGTCAATTTTAGATCTTTCCAGCTTTCTCTGTGGGCATTTAGTGCTATAAATTTCCCTCTACACATTGCTTTAAATGTGTCCCAGAGATTCTGATATGTTGTATCTTTGTTCTCATTGGTTTCAAAGAACATCTTTATTTCTGCCTTCATTTCGTTATGTAGCCAGTAGTCATTCAGGAGCAGGTTATTCAGTTTCCGTGTAGTTGAATGGTTTTGATTAAGTTTCTTAGTCCTGAGTTCTAGTTTGATTGCACTGTGGTCTGAGAGATGGTTTGTTATAATTTCTGTTCTTGTACATTTGCTGAGGAGTGCTTTACTTCCAATTATGTGGTCAATTTTGGAGTAAGTGTGATGTGCTGCTGAGAAGAATGTATATTCTGTTGATTTGGGGTGGAGAGTTCTGTAGATGTCTATTAGGTCTGCTTGCTGCAGAAATGAGTTCAATTCGTGGATATCCTTGTTAACTTTCTGTCTCGTTGTTCTGTCTAATGTTGACAGTGGGGTGCTGAAGTCTCCCATTATTATTGTATGGGAGTCTAAGTCCCTAAGGACTTGCTTTATGAATCTGGGTGCTCCTGTATTGGGTGCATATATATTTAGGATAGTTAGCTCTTCCTGTTGAATTGATCCCTTTACCATTATGTAATGGCCTTCTTTGTCTCTTTTGATCTTTGATGGTTTAAAGTCTGTTTTATCAGAGACTAGGATTGCAACCCCTGCTTTTTTTTGTTCTCCATTTGCTTGGTAGATCTTCCTCCATCCCTTTATTTTGAGCCTATGTATGTCTCTGCATGTGAGATGGGTCTCCTGAATACAGCAAACTGATGGGTGCTGACTCTTTATCCAGTTTGCCAGTCTGTGTCTTTTAATTGGACCATTTAGTCCATTTACATTTAAGGTTAATATTGTTATGTGTGAACTTGATCCTGCCACTATGATATTATCTGGTTATTTTGCTCATTAGTTGATGCAGTTTCTTCCTAGCCTCGATGATCTTTACATTTTGGCATGCTTTTTCAATGGCTGGTACCGGTTGTTCCTTTCCATGTTTAGTGCTTCCTTCAGGGTCTCTTGTAGGGCAGGCCTGGTGGTGACAAAATCTCTAAGCATTTGCTTATCTGTAAAGGATTTTATTTCTCCTTCACTTATGAAACTTAGTTTGGCTGGATATGAAATTCTGGGTTTAAAATTCTTTTCTTTAAGAACGTTGAATATTGGCCCCCACTCTCTTCTGGCTTGTAGGGTTTCTGCCAAGAGATCTGCTGTTAGTCTGATGGGCTTCCCTTTGTGGGTAACCCGACCTTTCTCTCTGGCTGCCCTTAAGATTTTTTCCTTCATTTCAACTTTGGTGAATCTGTCAATTATGTGTCTTGGAGTTGCTCTTCTCGAGGAGTATCTTTGTGGCATTCTCCGTATTTCCTGAATTTGAATGTTGGCCTGCCCTTCTAGGTTGGGGAAGTTCTCCTGGATGATATCCTCAAGAGTGTTTCCAACTTGGTTCCATTTTCCCCCTCACTTTCAGGCACTCCAATCAGTCGTAGATTTGGTCTTTTTACATAATCCCATACTTCTTGCAGGCTTTGTTCATTTCTTTTTCTTCTTTTTTCTTTAGATTTCTCTTCTCACTTCATTTCATTCATTTGATCCTCAATCGCTGATACTCTTTCTTCCAGTTGATCGAGTCGGTGACTGAAGCTTGTGCATTTGTCACGTATTTCTTGTGTCATGGTTTTCATCTCTGTCAGTTCATTCATGGCCTTCTCTGCATTAATTATTCTGGGTATCAATTCTTCCACTCTTTTTTCAAGATTTTTAGTTTCTTTGCACTGGGCACGTAATTCCTTCTTTAGCTCTGAGAAGTTTGATGGACTGAAGACTTCTTCTCTCATCTCATCAAAGTCATTCTCCATCCAGCTTTGATCCATTGCTGGCGATGAGCTGCATTCCTTTGGAGGGGAGATGCACTCTTATTTTTTGAATTTCCAGCTTTTCTGTCCTGCTTTTTCCCCATCTTTGTGATTTTATCTGTCTCTAGTCTTTGATGATGGTGGCGTACTGATGGGGTTTTGGTGTGGGTGTCCTTCCTGTTTGTTAGTTTTCCTTCTAACAGTCAGGACCCTCAGCTGTAGGTCTGTTGGAGACTGCTTGAGGTCCACTCCAGACCCTGTTTGCCTGGGTATCAGCAGCAGAGGCTGCAGAAGATAGAATATTGCTGAACAGCGAGTGTACTTGTCTGATTCTTGCTTTGGAAGCTTCCTCTCAGGGGTGTATTCCACCCTGTGAGGTGTGAGGTGTCGGTCTGCCCCTAGTGGGGGATGTCTCCCTGTTAGGCTACTCAGGGGTCAGGGACCCACTTGAGCAGGCAGTCTGTCTGTTCTCAGATCTCAACCTCCGTGTTGGGAGATCCACTGCTCTCTTCAAAGCTGTCAGCCAGAGTCGTTTGCGTCTGCAGAGGTTTCTGCTGGTTTGTTGTTGTTGCTGTTGTTGATTAGCTGTGCCCTGTCCCCAGAGGTAGAATCTACAGAGACAGGCAGGGCTCCTTGAACTGCTGTGAGCTCCACCCAGTTCAAGCTTCCCATCGGCTTTGTTTACCTACTTAAGCCTCAGCAATGGCGGGCGCCCCTCCCCCAGCCTTGCTGCTGCCTTGCAGTTAGATCACAGGCTGCTGTGCTAGCAATGAGGGAGGCTCCGTGGGTGGGTGTGGGACCCTCCTGGCTGGGTGTGGGATATAATCTCCTGGTGTGCCCATTTGCTAAGACCCTTGGTACCGCGCAGTATTGGGGTGGGAGTTACCCGATTTTCCAGGTGTTGTGTGTCTCAGTTCCCCTGGCTAGGAAAAGGGATTCCCTACCCCTTTGCCCTACCCAGGTGAGGCCATGCCTTGCCCCGCTTCAGCTCTGGCTGGTTGGGCTGCAGCAGCTGACTAGCACCGATTGTCCGGCACTCCCTAGTGAGATGAACCCAGTACCTCAGTTGAAAATGCAGAAATCACCTGTCTTCTGTGTTGCTCGCGCTGGGAGCTGGAGACTGGAGCTGTTCCTATTCGGCCATCTTGCTCTGCCCCCACCAGGTACAAATATTCTTATACCTAAGAGTACCATAGTATTATTTGGTATAAATATACTTAAGGTATAAACCTAGGAAATACTTAGGTGTAATATTTATACCTGAGAATATTATGTTATAAATTGAACAAAATATATGCAAAGTCTATATGAGGAAAATCACAAAATTCTGATACAAGAAATTTAAAAAGAACTAAATATATGGATAGATAGACCATGCTCATGGATTGGATGACTCAATATTGTCAAGATGTCAGTCCTATTCACCCTGGTTTATATATTTAATGCAATCTCAATCAAACCCCTGCTAGTTATTTACACATCTGCAAATTGGTTTTAAAGTTTATATGAAGAGCAAAAGAGTCAGAATACCTAACGCAATATTGAAGGACGAGAACAAAGTTGGAGGACTGACACTACCTGACTTTGAGACTCACTATAAAACTACATTAATCAAGACCATGTAGTATTGGCAAAAGAACAGACAAATAGATCAATGGAACAGAAGACAGAGCCCAGAAATAGACTCACATAAATATAGTAAACTGATCTTTGACAAAGGAGCAAAGGCTATGCAGTGGAGAAAAGTAAGTCTTTTCAACAAATAGTGCCAGAAAAACTAAACATACACATGCAAAAAATGAACTTAGAAACAGATTGTACACTCTTTACATAAATTAACTCAAAATTGATCACAGTCTATAACACAAAACTATAAAACTCCTAAGCATAACATAGGATAAAATCCAGATGACCTTGAATTTGGTGATAATATTTTACATATGATAATGGCACCATGATTTATGAAATAAAGAATTTATAAGCCGAACTTCATTAAAATAAAAACTTCTGCTCTTTCAAAGACACTGTCAAGAGAATAAAAAGACAAGCCACAGACTAGGAGAAAATATTTGCAAAAGGCATATTTAGAAAAGACTATTCTCCAAATTATATCAATAACTCTTAAAACTCAACAATAAAAAAACACACATACTGATTTTTAAAATGGCCAAAGACCCTAAAAGACAGCTTACCAAAGAAGATATAGAGATGGCAAATAAGCCTATAAAAGCATGCTTCACATCAGTGTCATCATAGAATTGAAAAGTAAACAACAATGAGATACCACTGCATACCTATTAATGTAGCCTAACTCCCTTTTGGGGATGAACGGAGGCACAAGAAAGAGAAGCATGCTTTTGCTGTATCTATAATGTCTCATTTCTTATTTTTCAGATGAATCTTAAGAGAATTATGCTGAGTGAAAAAAAGTCAATCCCAAAAGGTTACATACTGTGTTATTGCACTTATTATTCCATTATATTCCATATAATAATATTCCATTGACATAAGAAAGGAGAGAAATGAAGGACAGATTAGCAGCTGTAAGGGGTCAAGAGTTGTACACCAAATGCTGATGAGGATGTGGAGCAACACGAATTCTCATTTATTGCTGGTGGGGATGCAAAACCATGCAGCCTCTTTGGAAGACGGTTTGGCAGTTTTCTACTGCTATAATCTGATTGTGTCCTCCTGAAAATTCAAATGTTAAAATCCTAACCCCCAAGGTAATGGCACTGGGAAATGGGCCTTAGTTCATGAAGGTGGAACACTCATTAATTGGATTAGTATCTTTATAAACAGACCCAACAGAAACCCTTCATCCATTTCACCATGTGAGGATACAGCAAGAATACACAATTCTGCTGTGGGTCTTCACCAGATACTGAATCTGTGTGCACCTTGATCTTGGACTTCACAGATTCCAGAACTGTGAGAAATGAGTTTCTCTTATTTTGAAGCTACCCAGTCTAAAGTATTTTGTGACAGAAGCCCAAATGAACTAAAACACCTACAAAACTAAACTTATTCTTGCCATATAATCCAGCAGTCAGACTGCTTGCTATTTATCCAAAAGAGTTGAAAATATCCACACAATAACTTGCACAAGAATGTTTATAGCACTTTATTAATAATTACCAAAACTTGGAAACAACCAAGATGTCCTTCAGTAGGTAAATGGGTAAACTGATACCTTCAGACAATGAAATATTATTCAGCACTAAGAAGAAATAAGCTATCAAGCCATAAAAAAAATGGAGGAATCTTAAATGCATATTACTAAGTGAAAGAAGCCAATCTGAAAAGGTTGCATACCATATTATTTTAATGATATGGCATTCTAGAAAATGCAGAACTATGGAGACAGTACAAAGATCAGTGGTGTTCAGGGCACCATTGTTTGTGTCCCCACCAAAACTCATGTTGGAACTTTGATTCCCAGTGTGGCAATGTTAAGAGGTTCTCTTAAAGAATCTTTAAGAGATGGGGTCCAATGAGAAGCACTTAGGTCACGGGGGTTCCACCATTGTGAGTAGGTTGGTGCTATTCTTGTAGTGAGTTCTTTTTCTTGCAAGACTGGATTAGCTTTCATTGGTTCCCACAGAAGCAGGCTGTTATTAAAGTGAAGTTGCCTCTCATGGTTGGTCCCTTGTGGCATATCCACTTATTCTGTTTCTCTGCCATGTTATGATGTAGCATGAGGCCTTCACCAGACACTGAGCAGATTTTAGTGCTATGCTTCTTAGACTTCCCAGTCTCAAGAATCACCAGCCAAGTAAACCTTTTTTTTTTTAAATAAATTACCCAATTTCAGGTATTCTGTTATAGCAACACAAAACAGACTAAGATAAGGGATTGGAGGGATAGAGAAATGAATAGGTGGAGTCCAAAGGATCTTTAGGATCATATCATACTATCTACCATACTCTGTATGATACTGTAAAGGTAAATTCACATCACTTTAAATTTATTCAAACCCATAGAATGTACAACACCAAGAGTGAACCTCGATGTAAAGTATTAACTTTGTACGATGGTGTATCTGTGTAGGTTGATCAGGTGTAACAAATGTACCCCTTTGGTGGGAGATGTTGATAATGGAGGAGCTGTGCATGTGTTGAGGAAGAATGGGATATCTTTATGCCTTCCTCTCAATTTTTCTGTCACCCTAAAGCTGCTCTAAAAAAGTAAATGATGCAATGGACTTTGGGGACTCGGGAAAAAGGATGAGGCATAGAAGACGGCACATTGGATATAGTGTACAATGCTTGGGTTATGGGTGCACCAAAATCTCAGAAATCACCACTAAAGAACTTATTCATGTGCGGGCGTGGTGGCTTAGGCCTGTAATCCCAGCACTTTGGGAGGCCAAGGCAGGTGGATCATGAGATCAGAAGATCGAGACTGTCCTGGCTAACACAGTGAAACCCCGTCTCTACTAAAAATACAAAAAATTAGCCGGGCGTGGTTTGCGGGCGCCTGTAGTAAGTCCCAGCTACTCGAGAGTCTGAGGCACAAGAATTGCGTGAACCCGGGAGGATGAGCTTGCAGTGAGCCGAGATCGTGCCATTGTACTCCAGCCTGGGCGACAGAGAAAGACTCAGTCTCAAAAAAAAACGTATTCATTCTTTCCAGCCAGCGCCGAGTGATGGGCATTTCTCCGGACAACTGGCATAAGTGCTGCAAAACTGGAGGCAAGAGAAAGCCCTACCACAAGAAATGGAAGTATGAGTTGGGGCGCCCGGCTGCCAACACCAAGATTGGCCCCCACTGCATCCACACAGTCCGTGTGCGGTGAGGTAACAAGAAATACCGTGCCCTGAGGCTGGACGTAGGGAATTTCTCCAGGGGCTCAGAGTGTTGTACTCGTAAAACAAGGATCATCCATCTTGTCTACAATGCATCTAATAATGAGCTGGTCCGTACCAAGACTCTGGTGAAGAATTGCATCCTGCTCATCGACAGCACATGGTACCAACAGTGGTACCAGTCCCACCACGTGCTGCCCCTGGGCCGCAAGAAGGGAGCCAAGCTGACTCCTGAGGAAGAAGAGATTTTAAACAAAAAGCGATGTAAAAAAATTCAGAAGAAATATGATGAAAGGAAAAAGAATGCCAAAATCAGCAGTCTCCTGGAGGAGCAGTTCCAGCAGGGCAAGCTTCTTGCCTGCATTGCTTCCAGGCCGGGACAGTGTGGCCGAGCAGATGGCTATGTGCTAAAGGGCAAAGAATTGGAGTTCTATCTTAGGAAAATCAAGTCCCAGAAAGGCAAATAAATCCTCGTTTTGTCTTCACCCATGTAATAAAGGTATTTATTGTTCTGTTCCCCCCACCAAAAAAAAACCTTTTCATGTAACCAAATGCCACCTGTTTCCCAAAAACCTATTGAAATTAAAAATAAATTCAACAACAACAACAAAATGGCAGTTTATTGATGAAAATGTTACAAGATGCATTTAGGATAATATAGCCAAAAGAACGAAATGAAAAAAAAGAGTAAATTATTCTTAAAAACCTGACAGAACAAAATGCTAGAAAAGATGAGAAGTAACTAGAACTCTCATGTATTTCTGGTAGAAATGCAAAATGGTACAGTCATTTTAGAAAACAGATTATCAGTATCTAATAAGGTTAAACATCCTAGTACCATATAGCCCTGTAATTCTCACTCTTAGATATTTATCCAAAAGAAATAAAAACATGTATTCATATAAATACCTCTACACCAGCCTTCATAGAAGCTTTAATCATAATCACTACAACTCAAATGTCTGTCAACTGGTAAGTGGGTTAAAAAAAACGGGGGGCACCCAAGATGGCCTATAGGAACAGCTCCAGCCTCCAGCTCCCAGCGTGAGCGACACAGAAGACAGTGATTTCTGCATTTTCAACTGAGGTACCGGGTTCATCTCACTGGGGCGTGTTGAACAGTCAGTATTGGTCAGCGGGTGCAACCGGACCAGCGAGAGCTGAAGCAGGGCGAGGCATCGCCTCATCTGGGAAGCACAAGGGGGAAGGGAATTCCTTTTCCTAGCCAAGGGAAACTGAGACACACAACACTTGGAAAATCGGGTAACTCCCACCCTAATGCTGCGCTTTACCAAGGGTCTTAACAAACGCACACCAGGAGATTATATCCCACACCTGGCCTGGAGGGTCCGAAGCCCAGGGAGCCTCCCTCATTGCTAGCCCAGCAGTCTGAGATCTAACTGCAAGGTGGCAGCGAGGCTGGCGGAGGGGTGCCCGCCATTACTGAGGCTTAAGTAGGTAAACAAAGCACTGTTCACAATAGCAAAGACTTGGAATCAACCCAAATGTCCATCAGTGACAGACTGGATTAAGAAAATGTGGCACATATACACCATGGAATACTATGCAGCCATAAAAAAGGATGAGTTCATGTCTTTTGTAGGGACATGGATGCAGCTGGAAATCATCATTCTCAGCAAACTATGGCAAGAACAGAAAACCGAACACCACATATTCTCACTCATAGGTGGGAATTGAACAATGAGATCACTTGGACACAGGAAGGAGAACATCACACACTGGCCTTATTGTGGGGAGGGGGGAGGGGAGAGGGATAGCATCATTAGGAGATGTACCTAATGTAAATGACGAGTTAATGGGTGCAGCACACCAACATGGCACGTGTATACATATGTAACAAACCTGCACATTGTGCACATGTACCCTAGAACTTAAAGTATAATTAAAAAAAAAAAAAAAACAGTGGTGTATCTACACAATAGGATACCATTCAGGAATAAAAAGCAACAAGCCGCTAATACATGGAAAAACATACATACAAAATGAAAACATCAAACAGCAAAGATTAAATAAACTCTGTCATTCCATTTACTTGAGTTTCTGGAGAGAAAAAACTGTGAAAACCAGATAAGTGGTGTGAGAGGTTAAGGATGAGGGTAGGGGATTGACTGTAGAGGATTACAGGGGAAATTTGGGCAGTGATGGTGATAGTTATACAACTCTATGCATTTGTCAAAATGGCAAATTTTTAAAATCTACATTTTGTCATTGCTGTTGGTACCTAAAAATATAATTGAGTTTTTGTATATTTATCTAAGAACCAGTAAACTTGCTTAACTTTCCTATTACTGGTAATAATTTTTATCGGGATGATATTGAATTTTCTGTGTATTGGATTTTATATAACTTGTGAATTGCTATTGGATTTTATATAACTTGTGAATTGTAAGGGTTTTGCTACTTTTCTTTAATTCCTTATATTTTTATTTGTTTTTATTACAATGACTACACTTTCAATTAAAATATTGTCCCTGAATTATATAGAAATGTTTTTAAAATTTTTACTATGAATTATATTTGCAGTAGCTTTTTATAAGATGCTGTCAGTTTCAGGATGTGTTCTCATATTCCTAGTTTTATATAAATTTTTATTATTGATAGATGTGTTAGTCACCTTGGGCTGCCATACCAAAACAAAAATGTAGACTGGGTAGCTTAAACAACAGAAATGTATTTTCTCACAGTTTTGAAAGCTACAAGTCCCAGATCAAGTGCCAGCTGATGCCGTTTCTAGTGAGGTCTCTCCTCCTGGCTAGTAGATAGCTGCCTTCTTGATGCATCCTCACAGGGAAGAGAGAGAAAGGGAGAAAGAGCATTCTTCCTCTTGTAGGGTCACTAATCCCATCATAAAGGCCCCACCCTCATGATCTAATAAACCATGATTACCTCCCAAAGACTCCATGACCAATAATCATCATATTGGGTGTTAGGGCTTAAAAACACTAATTTTAGAGGGACGCAATTCAGTCCATAGCAATGTGTATTGAATTATTATTAAATGCTTTTTCTCTACCTATTGAGGTGAATATTACACTTTTCTCTTTTACTCTGTCAATGTGATAAATTAAACTAAAGGCTTTATAGTGTCAAATCTTCCTTATATTCCTGAAATAAAGTCTACTTAGCCATGATGCATTATTTTATTTATTTATTGCTTGATTCACATTGCTTTGCTAACAGGTTATTTAGAATGTCTAAATAAACATAAAGAACATAATTTGCAGTTATCTTTTAAGCTATTAGCAGTCTATAATATTTTAAATTCTGTTCAGGAATATATCAAGGGTATAAAAAATGTAGACAGGTTTTTATTCTTATTATTATATTGGATGATTTATACACAATTGGGCTCAGATGTTTTGGGGTGGTTTTGTTTGTTTGTTTGTTTTGAGACAGAGCTGTCACCCAGGCTAGAGTGCAGTAGTGTGATCTTGGATCACTGCAACCTCTGCCTCCAAGTTCAAGCAATTCTTGTGCCTCAGCCTAGCTGGGACTACAGGCCCACACCACCACACCAGCTAATTTTTTGTATTTTTAGTAGAAATGGGATTTCATCATGTTGGACAGGCTGATCTCAAACTCCTGACCTCAAGTGATCCTCCTCCCTAGGCTCCAAAAGGGTTGGCATTACGGGTGTGAGCCACTGCACCCAGTCAGGGATCAGACGTTTCTTAAAACGTGACAAAACACAGCTATAAATCCAACTAACCTAGAAAAATGTTGAATTAGTAGATTTTATACTTCTCTCTTCTCTAATGGTTATAAGTCTATTAAAGTTTTCTATTTTACCTTGAGTCCATTTCTAAAAACAGTCAAGTGTTTTGTGTTTTCAGATGCATTGGCATAAAGTTGTTCATAGTGTTCTCTTATGATTTTTTCATCTCTACTGGATCACTAGTCATTCCCTTTTTCAGGTCTAATACTTTTTATTTATATGTACTCTTATTTTTATCTTGATCAAGTTTGCCAGTTTTCTGTTTTATTAAGCTTCCTAAAAACCTAGCCTTTTTTTAATCTCATTCTCTTAATTTTTTTTTATTATACTTTAAGTTCTAGGGTACATGTGCATAACGTGCAGGTTTGTTACATATGTATACTTGTGCCATGTTGTTGTGCTGCACCCATCAACTCGTCAGCACCCATCAATTCGTCATTTATATCAGGTATAACTCCCAATGCAATCCCTCCCCCCTCCCCCCTCCCCATGATAGGCCCCGATGTGTGATGTTCCCCTTCCTGAGTCCAAGTGATCTCATTGTTCAGTTCCCACCTATGAGTGAGAACATGCGGTGTTTGGTTTTCTGTTCTTGTGATAGTTTGCTAAGAATGATGGTTTCCAGCTGCATCCATGTCCCTACAAAGGACGCAAACTCATCCTTTTTTATGGCTGCATAGTATTCCATGGTGTATATGTGCCACATTTTCTTAGTCCAGTCTGTCACAGATGGACATTTGGGTTGATTCCAAGTCTTTGCTGTTGTGAATAGTGCCACAATAAACATACGTGTGCATGTGTCTTTATAGCAGCATGATTTATAATCCTTTGGGTATATACCCAGTAGTGGGATGGCTGGGTCATATGGTACATCTAGATCTAGATCCTTGAGGAATCGCCATACTGTTTTCCATAATGGTTGAACTAGTTTACAATCCCACCAACAGTGTAAAAGTGTTCCTATTTCTCCACATCCTCTCCAGCACCTGTTGTTTCCTGACTTTTTAATGATTGCCATTCTAACTGGTGTGAGATGGTATCTCTTTGTGGTTTTGATTTGCATTTCTCTGATGGCCAGTGATGATGAGCATTTTTTCATGTGTCTGTTGGCTGTATGAATGTCTTCTTTTGAGAAATGTCTGTTCACATCCTTTGCCCACTTTTTGATGGGGTTGTTTGTTTTTTTCTTGTAAATTTGTTTGAGTTCTTTGTAGATTCTGGATATTAGCCCTTTGTCAGATGAGTAGATTGCAAAAATTTTCTCCCATTCTGTAGGTTGCCTGTTCACTCTGATGGTAGTTTCTTTTGCTGTGCAGAAGCTCTTTAGTTTAATCATATCCCATTTGTCAATTTTGGCTTTTGCTGCCGTTGCTTTTGGTGTTTTAGACATGAAGTCCTTGCCCATGCCTATGTCCTGAATGTTACTACCTAGGTTTTCTTCTAGGGTTTTTATGGTATTAGGTCTAACATTTAAGTCTCTCATTCTCTTAATTTTTGTTCTTGTCTCTACTACTTACTTCCTTCTACTTATTGGACTTGGTCTGTGTTCTATAGATTATTTTCTGAATAAATAAAATTCACTCAATATTTACCTTTTATTTGGGTAATGATGATTAAATTACCTTATGCTTAGAAATGAATAAAAAATAACTTAATAAACATGATGTACCTAGCTAAAGAAATAAGATGCTATGGAGACAACTTTTATTTCCCTCCTCTTCCTTTCTATCAGAAATAACCACTATCTAGCCGGATGAACTGGCTCACAGCTGTAATCCCAGCACTTTGGGAGGCTGAGGCAGGCAGATTGCTTGAGGCCAGTAGTTCAAGACCATCCTGGCCAACATGGTGAAACCCCATCTCTACTAAAAACACAAAAACTAGCTGGGTATGGTGGACCATGCCTGTAATCCCAGCTTCTTAGGAGGTTGAGGTGCTTGAACCCAGGAGGCAGAGATTGCAGTGAGCTGAGATCATACCACTACACTCCAGCATAGGCGACAGGGCAAGACTCTGTCTCAAAAAAAAAGTTTAAAGTTTAAAGGTTATCATGCAAATGTGTATTTTACTTTACTATGTAGGTATGCAACAGTAACCAACATAGAGTATTATTGTGCATAGCTTTAAACTTACTATAAATGGGATGATGTCAGCAAGAGTCTAGAATAGAAATTTCCAGTACTCAAGCTTTTGCAGAAACACAAACTGGAACAACTATCCACACATGAAAATACTTTTATAAGGGCTAGGGAATCCAGGTGAGAGATTACAGGACTTGGGTAGAGGACAGAAATAAGAAATGACACGTTGAAGATGGTAGGAAAGACAGTTTCATATTGCCCACATCACCTCTCCCCACCAGCCTGAGCATACAGAACGGAGAGATACCCTCCACATAGGAGAGGGCGAGTGAAATGGTCACCCAACTTTCCCACACACCCCAACACTAAGCCTACCCCAGTAAACTCTAGTGTCAACCCAGTCCCCACAATCCCAGGTTCCAGGTCTACCCCCATGGCCACAGGATCCAGGCCAGCTCCCACAGATCTCAGAACAAGATTTGCCCCAGTGGACCCCAGCACCACTCTGACCCCTGTAGACTCAGGCTCAAGGGTCATCCTAGCAGCAACTTGGCCCCTATGAACCCAGCCTTCAAGCTGACACCCACGGGCATGGACTGTTGACCTGCCCCCACAGTCCTAAGTTCCAGGTTTAGCTTCCATAGACACAGGCTCTAGAAAGCCTCCCACGGACCAAACACCAGGCCAGTCCCTTGGTACCGGGGCAATATACACTTTCACCTGTTGCCCCAGGCGCCACGCCAGCCCACACAAGAACTCCAGAAGCAAGTCTGTCCATGGATCCATCCAGATGGCTTGCTCTGAATCTCTAGATGGGCTGACTAGTAAAGGGCTCTTCCTGCCAAAGCCAGTCTGTAGCAGACCGGGTGCAGAAAGGGTGCCTATTCCTTCAAATGTGTAGACACCAATGCAAGGCCACAAAGATCACAAATAATCAGGCAAATATGACACCATCAGATAAATAAAAAGTAACTGACACTAAAGAAATGGAGATCTATGAATTTCCTGACACAGAATTCAAAATAATTGTCTCAAAGAAGTTCAGTGAGCTACAAGAGAACAACTAAATGAAATCAGGAAAACAATATGTGAGCAAAAAGAAAAGTTTGACAAAGAGATAGAAACCTGTGTTAGACCATTCTTGCTATAAAGAAATACCTGAAACTGGGTAATTAGTAAAGAAAATAGATAGGCCGGGTGCGGTGGCTCACACCTGTAATCCCAACACTTTGGGAGACCAAGGTGGGAGGATCACTGGAGGTCGGAGTTCAAGACCAGTCTGACCAACATGGTGAAACCCCATCTCCACTAAAAGTACAAAACTTAGCCAGACATGGTGGTGCATGCCTGTAATCCCAGCTACTTGGAAGGCTGAGGCAGGAGAATTGCTTGAACCTGGGAGGCAGAGGTTGCAGTAAGTCGAGATCGCACCATTGCACTCCAGCCTGGGCAGCAAAAGTGAAACTCTGTCTCAAAAATAAAAGAAAAGAAAGTAAGTTTAATTGGCTTGCAGTTCTGCAAACTCTGCAGGAAACATGGCATTGGCATTTGCTCAGCTTCTGGGGAGGCCTCAGGAAACTTTCCCTCATGGCATAAGGCAAAGCAGGAGCAGGCACATCACACGGTGAAAAGTGAAAACAGGAGCAGGTGGAAGGAGTAGATGCCATGCACTTTTAAACAACCAGATCTCACCATAACTCACTATTGTGAGGATTGTACCAAGGAGATGATGCTAAATCATTCATGAGAAATCTGCTCTCATGATTCAAACACCTCCTACCAGGCCCCATCTCCAACACTGGGAATTACATTTCATCATGAGATTTAGAGGGAACACATATTCAAACTATACCAAAACCATAAAAAAAGAACTGATACAGGTTGGCTGTGTCCCCACCCAAATCTCCAATTGTAGCTCCCATAATTCCTATGTGTTGTGGGAGGGACCTAGTGGAAGATAACTGAATCATGGTGGCAGTTTCCTTCATACTGTTCTTGTTGTAGTGAATAAGTCTCATGAGATCTGATGGCTTTATAAGGTGTACCCCCTTTCACTTAGTTCTCATTTTTCTCTTGCCTGCCACCATGTAAGACATGCCTCTCCCCTTCTGCCATGATTGTGAGGACTCCCCAGCCACATAGAACTGTGAGTCCATTAAACTTTTTTTTTTATGAATTACTCAGTGTCAGTATGCCTTTATCAGCAACATGAAAACAGACTAATACAAGGACCAAACAAAAATCCTAGAGCTGAGAATACAATGACTAAAATGCGAAATTCAGTAGAGAGTTTCAATGGACTCAATTAAGTAGAATAAAGAATCAGTGAGCTTGAAAATAGATCATTTGAAAATAACCAGAGAAACAAACAGAAAAAGAATGAAAAAGAGTAAAGAATTCTTATGGAACTCATAGGGCCCCAAAAAGTAAGCTAATATTCATACTGTGGGAGTCCCAAAAGGAGCAGAAAAAGAGAAAGGGAAAGAAAGCCTACATATGAAATAATAATGAAAAATTTCCTAAATCTGGAGAGGGAAACGAATATCCAGATCCATAAAAACCAAAGAACCACCAATATTAAATATAAGGAGATCTTTATTGAGATATATCATAATTGAATTCTCAAAAGTTAAATACAAAGAGAGAACTTTGAAAGTAGCTAGATAGGTCAGGTGCAGTAGTTCACTCCTGTAATCCCAACACTTTAGGAGGCCAAGACGGATGTATCACATGAAGGTCAGGAGTTCCAGACCAGCCTGGTCAACATGGTGAAATCCTGTCTTTATTAAAAATACAAAAATCAGCTGGGCATGGTGGCAAGTGTGTGTAACCCCAGCTATTTGGAAGGTTGAAGCAGGAGAATTGCTTGAACCTTGGAGGTGGAGGTTGCAGTGAGCTGAGACACTGCACTCCAATCTGGGTGACATAGTGAGACTCCATCTCAAAAAATAAAAAATAATAAAAAATAAGCCAGGCACGGTGGCTCACACCTGCAATCCCAGCACTTTGGGAGGCCGAGGCAGGCAGATCATGAGGTCAGGAGATGGAGACCATCCTGGCTAGTACTGTAAAACCCCATCTCTACTAAAAATACAAAAAAGTTAGCCAGGCATGGTGGCAGGCACCTGTAGTTCCAGCCACTCAGGAGGTTGTGGCAGGAGAATGGCGTGAACCCGGGAGGTGGACCTTGCATTGAGCCTAGATCGTGCCGCTGCACTCCAACCTGGATGACAGAGGGAGGTTCCATCTCAAAATAAATAAATAAATAAAAAGTAAAAAAATAAAAAATAAATAAAAAGAAAGTAGATAGATAAGAGTGATTTGTCACATACAAAGAAATCTTCATATAAATGTCAGCAGATTTCTAAACAGAAACCTTGCATGCCAGGAGAGTAGGATGATATATTCAAAGTTCTAAAAGAAAAAAAAATTACCAACCAAGAATATTATACCTAACCAACACTCCTGCAGAAAGAAAAGAGCAGAAAGAAGAGAAATAAAGACTTTCCCAGAAATATAAAAGCTGTGGGAGTTTATCACCGTTAGACCTGCCTTACAAGAAATGCTAAAAGGAGTTTTTCAAGTTGACACAAAATGATGCTAACTAACAATATAAAAACATAAAACTCACCATAAAGGAAGACCCAGTGGTAGTCTTCCTTTCCACAGTGAAGATTGAACCTCAAAATCTGTTTTATAAGAAGAAAAAAACCCAGAATTTTTTAAACACTGTTCTAAAAATAATCTTGTTCACCTGTTAGTAACTTTGGTCTTTAATAAAATATTCCAGGCTCAGCATGGTGGCTCATACCTATAATCCCAGCACTTTGGGAGGCCAAGGCCATCAGATTGCTTATGTTCATGAGTTCCAGACCAGCCTGGGCAACATGGTAAAACCCCGTCTTTACAAAAAACACAAAAAATTAGCCAGGCATTGTGCTATGCACTTGTGGTCTCAGCTTCTTGGGAGGCTAAGGTGGGAGGATTGCTTGAGCCCAGGAGGTTGAGGCTGCAGTGAGCCATAATCATGTCACCGCACTCCAGCTTAGGCAACAGAGAGAGACCCTTTCTTAAAAAAATAAACTAATAAAATATGCATTCTAATGTTAATTTTATTTTGCCATAATTAATGCAAAATATTCTTGTTTGCTTTCTTATTTTGGTGTCTTGAAAATAAATGTGATTCAATTTTATAGCAGATATTGCTATAATACTGCTGTAAACCTAAAACTGCTCTAGAAAATAAAGCCAATATATTTTTAAAGTAAAAATTAACAAGCAAATGGAATCACACTGTACATATCCTTCTAGGATGCCTTTTTTTCCTTACTCAACATTAAGTGGTTGAGATTAAACTAAACTCAGTTATGGTTTGCTTGTTTAACTGCTATATAATATCAATTCATTCATTTATAATTTGCACATACACAATTTATTTGTTTACTTTCTCACTGATATATATATAGGTTGGGTCCCAATTTTTTGCAATAATAAATAATGTAGCTATGAACACTCTTGTAAGTGTTTTGTGCCTAGTATGAGTTACTTTAGGATATGTTATTTCCTTATAGTGGAATTGTTGGGTCCTAAAGAACCAACTCTAAAACTATTACCAAGATGTTTTCTAAAGTAGCAGTATCAATTTACATTCTCTCCAGCTCTATTATGAAAGTTTTATTATCATTTCAAATTCTAGACTGCATTTGAAATTTTGAGTTTTACATTTTTGCCAATATGATTGTGTGAAATACTAATTTGTTTCTTCTTCTTCCTTCAGTACATGGATTTAAAGCTATAAATTCCTAAGTATTGCTTTAGCTACTTCTTATCAATTTTCATGTGCAATTCTTTTTCATTGTTGCTTAGTACTAAATCTTTACTAGTTTCTATCTTGTTATCTTTTTCAACCCATGAATTATTTTTAAATGTGCTTTTTAGAAAAATTATAAATGTACAAGTGATATGGGAGTATTGTTTTGTTCATGATTAATCATTTTATCACATATGGTCAGAGAATGTGGTTTGTGTAACATTGGCTGTTTGGTATATTTTGAGACTTGCTTTGTAACCTAGTAACTGGTCAAGTTTTATAACTGTTTCAGGTGTATTTGAAAAGAATGAATATTCTAGAACTGTTGCAAAAGGTCCAGTGTTCCTAGTGTTCCTTATAGACCTATTCTATCCACAATCATAATAGAAAATGAAGGCAATTGTGTTTTTTAAATTTTTCGTGGCTTAATCAAAAAACCAATTAATGACAGAAATGCATTAATACATTCTATATTTATTATAGATTTGTCCATTTTTTTCTGTGATTCTGTTTTCTTTTGTGTTTGCTTTGTCTGGAAGGCTATGTCATTAGGTTTATGTAAGTATAAGGCATACGCAAGGAAAATACTCCAATTATATCATAAAACTCTTTATCCTTAAATTTTTATTTTAGGTTCAAGAGTACATGTGCAGATTTGTTATATAGGTAAATTGGATGTCACAGGGGTTTGGTGTACAGATTGTTTTATCACTCGGGTAATAAGTATAGAGCCTGACAGGTAGTTTTTCAATCCTTACCCTCATTCTATCCTCCATCCTCAAGTAGGCTCCGACGTCTATTGTTCCATTTTTTGTGTTCATATGTACTCGATGTTTAGCTCCCACTTAAAGTGAGAACATATGATATTTGGTTTTCTGTTCCTATGTTAGTTTACTTAGGATAATAACCTCTAGCCCCATCCATGTTGCTGAAAGGACACGATTTCATTTTTTTTATTGCTGCATAGTATTCCTTGGTGTGTATGTGCCCCATTTCCTTTATCCATTCTACCATCATTGGGCATTTAGGTAGATTCTATGTCTTTGCTATTGTGCTGCAATGAACATACACATGCATATGTGTCTTTATGGTAGAACGATTTATATTCCTTTGGGTATATATGCTATAATGGTTTTGCTGGGTCAAATGCTAGCTCTGCTTTGAGTTCTTTGAGAAATCACCAAACTACTTTCCACAGTGACTGAATTAATTTACCTTTCCACCAGCAGTGAATAAGCATTTCCTTTTCTCCACAACCTTGCCAGCATCTGTTACTTTTTGACACTTTAATAGTAGTCATTCTGACGTGTGTGAGATGACATCTCACTGCAGTTTTGATTTGCATTTCTCTAATAATAAGTGATGTTGAGCATTTTTTCATGTGCTTGTTGGCCACGTATGTGTCTTCTTCTGATAAGCGCCTGTTTAACAATGCTTTTTATATTATTGCCTATATATTTAGTCTGCTATTAATATTACTATGCTGGCTACTTTTAGATAATATTTGGTTATTATTTGAATGTACCAATATGTACATTTCCTTTGCTTTTGATAAGTCTAGTCTGCTTTTCCAAGTTTGCTACTCCAACATGTGAGTATCTGTCTTTTTTAACTGGTAAAGGTTTATTTACCATTATTATAATTACCAGTGTATTTCCATTTATATATGTTATTTTATCTTTAGTTCCTTTTTACTATAATTGTTCCTTACTGTTTTCTACCTGCACATTTTCAGTGGAATTAGCTGAGTTTTCTTTCTTCCCTTTTCTAGCCTACTAATTTAAAAATTTGAACTCTATTAGCATTCTATTGGACATTAATATTCTATTTTTTTGTTATTATACTTTAAGTTCTAGGGTACATGTGCATAATGTGCAGGTTTGTTACATATGTATGCATGTGCCATATTGGTTTGCTGCACCCATTAACTCATCATTTACATTAGGTATCTCTCCTAATGCTATCCCTCCCCAATTCCCCCATCCCACAATAGGCCCCAGTGTGTGATGTTCCCCACCCTGTGTCCAAATGTTCTCACTGTTCAGTTCCCACCTATGAGTGAGAACATGTGGTGTTTGGTTTTCTGTCCTTGCGATAGTTTGCTAAGAATGATGGTTTCCAGCTTTATCCATGTCCCTACAAAGGACATTAATTCATCCTTTTTATGGCTGCATAGCATTCCATGGGGTATATGTGCCACATTTTCTTAATCCAGTCTATCAGTGATGGACATTTGGGTTGGTTCCGAGTCTTTGCTATTGTGAATAGTGCCACAATAAACATATGTGTGCATGTGTCTTCATCGCAGCATGATTTATAATCCTTTGGGTATATACCCAGTAATGGGATTGCTGGGTCTATTGGTATTTCTAGTTCTAGATCCTTGAGGAATTGCCACACAATCTTCCACAATGGTTGAACTAGTTTACACTCCCACCAGCAGTGTAAAAGTGTTCTTATTTCTCCACATCTTCTCCAGCACCTGTTGTTTCCTGACTTTTTAATGATTGCCGTTCTAACTGGCGTGAGATGGTATCTCATTGTGGTTTTGATTTGCATTTCTCTGATGACCAGTGGTGATGAGCATTTTTTCATGTCTGTTGGCTGCATAAATGTCTTCTTTTGAGAAGTGCCTGTTCATATCCTTTGCCCACTTTTTGATGGGGTTCTTTGATTTTTTTCTTGTAAATTTGCTTAAGTTCTTTGTAGATTCTGGATATCAGCCCTTTGTCAGATGGGTAGATTGCAAAAATTATCTCCCATTCTGTAGGCTCCCTGTTCACTCTGATGGCAGTTTCTTTTGCTGTGCAGAAGCTTTTTAGCTTAATTAGGTCCCATTTGTTTATTGTGGCTTTTGTTGCCATTGCTTTTGGTGTTTTAGTCATGAAGTCCTTGCCCATGCCTGTGTCCTGAATGGTGTTGCCTATGTTTTCTTCTAGGGCCTTTATGGTTTTAGGTCTAACATATCAGTCTTTAATCCATCTTGAATTAATTTTTGTACAAGGTGTAAGGAAGGGATCCAGTTTCAGCTTTCTACATATGGCTAGCCAGTTTTCCCAGCACCATTTATTAAACAGGGAATCCTTTCCCCATTTATTATTTTATTATTTCCCCATTTATTATTTTTATCAAAGATCAGATGGTTGTAGATGTGTAATGTTATTCCTGAAGACTCTGCTCTGTTCCATTGGTCTATATCTCAGTTTTGGTACCAGTACAATGCTGTTTTGGTTACTGTAGCTTTGTGGTATAGTTTGAAGTGAAAGAGCATGATGCCTCCAGCTTTAATTCTTTTTGCTTAGGAATATCTTGGCAATGAAGTCTCTTTTTTGGTTCCATATGAACTTTCAAGTCGTTTTTTCCAATTCTGTGAATAAAGTCATTGGTAGCTTCATGGGGATGGCATTGAATCTATAAATTACCTTGGGCAGTATGGCCATTTTCATAATATTAATTCTTCCTATCCATGAGCATGGAATATTCTTCCATTTGTTCGTGTACTCTTTTATTTCATTGAACAGTGGTTTGTAGTTCTCCTTGAAGAGGTCCTTCACATCCCTTGTAAGGTGGATTCCTAGGTATTTTATTCTCTTTGTGGCAATTGTGAATGCGAGTTCACTCATGATTTGCCTCTCTGTTTGTCTGTTATTGGTGTATAGGAATGCTTGTGATTTTTGCACATTGATTTTGTATCCTGAGACTTTGCTGAAGTTGCTTATCAGCTTAAGCAGATTTGAGGCTGAGATGATGGGGTTTTCTAAATATACAATAATGTCATCTGCAAAGAGGGACAATTTGACTTCCTCTTTTCCTAATTGAATAGACTTTATTTCTTTCTCTTGCCTGATTGCCCTGGTCAGAACTTCCAACACTATGTTGAATAGGAGTGGTGAGAGGGGCATCCCTGTCTTGTGCCTGTTTTCAAAGGGAATGCTTCCAGTTTTTGCCCATTCAGTATGATATTGGCTGTGGGTCTGTCATCAGTAGCTCTTATTATTTTGAGATACGTTCCATTAATACCTAGTTTATTGAGAGTTTTTAGCATGAAAGGCTGTTGAATTTTGTCGAAGACCTTTTATGCATCTATTGAGACAATCATGTGATTTTTGTCTTTTGTTCTGTTTATGTGATGCATTACGTTTATTGATTTGAGTACGTTGAACCAGCCTTGCATCCCAGGGATGAAGCCAACTTGATTGTGATGGATAAGCTTTCTGATATGCTGATGGATTGCCAGTATTTTATTGAGGATTTTCGCATCAATGTTCATCAGGGATATTGGTCTAAAAATCTCCTTTTTTGGTGTGTCTCTGCCAGGCTTTGGTATCAGGATGATGCTGGCCTCATAAAATGAGTTAGGGAGGATTCCCTCTTTTTCTATTGATTGGAATAGTTTCCGAAAGAATGGTACCAGCTCCTCTTTGCACCTCTGGTAGAATTCAGCTGTGAATCCATCTGGTCTTGGATTTTTTTGGTTGGTAGGCTATTAATTATTGTCTCAATTTCAGAGCCTGTTATTGATCTACTCAGAGATTCAACTTCTTCCTGGTTTAGTCTTGGGAGGGAGTATGTGTCCAGGAATTTATCCATTTCTTCTAGATTTTCTAGTTTATTTGCATAGAGGTGTTTGTAGTATTCTCTGATAGTAGTTTGTATTTCTGTGGGATTGGTGGTGATATCCTCTTTATCACTTTTTATTGCACCTATTTGATTCTTCTCTCTTTTCTTCTTTTTTAGTCTTGCTAGTGGTCTATCAATTTTTGTCTATCTTTAAAAAAAAAACAGCTCCTGAATTCATGGATTTTTTGAAGGGTTTTTTGTGTCTCTATCTCCTTCAGTTCTGCTCTGATTTTAGTTATTTCTTGCCTTCTGCTAGCTTTTGAATGTGTTTGCTCTTGCTTCTCTAGTTCTTTTAATTGTGATATTAGGGTGTCGATTTTAGATCTTTCCTGCTTTCTCTTGTGGGCATTTAGTTCTATAAATTTCCCTCTACACACTGCTTTAAATGTGTCCCGGAGATTCTGGTATGTTGTATCTTTGTTCTCATTGGTTTCAAAGAATATCTTTATTTTTGCCTTCATTTTATTATTTACCCAGTAGTCATTCAGGAGTAGGTTGTTCAGTTTCCATGTAGTTGTGTGGTTTTGAGTGAGTTTCTAAGTCCTGTTTTCTAATTTTATTGCACCGTGGTCTGAGAGACAGTTTGCTGTGATTTCTGTTCTTGTACATTTGCTGAGGAGTGCTTTACTTCCATCTATGTGATCGATTTTGGGATGTGGTGCTGAGAAGAATGTATATTCTGTTTATTTGGGATGGAGAGTTCTGTAAATGTCTATTAGGTCAGCTTTGTGCAGAGCTGAGTTCAAGTCCTGGATATCCTTGTTAACCTTCTGTCTCGCTGATTTGTCTAATATCAACAGTGGGGTGTGAAAAGTCTCCCATTATTATTGTGTAGGAGTCTAAGTGCCTTTGTAGGTCTCTAAGATTTTGCTTTATGAATATGGGTGCTCCTGTATTGGGTGCATATATATTTAGGATAGTTAGCTCTTCTTGTTGAGTTGATCCCTTTACCATTATGTAGTGGCCTTCTTTGTCTCTTTTGAACGTTGTTAGTTTAAAATCTGTTTTATGAGAGACTAGGATTGCAACCCCTGCTTTTCATTTGCTTGGTAGATCTTCCTCCATCCCTTTATTTTGAGCCTGTGTGTGTGTCTGCATATGAGATGGGTCTCCTGAATACAGCACACTGATGGGTCTTGACGCTTTATCCAATTTGCCAGTCTGTGTCTTTTTTGGGGGGGCCTTTAGCCCATTTACACTTAAAGTTAATATTGTTACATGTGAATTTGATCCTGTCATTATGATGTTAGCTGGTTATTTTGCCATTAATTGATGCAATATCTTCCTAACATCGATGGTCTTTACAATTTGGCATGTTTTTGCAGTGGCTGGTACTGGTTTTTCTTTTCCATCTTTAGTGCTCCCTTCAGGAGCTCTTGTAAGGCAGGCTTGGTGGTAACAAAAATCTCTGAGCATTTGCTTGTCTGTAAAGGATTTTATTTCTCCTTCACTTATGATGCTTAGCTTGGCTGGATATTAAATTCTGGGCTGAAAATTCTTTTCTTTAAGAATGTTGAATATTGTCCCCTGCTCTCTTCTGTCTTGTAGAGTTTCTGCCGAGAGATCTGCTGTTAGTCTGATTGGCTTCCCTTTGTGGGTAACCCAATCTTTCTCTCTGGCTGCCCTTAACATTTTTTCCGTCATTTCAACCTTGGTGAATCTGACAATTATGTGTCTTGGGGTTACTCTTGTTGAGGAGTATCTTTGTGGTGTTCTCTGTATTTCCTGAATTTGTATGTTGGCCTGCCTTGCTAGTTTGGGGAAGCTCTCCTGGATAATATCCTGAAGACTGTTTTCCAACTTGGTTCCATTCTCCCTGTCACTTCCAGGTACACCAGTCAAACGTAGATTTGGTCTTTTCACATAGTCCCATATTTCGTGAAGACTTTGTTCGTTTCTTTTTACTCTTTTTTCTCTAAACTTATCTTCTCGCTTTATTTCATTAATTTGATTTTCATTCACTGATACCCTTTCTTCCATTTGATCAACTCGGCTACTGAAGCTTGTGCATGCATCACATAGCTCTCATGCCATGGTTTTCTGCTCCATCAGGTCATTTAAGGTCTTTTCTACACTGTTTATTCTAGTTAGCCTTTTGTCTAATCTTTTTTCAAGGTTTTTAGCTTCCTTGCAAGTGGGTTCAAACATCCTCCTTTAGCTCGAAGAAGTTTGTTATTACTGACCTTGTGAAGCCTACTTCTGTCAACTCATCAAAGTCATTCTCCATCCAGCTTTGTTCCATCACTGACAAGGAGCTACAATCCTTTGGAAGACAAGAGGTGCTCTGGTTTTTAGAATTTTCAGCTTTTCTGCTCTGGTTTCTCCCCATCTTTATGGTTTTATCTACCTTTGGTCTTTGATGTTGGTGACCTACAGATGGGGTTTTGGTGTGGATGTCCTTTTTGTTGATGTTGATGCTATTCCTTTCTGTTTGTTAGTTTTCTTTCTAACAGTCGGGTTCCTCAGATGCAGGTCTGTTGGACTTTGCTGGAGGTCCACTCCAGACCCTGTTTGCCTGGGTATCACCATCAGAGGCTATAGAATGGCAAATATTGCTGCCTGATCCTTCCTCTGGAAGCTTCGTCTCAGAGGGGCACATAGCTATATGAGGTGTCATTTGGCCCCTACTGGGAGGTGTCTCCCAGTTAGGCTACACAGGAGTCAGGGACCCACTTTAGGAGGCGGTCTGTCTGTTCTCAGAGTTCAGACACCATGTGGGAGAATCACTGCTCTCTTCAGAACTGTCAGACAGGGGCGTTTAAGTCTGCAAAAGTTTCTGCTGCCTTTTGTTCAGCTATGCTCTGCCCCGAGAGGTGGAGTCTACAGAGGCAAGCAGGCCTTGTTGAGATGTGGTGGGCTCCACCCAGTTCACACTTCCTGGCCACTTTGTTTACCTACTCAAGCCTCAGCAATGGTGGAGGCCCCACCCCAGCAAGGCTGCCGCCTCGCAGCTTGATCTTGGACTGCTGCACTTGTAGTGAGCAAGGCTCTGTGGGTGTGGGACCCACTGAGCCAGGCATGGGATATAATCACCTGGTGTGCCATTTGCTAAGACTATTGGAAAAGTGCAGTATTTGGGTGGCAGTGACCTGATTTTCCAGCTACAGTCTGTCATGGCTTCCCTTGGCTAGGAAAGGGAAATACCCCAACCCCTTGCACTTCCTGGTGAGGTAATGCCCTGCCCTGCTTCAGCTCACCCTTTGTGGCCTGCACCCACTGTCCAACCAGTCCCAATGAGATGAACCAGGTACCTCAGTTGGAAATGCAGAAATCACCCGCCTTCTTCATCAATCATGCTGGGAGTTGCAGACTGGAGCTGTTTCTTATCAGCCATCTTGGAACCAGCTCCCTAATAATCTATTTCTATTATTTTTGTGTTTTCTCTTAACTTTTAACATGCTGTGATGGTTAATTTATATGTCAACTTTCTGGGCTAAGGGATGCTTGTAAAGCTAGTAAAACATTATTTCTCCGTGTGTCTCTGAGACTGTTTTTAGAAGAGATTATTATTTGAATCATCACCCCGATTAAAAATTTCACTCATAATCTAATCCATTGAGAGCATGGATAGAACACTCACAATCCAATCCATTGAGTACATGGATAGAACACTCATAATCCAACCATCCAAGCCATTGAAAGCATGGATAGAAAGGGCAAAGTTGCTCTCAGTTTGAGCCAGGACATCCTTCTTCTTCTAAGACATTAGCTCCTTGGTTCCCAGCCCTTCAGACTCAGACTGAATTATCCCACTAGGTTTCCTAGCTCTCCAGCTTACGGATGGCAGATTGTGAGACTCTTTGCCTTCTATAATTATGTGGGTCAAGTCTCATAAAATGTATATCCTATTGGTTCTGTTTCTATGTAGAATCCTGACTAATACACATGCATATCTGACTTAACAAAATGTAAGATTAATGAGTACCTCTACCTTCTTCCAAATGATACTAGGATTTCAGACCGTGTTAACTACATTCACCAACCTCTTTTTTCTTACATGTTACTGTCATCTGGTATTTTATGTACACTTTGTTTTTGTTTTGTTTTACCTAATTTTTGTTTATGTTTACCCCACTGTCTGCCAATATTTTTGTTAACCATTTTCTTTATATTATGCTCCTTCCATGTGGCTTTTACGTTTTGTTCTTGAGGTTACCCTTTAGTAGTACTTTTTAGTGATGGTCTTGATAAGTTTATTTTAAAATATCTCCATTTTACTTTCACATGTACTTGTTAAATAAAAAATTCTTGGTGTGAAATGAAAAAATATTTGAGGTTAAAAAATGAAACCAGGTAGTGGTGCATCCCTATAGTCTCAGATACTCAGGAGGCTGAGGTGGGTGGATTGCTTGAGCCCTCAGGAGTTCAAGGCTACAGTGCACCATGATCACACCTGTGAATATCAACTGCACTCTAGCATGGGTAACATATCATGACTCAGTCTCAGAAAGAAAAAAGGAAAAAAAGAAGCATCCAAGACCTGAACATAGGACATACAACTATAAAACTCTTAAAAGAAAAACACAGGGGAAATGCTCCATGGCAGTGGATCTGGCAATAATTTCTTGGGTATGACACCAAAAACTCAAGCAACAAAGGCAACAAAAACAAAAATAGACAAATTGTACTACATCAGAATGAAAGACTCTGCATCAAAGTATACAATCAACACGGTAAACAGGCAACCTCTGGAATGTGAAAAACAGTTTCACATTACACATGCAATGAGAGGTTAATATTCAGAATTTAGTTTTCTTGGGACTGTTAAAAGAAAAAAAAGTAAAAATCAATAAAAATAACTTTAAAAATCAGAATATATAAAGAACTTCTACAACTCAACAACAACAAGAAAAAAGTAGCCTGATTTAAAAATAGGCAAACAACTTAAATAAACATTTCTTCAAAGAAGATACGTGAATGGCCAACAAGCATATGAAAATGTGTTCAATATCACTAAGAATTAGAGAAATGCAGATCAAAATCACAATCAAATGTCACCACATACCCTCAGATGGCTACTCTTTTCTTTTCTTTTTTTTTTTTTTTTTTTTTTTTTTTTTTTTGAGGTTTTTTTCTCAATTGTTTTTCAGTAACAGGTGGTTTTTGGCTACATGAATAAGTTATTGAGTGGTAATTACTGAGATTCTTGTGTACCCATCACCTGAGCAGTGTACACTATACCCATGGGTACAGTTTTTATCCCTCACCCCTCTCCCCCTCTTCCTCCCATGTCCCCAAATTCCATTATATCATTCTTATGCCTTTGCATCCTCATAGCTTAGCTCCCACTTACAAGTAAGAACATGTGGTTTTCTGTTCCTGCATTACTTCACTTAGAATAATGATCTCCAAGTCCAACCAGGTTGCTGCAAATGCCATTATTTCATTCCTTTTTATGGCTGAGTAGTATTCCATGGTGTATATATACCACATTTCCTTTATTCACTCATTGGTCGATAGGCATATCAGGCTGGTTCCATATTTTCACAATTGCAGATTGTGCTGCTATAAACACTGTGTGCATGTGCAAATTGTGCTGCTATAAACCAGTGTTTTTTTTTTTTTTTTTTTTTTTTTTTTTTTTCCTTTCTCATATAAGGACTTATTTTCCTCTGGGTAGATATCCAACAGTGGGATTGCTTGGTCAAACAGTAGTTCTACTTTTAGTTCTTTAAGAAATCTCCACACTGTTTTCCATAGTGGATGTACTAGTTTACATTCCTCCAATAGTGGAAAAGTGTTCTCTTTTCACCACATCCATGCCAATATCTATTATTTTTTGATGTGTTCATTATGGCCATTCTTGCAGGACTAAGGTGGTAACACATTGTGGTTTTGATTTGCATTTTCCTGATAACTAGTGAAGTTAAGATGTTTTTGTATGTTTGTTGGCCACTTATATATCTTATTTTGAAAAGTGTCTATTCATATCCTTTGCCCACTTTTGATGGTATTATTTGTTTTTTTCTTGCTGATTTGTTTGAGTTCTTTGTAGATTCTGGATACTAGTCCTTTATTGGATGCGTAGTTTGTAAATGTTTTCTGCCATTCTGTGGATTGTCTGTTTATTCTCCTGATTTTTTTTTTCTGTGCAAAACTTTTTGGTTTAATTAGGTCCTATTTATTTATTTTTTGTTTTTGTTGGATTTGCTTTTGGGTTGTTGGTCATAAACTCTCTGCTTCAGCCAATATCTAGAAGAGTTTTACTGATGTTATCTTCTAGGACTTTTATGGTTTCATGTCTTAGATTTCAGTCTTTGACCCATCTTGAGTTGATTTTTGTATAAGGTGAGAGATGAGGATCCAGTTTCACTCTTCTACATGTGGCTTGCCAGTTATCCTAGCACCATTTGTTAAATAGGGTGTCTTTCCCCACTTTATGTTTTTGTTTGCTTTGTCAGAGATCAGTTTGCTGTATGTATTTGGCCTTATTTCTGGGTTCTCTATTCTGTTCCATTGGTCTGTGTGCCTATTTTGATACAGTACCATGCTGTTTGGGTAACCATAGCCTTGTAGTATAGTTTGAAGTCAGGTAATGTGCTGTCTCCAGATTTAGTTTTGTTTTTTGGGGTTTTTGTTTTTGCTTGGTCTTCCTTTGGTTATGTGGGGTCTTTTGAGTTCCATGTGAATTTTAAGATTGCTTTTTCCACCTCCATGAAGTGGCTACTCTTTTTTATTTTTTATTTTTTATTTTTTATTATACTTTAAGTTCTAGGGTACATGCGCATAACGTGCAGGTTTGTTACATATGTATATTTGTGCCATGTTGGTGTGCTGCACCCATCAACTCGTCAGCACCCATCAATTCATCATTTATATCATGTATAACTCCCCAATGCAATCCCTCCCCCCTCCCCCCTCCCCATGATAGCCCCCGGTGTGTGATGTTCCCCTTCCCGAGTCCAAGTGATCTCATTGTTCAGTTCCCACCTATGAGTGAGAACATGCGGTGTTTGGTTTTCTCTTCTTGTGATAGTTTGCTAAGAATGATGGTTTCCAGCTGCATCCATGTCCCTACAAAGGACGGAAACTCATCCTTTTTTATGGCTGCATAGTATTCCATGGTGTATATGTGCCACATTTTCTTAATCCAGTCTGTCACAGATGGATATTTGGGTTGATTCCAAGTCTTTGCTATTGTGAATAGTGCCGCAATAAACATACGTGTGCATGTGTCTTTGTAGTAGAATAATTTATAATCCTTTGGGTATATACCCAGTAGTGGGATGGCTGGGTCATATGTACATCTAGTTCTAGATCCTTGAGGAATTGCCATACTGTTTTCCATAATGGTTGAACTAGTTTACAATCCCACCAACAGTGTAAAAGTGTTCCTATTTCTCCACATCCTCTCCAACAACTGTTGTTTCCTGATTTTTTAATGATTGCCATTCTAGCTGGTGTGAGATGGTATCTCATTGTGGTTTTGATTTGCATTTCTCTGATGGCCAGTGATGATGAGCATTTTTTCATGTGTCTGTTGGCTGTATGAATGTCTTCTTTTGAGAAATGTCTGTTCATATCCTTTGCCCACTTTTTGATGTGGTTGTTTGTTTTTTTCTTGTATATCTGTTTGAGTTCTTTGTAGATTCTGGATATTAGCCCTTTGTCAGATGAGTAGATTGCAAAAATTTTCTCCCATTCTGTAGGTTGCCGGTTCACTCTGATGGTAGTTTCTTTTGCTGTGCAGAAGCTCTTTAGTTTAATTAGATCCCATTTGACAATTTTGGCTTTTGCTGCCATTGCTTTTGGTGTTTTAGACATGAAGTCCTTGCCCATGCCTATGTCCTGAATGGTACTACCTAGATTTTCTTCTAGGGTTTTTATGGTATTAGCTCTAACATTTAAGTCTCTAATCCATCTTGAATTAATCTTCATATAAGGAGTAAGGAAAGGATCCAGTTTCAGCTTTCTACTTATGGCTAGCCAATTTTCCCAGCACCATTTATTAAATAGGGAATCCTTTCCCCATTTGTTGTTTCTCTCAAGTTTGTCAAAGATCAGATGGCTGTAGATGTGTGGTATTATTTCTGAGGACTCTGTTCTGTTCCATTGGTCTATAGCTCTGTTTTGGTACCAGTACCATGCTGTTTTGGTTACTGCAGCCTTGTAATATAGTTTGAAGTCAGGTAGCGTGACGCCTCCAGCTTTGTCCTTTTGACTTAGGATTGTCTTGGCAATGCAGGCTCTTTTTTGGTTCCATATGAACTTTAAAGCAGTTTTTTCCAATTCTGTGAAGAAACTCATTGGTAGCTTGATGGGGATGGCATTGAATCTATAAATAACCTTGGGCAGCATGGCCATTTTCACGATATTGATTCTTCCTATCCATGAGCATGGTATGTTCTTCCATTTGTTTGTGTCCTCTTTTATTTCACTGAGCAGTGGTTTGTAGTTCTCCTTGAAGAGATCCTTTACATCCCTTGTAAGTTGGATTCCTAGGTATTTTATTCTCTTTGAAGCAATTGTGAATGGAAGTTCATTCCTGGCTTGGCTCTCTGCTTGTCTGTTACTGGTGTATAAGAATGCTTGTGATTTTTGCACATTAATTTTGTATCCTGAGACTTTGCTGAAGTTGCTTATCAGCTTAAGGAGATTTTGGGCTGAGACGATGGGGTTTTCTAAATATACAATCATGTCATCTGCAAACAGGGACAATTTGACTTCTTCTTTTCCTAACTGAATACCCTGATTTCTTTCTCTTGCCTGATTGCCCTAGCCAGAACTTCCATCATCCTGATACCAAAGCCTGGCAGAGACACAACAAAAAAAGAGAATTTTAGACCAATATCCCTGATGAACATCGATGCAAAAATCCTCAATAAAATACTGGCAAACCGGATTCAGCAGCACATCCAAAAGCTTATCCACCATGATCAAGTGGGCTTCATCCCTGGGATGCAAGGCTGGTTCAACATTCACAAATCAATAAACATAATCCAGCATATAAACAGAACCAAAGTCAAGAAACACATGATTATCTCAATAGATGCAGAAAAGGCTTTTGACAAAATTCAACAGCCCTTCATGCTAAAAACACTCAATAAATTCGGTATTGATGAAACGTACCTCAAAATAATAAGAGCTATTTATGACAAACCCACAGCTAATATCATACTGAATGGGCAAAAACTGGAAAAATTCCCTTTGAAAACTGGCACAAGACAGGGATGCCCTCTCTCACCACTCCTATTCAACATAGTGTTTAAGTGGCTACTCTTGAAAGATTTTTAAAAACACACAGAAAATAACAAGTGTTAGTGAAGATATCCAGAAATTGGAAATTTGTCCATTGCCAGTAGAAATGTAAAGTGGTGCAGCTGCTTAGGAAAACAGAATGGAGGTTCTTCAAATAATTAAAAATGGAATTACCATGTATTCAGCAATTCGACTTCTGGGTATATATCCAAAAAAATTAAAAGCTGGTTCTCAAAAAGATATTTGTGCAGCCATATTCATAGCAGCATTATTTACAGTAGCCAAGAGTTAGAAGCAACCCAATCCATCAATAAATTAATACACAAATAAAATATGACATATACATATAATAGAATATTATTCAGCCTTAAAAAGTAATAAAATTCTGACACATGCTCAACACGACTGAACCTTGAGGGCATTATGCTAAAAGAAATAAGCCAGTTACAAAAAAAGCAGCTATCATATGATTCCACTTATATGAGGTATGTATAGTAGTCAAATTCAAAGGTACTGAAAGTATTATAGTGGTTTCAAGGGACTGGAGGGATTGGGAAATGGAAACTTGTTTAATGGGCTCAGGATTTCAGTTTTCCAAGATGAGAAAGTTCTGGAGACTGGTTTTACAACGATGTAAATATACTTAACACTACTGAACTATACACTTAAAAGTGGCCAAAATGGTAAATTTTATGTCATGTGTATTTTACCACAATTAATTTTTTTATTTTTTAAAAGAAGTCTAGGTTCCATTTTTCCTTATACTTAAAATGTATTGTTTCAATGTTCTCTGGCCTCTATTCTTGCTGTTGAAATACCTGCTGTAAGTACATAATGAGTTTGTCTTTTCTCTTTGGCTGCTTTAAACTTTCTTTTATTTTTAAGGATTTTTCCAGCTTTCCTTTAATTATTTTATTTTATTTTTTAAATCAACGAATGATAATTTTACATATTCATGAGTACACCATGATGTTTCATAATGTATAGTGATCAGATCAGAGTAATTAGAATATCTATCATCTCAAACATGTATCACATCTTTGTATTGGAAATGTTCAATATCCTTCTTCTAGTTATTTGAAACTGTATATTACCATTAACTATAGTCATCCTACAGTGTTGTAGAACACTAGAACTTGTTTCTCCTATCTAGCTATAATTTTGTATCCTTTAACAAATCTTTCTCTATTCCTCCCTTCCCCCCACACTTGCCAGCCTCTAGTATCCTTTATCCTACTTTTTAATTCTATGAGATCAACTTTTTTTGGTTTTCACATATGAGTGAGAACATGCAATATTTAACGTTCTGCTCCTGGCTTCTTTCACCTAACAAAATGTCCATCAGTTCCATCTTTGTTGCCTTAAATGACAAGATCTCATTCCTTTTTAATGGGCCAAATAACAGTCGATTATATATATATGCCACATTTTCTTTATTCATTGGTTTGTTGTTGAACACCTAGGTTGATTCCATATCTTGGTTATTGTGAATAGTACTACAATAAATATGGAGGTGTAGGTGTCTCTTTGATACAATTAGTTCCTTTCTTTGGATAAATTCCTCGTAGTGGAATTGCTGGATCATACGGTAGTTCTATTTGTAATTTTTCAAGGAACCGCCATACCATTCTCCATAGTGGTTGTACTAGTTTACATTCCTACCAAGAGAGAATAAGAGTTCCCATTTCTTCATACCCTCACCAGCAATTGCTACTTTATGTCATTTTTATAATAGCAATCCTAATTGGGGTGAGATGATACCTTATTGTGGTGTTGATTTGCATTTTCCTGATGATTACTGATGGTGAGCATTTTTAATATACTTCTTTACCATTGTGTGTCTTATTTTGAGAAATGTCTGTTCAGATCATTTGCCCATTTTTAATCAACTTGTTTATTTATTTTATTTAAGTATTTTATATTTTTGCTGTTGAGATGTTTCAGTTCCTTGTATATTCTTGATATTTTTCCCCTGTCAGTTGAGTAGTTTACAAATATTCTCACTTTCTGTAGGTGTTCTTTTCACTCTATTGATTGTTTTTTGTACTATGCAGAAGCTTTATAGTTGTATTTAATCCCATTTATTTATTTTTGCTTTTTTGTCTGTTCTTCTTAGGTCTTATAAAATCATTTCCCAGACCAATGTCCTGATGCATTTTGCCTGTGTTTTCTTCTAGCAGTTTTATTGTTTGGGGTCTTACATTTACATATGTGATCCACTTTTAGTTGATTTTGGAGTGGTGGTGAGAGGTGGGAGTGTAGTTTATTCTTCTGTATATGGATACCCAGTTTTTCCAGAACCATTTATTGACAAAACTGTCCTTTCTTCAGTGAAAGTTCTTGATATCTTTGCCAAAAATCAGTTGGTTATACATATGTAGATTAATTTCTGGGTTTTGTATTCTGTTCCATTGGTCTATGTGTCTGATTTTATGCTGGTACCATTTGTAGCAGGTCTGATAATATGATACTTCTAGTTTTATTCTTTTTGCTCAGGATCACTTTGGTTAATGTTGGTCTTTTGTAATTTCATACAGATTTAGAATTGTTTTTCTATTTCTGTGAAGAATGTCTTTAATATTTTGATAGGAATTGCATTGAATCTGTAGATTGCTCTGGGTAGTGTTGTCAATTTAACCTTATTAATTCCTCTGATCCCTGAGCATGGCACGTCTTTCCATTCATTTGTATCCGCTTTAATTTCTTTATCCATGTTTTGTAGTTTTCCTTACAGAGCTCTTTCGTCTCCTTAAGTTTGTCTGTAGGTACTTTTTGTAGCTATTGTAAATGACATTGCCTTCTGGAATTCTTTTTCAGCCAGCTTATTGTTCATGTATAGAAACACTACTGATTTTTGTATATTAATTTTGTACTCTTCAACTTTACTGAATTTATCAGTTCTAAGAGTTTCTTGGTAGAGTCTTTAGGTTTTTCTATATATAAGAACATGTCATCTGCAAGCAGGGACATTTTCATTTCCTCCTTTTCAGTTTGGATTCCCTTTCTTTCTTTCTCTTTCCTAATTGCTCTAAGACTTCTAGTACTATGTTGAAAAAAATGGTAAGAGTTGGCCTCCTTGTCTTTTTCTCACTCAGTAAGATGTTAGCTTTGGGTTGCTGCATATGGCCTTTATTATGTTGAGGTATTTTCCTTCTATACCTAACTTATTCAGAGTTTTTATCGTGAAGGGATATTGAATTTTATCAAAAAATTTTTCTGTGTCTATTGAGATAATCATATGGATTTTGTTGTTCATTCTATTCATGTGATGTATGATGGTTTTTTTATTTCTGTACACTGAGCCATTCTTGTGTTCCTGGATAAATTCCACTTGATTCTGGTGTTTTTGTTTTGTTTTGTTTTGTTTTATGTGTTGTTGGATTCAGTTTGCTAGTATTTCGTTGAGAATTTTTGCATTTCTGTTCATCAGAGATATTGGCCTGTAGTTTTGTTGATGTTGTTGCTGTTGTTGTGTCCTGGTCTGGTTTTGGTATCAAGGTTATGTTGGTCTCATAAGATGAATTAGGAAGAATTGTCTCTGCTTTAAATTTTCCAGAATAATTTGAGAATAGTTGATATTAAGTCTTATTTAAGTATTTAGCAGTTTTCAGCAGAGAAGCCATCTGGTCTTGGACTTTTCTTTGTTGGAAGGCTTTTTGTTACTAATTCAGTATTGACACTTGTTATCAGTCTATTCCAGCTTTCTGTTCCTTCTTTGTTCAATCTTGGTAGGTTGCATGTGTCTAAAAATTTATCCATTTCCTCTAGGTTTTTAAATGTATTGGTGTATAGTTTTAAATGTATTGGTGTATAGTTGTTTCTAATGATCCTTTGTATTTCTGTGGTTTTCATTGTAACATCATTTTTATTTCTGATTTTATTTATTTGTGTCTTCTTTTTTTCTTAATCTAGCTAATAGTTTATTTTGTTTCTTTTTTCAGAAAATCAGCTTTTTGTTTTATTGATCTTTTCTATTTTTTGTCTCAATTTTGTTTATAACTGTTCTAATTTCTTTTCTTTTCTTACTTTTTTTTTTTTTTTTTTTTTTGAGACAGGGTCTCATTCGGTCACCAATGCTGGAGTGCAGTGGTGTGATCATAGCTCACTACAGCCTTGACTTCCTGGGCTCAAGAAATTCTCCCACCTAAGTCTCCCTAGTAGCTGGCACTAGAGGTGTGTTGAACCATCCTGGGCTAATTGTTTTCATTATTTTTTCTGTAGATACGGAGTATTATTACGTTACCCAGGCAGGTCTCAAATTCTTGGGCTCAAGCAATCCTCCCGCCTTTGCCTCCCAAATTGTGGCTCACGATTACAGGTGTGAGCCACCCCATCCAGCCCTGCTCTGAACATTATTATTTCTTTTCTCCTACTAATTTCGGGTTTGGGTTGTTCTTGTTCTTCTGGGTCTTTGAAGTGCATCATTATGTTTATTCAAAATCTTTTTGATGTAGGCATTATTGCTATAAACTTTCCTCAATACTATTTTTGCTGTGTCTCATAGGTTTTGCTATGCTGTGTTTTTATTTTCTTTTGGTTCAAAAAATTTTTGAATTTTATTCTTAATTTTTTCCTTCTCGCATTGGTCATTCCAGAGCATGTTGTTTAATTTCCATTTATTTGTATAGTTTTGTGTGTTCCTCTTATTACTGATGTCTTGTTTTATTCCATTGTAGTTGGATAAAATACTTGATATGATTTTAATTTTTAAAATTTTTTGAGACTTGTTTTGTGCCTTAACATATGGTCAGTCTTGGAGAATGTTCAATGTGCTGATGAAAAATATATACTCTACAGCCGTTGTGTGAAATGTTCTATAAATGTCTGTTATGTCCATTTGGTCTATGGTGCAGTTTAAATCTGATGTTTCTTTGTTGATTTTCAGTCTAGATGCTCTGTCCAATGCTGATAGAGGCATATTGACATCTCCAACTACTATATGTATTGTGGCCTATCTCTCCCTTTAGATCTAATGACATTTGCTTTATTTACCTGAGTGCTCCAGTATTGGGTACATATATATTTCTAATTGTTATATTCTCTTGCTAAATTGATCTCTATTATTTTATAATGTCATTCATTTTTTTACAGAACATGAAGTCTGTTTTGTCTGATATTATAAGTATAGCTACTCCTCCTCACTTTCGGATACTGTTTTGTATAAAATACCTTTTTCTATACCTTCACTTTTATCTACATGTGTGTGTTTACAGGTGAGATGAGTTTCTTGTAGGCAGCATATAATTAGATCCTTTCCCTTTTATCCATTCAGCAGGTCTATATCTTTTAAATGGGGGAATTTACCAAACTATTTTTTGTTCTTAAGTTCTATAATTTCATTACAATGTGTATTTATTATAGTTTTCCTACTCACGACTGTATGTACTTCTTCAATTATGTCTTTGATTAATTCTGAAAATTGGACCATTATTCTTGAATATTGCCTCTTTCTCATTACCTCTTCTCTTCTTCTGAAATTCCCATTACACTTCCTAATTCTATTGTTCACATCTCTTAACTTTTTTTCATATTACTACATCTTAACCTCTCTGTGATGCACTCAATTTTCTCAGCTGTATTCAAACCACTCTTTATTGAGCTTTTTATTTCAAATAATATTTTTTTCTAGAAGTTCTATATGGATCTTCAAGTCTGCCTTTTATCTTATCATAGTGTCTTTTTTATGTAAATTATTCCTGCTTTTATATCTTTAGTCATTTTAATTCCTCCTACTTTAAAGTTTATTATGAATTTCTCTGTTAACCTACATTCCTGGTATTTTAATTTTTTAATATTTATTTATCAGTCAAACATTATATAGCACTTACTATGTCCCAGGTACTTACGAATATTAATTATTTAATATTATTCTGTCTGTTGGCTCTCTAATGTTATTTTGTTTTTTGTGTTTTGTAATTTTGGGTTGTGGGTTCATCTTCAGTTGTGCTTTATCTATGGAGCTCCTGTGGCAGGGGAGTAATGGAAATGTTCTTCCACAAGAATTGCATGTTTTCTTTTGCCAGGAATCCAAGGAGTAACATTCACTTAAGAATAATTTATATATCAATTCTGCAGTTTTGGTTTGATGGAGAACAGGGAAAGAATATATTTGAATTTTAATATTCCATAAAGCACAGAATAAAGTTGTAATTCTCAAGAATAATAATTAGTATTATTTGCCCAGAGCCAAAGCAAAGAAACACTTCCTTTTTTCTTCATGTTAACAGTTGTAATTTTTTTCTCTAGCACCCTCTCTATAGGTCAGCCCTTCAAGCAGCCTGGCTCATGTAGAGTTTTCAGTTCCAACTCCCTGCTTCATTTAAACCCAAGACTGCATCTCTTATCCTCTAATTTGACCAAAAACTTAATTACCAGGTATAATAATACACTAAACCACTCATTCCACACTTCTTCCAGGGTAGCCACAGCATGAGCTCGTGTGTTTTTCCCTATGTTCTTCAGTTTTATTCCTTTTTCTGGCACCTGGTGATTTTCCTTTCTTTACTAAAGGATCAACCATGCATTTTGACTTTGTTGCTATAGTTTGGGTAGCACTTCTAAGGATATATAGCTGGAGATTTTTTAGATGACCCTAGTTTGCCATCAGGATGGAATTACAAGTCCTTAGAGGGGTTTTTTTTATATATACTTTAAGTTCTAGGGTACATGTGCACAACGTGCAGGTTTGTTACATATGTATACATGTGCCATGTTGGTGTGCTGCACCCATTAACTCGTCATTTACATTAGGTATATCTCCTAATGCTATCCCTCCCCTTTTTCCCCTCCCCACAATAGGCCCCAGTGTGTGATGTTCCCCCTCCTGTGTCCAAGTGATCTCATTGTTCCCACCTATGAGTGAGAACATGAGGTGTTTGGTTTTCTGTTCTTGCGATAGTTTGCTGAGAATGATGGTTTCCAGCTGCATCCATATCCCTACAAAGGACACGAACTCATCCTTTTTATGGCTGCATAGTATTCCATTGTGTATATGTGCCACATTTTCTTAATCCAGTCTGTCACTGATGGACATTTGGGTTGATTCCAAGTCTTTGCTATTGTGAATAGTGCCGCAATAAACATGCATGTGCATGTGTCTTTATAGCAGCATGATTTATAATCCTTTGGGTATATACCCAGTAATTGGATGGCTGGGTCAAATGGTATTTCTAGTTCTAGATCCTTGAGGAATCACCACACTGTTTTCCACAACGGTTGAACTAGTTTACAGTCCCAGCAACAGTGTAAAAGTGTTCCTATTTCTCCACATCCTTTCCAGCACCTGTTGTTTCCTGACTTTTTAATGATCACCATTCTAACTGGTGTGAGATGGTATCTCATTGTGGTTTTGATTTGCATTTCTCTGATGGCCAGTGATGATGAGCATTTTTTCATGTGTCTGTTGGCTGCATAAATGTCTTCTTTTGAGAAGTGTCTGTCATGGATAGGAATAATCAACATCATGAAAATGGCCTTAGAGGGTTTTAAGCAGGGGAAAGGTATCATTTGATTTACGCTTTTAAAAATATGTCTGATGAATTCAGAGAGGCTGACTGAAGTGAATTGAGACTACTAAGCTTATGTCTGAAATCAGTGTGAAAAAAAAGTCATGATTTATTAGAAATGTCAACCAAGACACAGAAAGCAGAGTGACAGCATGCACATCATATGTCCTCTAAGCTTGATTGGTCTCTCATTTTTCACTTGGAGAAACTGAGACACAGAAATTCAGTGACTCGCCTATAGTCTCTCAGCTAGGAGGTGTATTCCCAAGGTATGCTTTTTAGTCATTTTATTCCACAGATTCTTTATTTTGATTGCATTATTGAGGTTGTCATGGTTTATAGCCTGGATTCAGATTCTCATTAATTAAACATTTCTAGGCACCATAGACTTTGCTCAGTACTGACAACAGAAATATTAAAAAGAAATGGCCCCTGCCCTTGAGGAGCTCATACTCCAGCAAGCTTTGAATAACTAAAACAGAAAATGAGGGCTATAGCTACTGAATATACATGGTGGTCTGGAAAAAAACAGAGAAGCACTTGCTTGGGGAGGTCAGAAAGGTGAAATTTAATCTATGCAAAATCTATTCTAGTTTGTTTGGTCGTACATCTAGTCCAAGAGTAGAATAAGATAATGTTCTATTTATAACTTTGTATTCATTCATGTCATTCCATAAATATTTACTTAAATATTAGCTGAGTTCTCTCCTCACATCAGGCTCCTCATGGCAAAAGCCAAGGAAGAATGACTAGGGAAAAGGGCTTCTCATGGGGGCCTACAGGACAAGTTCTCACAAGATTATAGGCACTAGGCAAAGTAAGGCAGATAATAAAAATATATATAAGGATTGGAAATTTTGATTCACAACTACATCAGACTCCCAGAATTCTTGTGCACTTCCTCCTTCCCCTAGCCTTATTTGGGGGAAAATATCTGTATTTAACATTTATATCTCATTGCGAATTTAAATTTCAGCATATAACTCTCTCAGAGGTCACCACAGTTTACATTTTATAATAAATATTATATTTTTCATATGCTTAAGATGTTTTTATGTTAGAGAAAATATATATATTTGGGGAAGAGTAAAGGCTTTATCATGTCACTGCTCTACCTCCCATGCCTGTGCCCAATACTCAGAACATAGTCAATGTATACTTATTGCTTGATGCTTTAGATACCTCCTGGGCCCCACTTTAAAATCCTCTCAATCTCACCTCTATCTCCAGTCACAACTGATGAAACTGCTTCCACCTAGGTTTCGACCATCTCTATCCTGGTGCAATCAGATCATGGGTCTCACTCTAGGTCTGCACTGAGTACCTCTCATTTCCTGCCCAGAGGTATCTGCAGCTTGGGGGCAACCACTTGAATCTGCTCTATGCTCAGCATACACTACTTAGAAATGCAACCTAGTCATCCTTGACCAACGGATAAATGGAGCCAATGGATAAATGCTTCCCTCTTTGGTCCTTTGGACAAACAGTTCTCTGGTACTTTCCATAAAGCTCCCCAAAAAGTCCAAGCAGGATTTGTTGTCCATAGTGATAGTGGTAGTCCATACGGTAGTCCACAGTGTAGTCCACATGAACAGTTGTCCTAGTAGTACACAACTTAATGATCCACGTTGTATTAGCTTTCCTTCCTTCCCTGATCATTCCCCTACCCTGTACTCTTGCTTCCTAAGATCACATTCCCAGATAATCTTAGAAGGCAAGCCTTTGTCTAAGGCTCTGATTTCTGGGAAACTCAGGCTAAGACTGTTGGGTTTTTGTTATTTTATTCTGCCCTTAAAATCCTTGTTGCAGTTGTATCAGTGACTAATCTAAAAGTTCAGCTGGAGTACCAAAATGTCACTGTCACTTTTTTCAAGATACAGTCACTTAAAATTAGCTGGTCAAAGAATTAGAACTGACCTCAGAGACAAACGTGTACTTGCTCTTCAGAAAAAGTAAAGGTTTTTTCAAGCCATTTCCAAGCATAATTTTCCAAGCTTACTGATTGCAGATGTGTCTGGCAGCAAGACTGCCTGTGTCATTCTGTTTTTTATATATTTTTGTCTTTTATTTTTGTTTTATCTAAGACACAGAGAAGTCAGCTCAGTGATACCATTTATCATGAAGCCAATGTGAATAAAGCCACCCACACTACTATTAAGAGGGCCATACTTAGCTGGATATCAACCATCACCTCATAGAGGCAGGTCCATGTTAACAGGGCCAGAGAGAAGATATATTGTGGGTTGTGGGTTCTCAGCTACCCACTCCGTGGAGGCTCACATCCTGTCTAGGTGATCATGGCCATTGGGCAGAGTGGAGGTGTGCTGCTTTCACTCACGCCTCCTCTACTTAATCAAAGAACCAACTCCTTGCATGTCACTGGTACTCTAGCTAACACATCTAAGGACTGGTAACTCTAGCTAACACATCTAAGGAGGATTCACCATGTCACATCCAGCCTTTTCAAAATACGGTTAGGCTTGTAGACTTCAGTTTGGTTGGCATTCTTCCAGAATCTTTGGAATCAAGAGTCAAGTTCTTGTGCAATTATTCCGTGAAAGGCCACACAAAGTAGTAAAAGATGAGCGCCCGAAACGCCTGCATTCCCGGGCTGGCTTGCCTGGGGTCAACTGGGCACCACCATCACTTTCTTCTAAGGCTGGAAGGTACGTTTTCCAGAATGTCTTTTGCTGTATGGTTTCAGGTAAGTGTTTGCCAATGAATGGAAGAGATGTAACTTGTGAATATCTTACATTCATAGCCCACAGAGTTCTGACCTATATAGCAACATCTGGCTCAGACTTCTTGGGCCAGGCACAGTGGCTCATGCCTGTAATCCCAGCAATTTAGGAGGCCAATGCCGGTGAATCACTTGAGCCCAGGAGTTTGAGACTGGCCTGGGCAACACAGTAAAATGCTCCCTCCATTTTCTAAAAATAAACATAACCTAATATACACCGAGAGGGATGGAGGGCATTAAATGATTGGCACCATCTGGGGTTACTCAGAAATATTCCTTTCTCCCTGGCCACCCACCATGGCTTGTTTCTTTTACTCAGTAAGTTTCTTAATTTGTGGGGGCTGCTACCAGAGCTTTTGACCTCTTACTAGTTCAGGAGTCTCCCCATTGTGTCCCAGGGCTTTTAACATCAGTCCCAAAGCCCTATTCACCACTTCCTCCGGGAAACCTCCAGATCTTCATAACAAGGGTTTCTGTTGGTTTGCCTCCCTAGTCCAGAATTTCTGAAGTGTAAATGCAGATTAGAACACAATTCGTAAGACACAATCCTATCCTTCAGGGATTTCAGCCCTAGATAAATGTTTGAGGTGATAGCTAGCCCAATTACCCTGATTTGATCATCACACATTGTATGTAGGTATCAAAATATTACAGGTACCCTCCAAATTGCTACAACTATTATTAATCAATTTAAAAAGAAAAATAAAAAAGAATGTTAACCCATAAAAAGTTTAACAGTAAAGCAATAGACTTCATCAGCAGGGTGGGATTTGTTGTCAGAATCATTGTAAAAGGTATCCAGAGTTTTGACAACCTAGAGGAAGGAGGATGACTCTAGGCTAGGGTAACCGTGTTGGTCTCTGGGATAAGGAAGAAAAGCTGCTTCAGGGCCTCTCTTCAGTGGTTTCTACTTCGGGCTGGTCCCATAGAGATTCCTCAGTTAAGAATTTTCTGCAGGCACAAAATGTCTCCAGTGGAAATGTGCTCCTTGGAAAATTCAGTAGGTCAGTGGTTGTATGTTTTAGAACTTGCATTCATCTGCCAGTAACAGCGGCTTGTACAGCCTGGTGAGGTGGACAGTCTAGGGTGAAGTCATCAGAGATCCAGGCTCCTATCAACCCTCTTCTGCACAGTCCTTTGTACATGATGTTCCTTCTCAAAGTTATCTCATGGTCTAGGATGACTGCTAGAGATCTAGACATCATGTCTGTGTCTACGTGAGGGAAGAAGCAAAAAGAAAATGAGCCTAGTACTTCTAGTTCAGGAGTAGAATAAGAAAATGGGCACAAAAAGCACATGCTATCTATACGTTTACTTCTCAAGGGGTTTTCTTTCGAGTCCCACCTAACAGCATCTGTTTATATCTCACTGGCCACCTCTAGCTGCAAGGGAGGTGGGAAATGTAGTGTAGCCAGGCACATTGCCATCTGAAATAAAACCAGAGTTTTGTTACTAAGAAAGAAGGAAGAAATGTATATTTGACAGGCAGTCAGGAGTCTCTGTCACAGTGGTTAAGAGAGTGGGCTCCAGAAGCAAACCTGGGCTCAGGACCTGACTCTGCCACTGAGTAGCTGAGTGACTTTGGGCAAATCACTTAACCTTCCAGAGCCCAGCTGACCCATCTGTAAGACAGGAAGAGAAGCAGAGCTGCCTCATGGGGTCACGGTAAGGATTAAATGAGATGAGCACTTAGGGTGACCCACACAGCATTAGGCTCATACTTAATGCCAGTGATCTCAATTCTTTTCACCATCTGGACTCAGCAGGTAACCTTCAATAGCTTTACTTTTCTCCTGGGACTGCCTTCACTGACACTCTGCTGAATCTCCCTTTACCATCCCTTATTGACCTCACCAGCTAATCTCACCACTTCCTTGTCAATCCAGTCTGGCTCAGTCCAATTCAGTCCAGTTCAAAACTTTAACCCATACCCTATGTAAGCCTCCTCCCTGCAATAGGCTGTCAGTGCCCCCTCTCCCCAGCATTCATGGTTCTAGGACACGCCATGAGCACCCAGGGTCTGAGGACTTACCTTCACATATGAGGTACACCAGATGTGGGAATGGGTGGCAGCTGTAGGAGTAACCCTCAGTGACAGAAGGTGGTTGGAGGAAAAATATTCAGTTTTCTTGGCCCTTGGGTAGACAACTCTCAGGTGGATTGAGCTACATGACCCATGGAAGCAACCTGCTAAACATGGCACCTTTCCTTGGCTTCCTTCCCTGACTGACTGGATTCCCACATCCCTATCCACACTTCCTTGGATTGCCCCTCAGATAAACTCCTCACACTGGAATCCTTGACCTGGGCTGGCCTCTGCAGGAACCCAACCTGAGGTACCTGCCTGTCCTCTTGCTCAGGCCTAATCAGGGCTGGAAGACAGAACAGTCCACTCTGCTTTCTCCCCACATTCCTCTTCTGGGCTCTAGCTTCTCTTGCAGACAAATAGGGAAAGAGATGCAGAGTCCTTTCTCCTAACTGAAGCTGCTGTAAGTCCTCTTTTCCCCCTCAAATCTCTCCATTGGCATCTGAATATTGTCATTCTTTAGGGTTTCATGGGGAGAAGTCAGGAAGCCACTGCACTGGTCTCTAACATGGATAACGCCCTCCGGCTGACCTCTCCCAACTCGCTCTCAGATTCCTACCCCTGAGCTCCCACTCTACAGTCTCTGGCCGGCAAGGCCCCTTACCTGACAGGTGGTCTCCTTGGCTAAGTCCTGCTGTCAAGACCCAAGCCCACCTACATACTGCAGCATCTCTGGACCCATAGGAAGCATATGCTTGTCACACCGAATGGAGCAAAGTGCCTATACCATGACCACTTTCTCTGCCTCCCTGCTAGAGCCAGCTGCTCCCACTGGCCTCCCACCTCCAGAGTTCTCTAGACAGAAGCTGGCTGCAGTCTCTCCATTGCTGTATATTCCCAAGCTCCTGAGAATACTGGCTGGGTGATCCAAGGATTCTTTCATTGGCAACTCCAGAAGGGACCACAGGTTTTATCAAATCAGCAAGTGTCCTGCCAGGGAGTGAGATGCCTGCCTCCCTTTTTTTATACAGAGTTTTCCTATGCCCTCTTGCAAGTACCAATAGGGGAAGCCCACTATCAAAATGACACATCACCCCCGCTAGACTGATGACTCATGGCTCCTACAGATTTTTTCGCATGGAGAAGGAGGGCAGGGTGGTGATAGCAGCAGAAGCATTTCTGTCACCTCTTAGTTGATCCTGGGGAATAAGTCTGGTGGCTCCCTTGCTGTTGTCTTTAGGCTGTGGAAGTTCTTAGTGCCTATTTTCCTGAGTGTGAAGCTTTAGCTAGAGTTCTGAGATAACAGGATAATGTCTCACAACTCTAGCTGTTGTAATGATTGTTATTGTTTCTTTCACAGTCATACTGAACATATTTAGTTAAGGTGCTCCCCTTCCAGGCAGTCCTCCTAGCTTTTGCCCTCGTAGAAACATGGTCACTTCCTTCTTACCTTAGTGGCTCTACACTCTAATTCCTGACATTCCCCAGAGTCTCGCTCAGCTTCCAATCCTGAGATGCCCAACCCTGGATGCCATTCAAAATTTTCTGTAGCTTTTAGAGTCAGTCTGTCCAGAGGTGGAGTGTGTGTGTGTGTGTGTGTGTGTGTGTGTGTGTGTGTGTGTACATATTTATGTAAGTAGATAATCTCTAGAATCTGTAATGGGAAGGGAACTAGGTGATTGAGGGATGGGATGTAAGATTCACATTAATAATAATAGCTTAGGCCGGGCATGGTGGCTCAAGCCTGTAATCCCAGCACTTTGGGAGGCCGAGACAGGCGGATCACGAGGTCAGGAGATCGAGACCATCCTGGCTAACACGGTGAAACCCCGTCTCTACTAAAAAATACAAAAAAAAAAAAAAAACTAGCCGGGCGAGGTGGCTGGCGCCTGTAGTCCCAGCTACTTGGGAGGCTGAGGCAGGAGAATGGCGTAAACCCGGGAGGCGGAGCTTGCAGTGAGCTGAGATCTGGCCACTGCACTCCAACCTGGGCGGCAGAGCGAGACTCCGTCTCAAAAATAATAATAATAATAATAATAATAATAATAATGATAGCTTATTATGTAATAGCTACCATGGCTATTACAACTTACTATGAACCAAGCCCTATTCTAGGCACTTTATATACAATAATTCATTTCATTATTATAACCATTCTATGTGGTAGATGTTATTATTATGCTTATTTTATAGACTAGAAAGCTTTGTTTTCATTTTTACCTTAGGCTTGTCTTATCTATTTAAGTAAATAATGAGATGATGAACGAATGGATAGGTGGATGGATAGATGGATGAGCAGACAGATTTAAGCTTCTCCAGGTGAACATAATTCACACCCCCAGTTGAAACCCTCTGCCCTGATGTTACCATCACCAGCTCAACAAGTGCCAAGGCTCTCCGGAAGACTCATGCGGAAGGAACAGGAGGTACGAGAACCCCTTGGTGGTAAATTCTTCCCATGTGTGATTAAAGCTGAACTCCAAGAAACTCAGATGCTAATGAGGCCTGGACCAGCTGCTAGAATTAGCACATTACTGCCTCTATCTCAATAAATCACTGTCTCCCTGACAAGTGGTTCAGGGATGCTATCTGTGAGTCACTCTGTACAATGCCTGAAGAGGAGATGGGGCCACCAGACAGGGCTTGAAGGTTTCAGATGAGCTCATGTAGTTTTTAATGGGCCATGGGAGTTGAGTAGGAGAAGGCCCCGGCTTCAGCTGTAACTTGATTTCCTAACAGGAATGAGAAGAGACAACACTTCTGCATCAAGGTGACTTCACTCAGTTGCAGCTGAAAGCAAACGAGATCATGTCGGTAAATGCATTTGAGTTCTTCAAAGCAAGTGAAAAGCCCTCCAGTTCACTGTGAATCCCAAGCCTGCAGGTGCATGCAAACTTTCCCCCTCCCATCTAGCCTTCCTTCCAGAGCCACCCCCAGAACCAAACGCATGAAGTCAGCAGATCTCTCTTCTCGCCTGGAAATAACCATTACTCACCTGAGTTAATGGGTAAAGTGAGGCTTCCTTTACTTCAAGGGCCACTAGGAATAGCTATGCAACCTCCAGCAGATGCATTGATATTTCTGGGACTGTTTGTCCATGTCTCTCTCTTCATCTGTCAGCCCCACATTGCTCTGCTTTGATCTAGTTCTGAGCAAGCTCTTTCATTGAGGTGGTAAATGACTGCCTGAAGTACCAGGTCTCCATCCTAACCCCTACCCCCGAAATATCCCCATAGGGGAAAACCCTTCTCCCTTGCCGACTATTTTCATAAAAGTCCTTAGATGGCTTCTCATGGGCTGGCTTAGGTCATGCCTCCTAACCTGCACCTATCCACAAATAGAATGAAAATATCTAATTAGAACAATAAGCCAATCGTAGAGTCAATCCTAGAGCCCAGGAAGCAGGGTCTGCCCCAGCTAAATCACATAGAGCCAAAGAGGGCGGGACATGAGTCCCTTAAGGAAATGCAGTGTGGATGCTGGGAAGATCCCAGAAACAGATGTTCAATTCAGACTCGTCCGACTCTGGTTGTGTAGGCTCAAAGTAAGGAGCAATTTATCTAATAAAAAGACCAGGGCAGGCTGACCCCAGGGGCTGTCATGAATGATGTGTAAAATCATAAAATGGCAGAGCTAAAAGAAACCTCAGTAATCTTACTGGTGGGGAAGCTGATCCCCAGGGAGCCCCCACAGTGAGTAGTGACAGAGCCGGGTCAGATTGCCAGCCAGGCCCCGACTCCAGGCCCACAGGCCAGTGCTGGCACAGCCTGAGGGCAGAGGTGTGTGCCCTGCTCCCTGAACTCCCTGAGTGTATTTTTAAAAATTCTCTTAAAAATGTAAGAGTCAATATCCTATCATGCTATAGTTTTGCAAAACACTGTCATTGGGAGAAACTGGATAAAGGGCATATGAGATCACTCTATTATTTCTTACAAATGCATGTGGATCTACAATTATCTCAATATAATGTCAATTTTAAAACTATGAAAGGATTTTCAAAATGACATAGATGGGTATATCCAGTCAAGACAGTACTGTGATTGACTCACAAACCACTCTCACTCAAGCCTCACTTGAAAACAAAATACACATCTCCCTAGAGAAGACCAGAAGTGAACCGGTTGGATGATGGACACCCTAAAAACCCTAATGTGGTGCAGCATGGTGACTCACACCTGTAATCCCAGCACTCTGGGAGGCTGAGGCAGGTGGATTGCTTAAGGTCATGAGTTCAAGACCAGACTCGTCAACATGGTGAAACTCCGTACCTACTAAAAATTTTAAAAAGATAATAATTAGCTGGGCATGGTGGCATGTGCCTGTAATCCCATTTACTCAGGAGGATGAGGCAGGAGAATAGCTTGAACCCAGGAGGCAGAGGTTGCAGTGAGCCGAAATTGCACCACTGCACTCCAGTCTTGGTGACAGAGTGAGAGTCTGTCTCTAAATAAATAAATAAATAAATGTCCTAATATGATCACTATGTAATCTATGCATGTAACAAAATTGCACATGTATGCCATGCATTTGTACAAATAAAAAAAACTGAATAATTTTTTTTAAAAAAGTGTTTCAGAAGCAGCTATAAGGGATAGGATGAAGATGTTTTTAGAGCCATGGGTCTATTGTACTCTGATTCTGGGTATGGAAGGTGACGGAGGTGTCCAGGAATGCAATCACCACATAAAAACAAAAGGATTTCGAACCAGCTCACAACATGAAACGGGGATTGCATCAGACCCACTCATCCGTGGTAGGTCACAATTCTACACTCATAAGGGCTGGTACAGATAACAAAATGTGAACAGATTAGCTGCAGAAACAAAGGTAACCCGCAGCAATCCCTTCAAAACAGAACATGCGATAACCAGGCAGGACAAGAGTTCAAAGCAGCTGGTTCTGAACTGTCCAACCTAGAGAAATGAACACAGAGAAGAGAAAATGCACACGCTCACAATTCACTTGCCTTCCCTCTCCTTCTCCACTATGTCCTGAGCCCTGGTTTCTGCTCTTCACCAAGTCAACAAAATTCATCCAAGACAGCCAGCATTTCTTCCTCCCAGAGGTTAAAGACAATGTAAGATCGTTTTCTCACTGCCTCTTCCTCTGAGAGATCCACTAGAAAAAGGTGTGTTAGAAGGTCCTTGGCATTTTCAAATGGCGATTTTTCTCTAGAGGTTAATTGCCACAACCCTTTTGCCTCTGTGTGCTCAAAAGACCCAGAATATCCATTATGAAGGGAAGGGCTTGAGGAACCACCCTCCAGAGCCTCCTGGCCCCAGTGCCTCCTTAGATATTTCCATCTCTAAGGATTTGCTCCATTTGCATAGTGTGTCCCAAGTTCATTTGGCCATAAGGCATCCCTCTAAAGAACCAGGGCAAAAGTTTTTGTCTTCATCTGAAAAAATGAGCAAGCACAAGAATAGAGAGGACAAGAACTTTCCCTGAGATCACATAGCCAGCCAGAGCCCACATCAAGATTAGACTCCAGAGTCCTTTTCCCAAGATGCTTTCCCCTATTCCTCAAGGCCTCCTTTTGACATTTCAAATATGAGTATTAGAGAGAAAGCTAAAACCCACTTCCCTCAAATTCTAGCTAAAGTGAAGAAAACCTCAACCTGTCAGCATGACATAATTAGAGGATACTTTGGTTTCCCACTACTTAACACAGCTGCAAGACTCAGATAAAAAGTATGTTTAAAACAAAAGTTTCATGGACTATGAATTAGAAGTGACCTTGGGCATATTATCTAACTCCTTCATTTCTCGGATAGGAAAACTGAGGTACAGCAGGGAGAATGGATTTGTTTTAGCCTGTAGCAGTGCCTAGGGCTCACAACTGTTGCACCCAGCATTTACTGAGCCCTCACCCCATGCCAGGCACTAAGCTAGGCAGTCAACATCATCACCCGATTTAATCTTCACAACAGCCTTGTTCAGTGAGCGCTTTTAATTTCATCCCCATCTTACAGATGAGGACACAGAAGCTGGGAGACATCAGGTAACTTACCAAAGTCCACATAGCTGGTGAGTGGCTGCACCTAGAGTTGAGGTCCTATTGGGCTAACTTCCAAGGCTGCTCTCAGGATTACATCATGCTATCCTTACCCTTACCTGGCAATCAAATAGCTCCAGAAAGTGTATTGCATGAGACAGATTTCCCAGTGGCAATGCCCTGGCTCTACCACTTCCCACCCGGATAGCATTTACCTACTTAATCACTCTGAAATGCAGTTTTTTCATCTGTGAAATGGGCATTATAATAGCATTTACTTTGCAGAGTTATTGTTAAGATTGAGAGAACCTATACAGATCATCTAGCCCAGTTCTTGGCCATAGTAGGTACTATGTTGTTTGTTTTCTTGTTTCCTGATTTAAAAAAAAAGTGTGTGTGTGTGTGTGTGTGTGTGTGTATACATAGATATATCCTGCATACAGTAACCTTTCTCCAAGATGACCCCCAATAATCCCTACCCCCGATGTTCACATCCTTGTGTATTCCCCTTCCAACCTGTACTAGAGTCTGTGTGACCCATAGAACACAGCAGAAGTGAAGTATTTTATTTCCATGATCAGGTTATAAAAGACTGTGGCTTTGTCTTGATTGTTCTGTCGACTTGTCTTTTGATCACTTGGGGATGCTTGCAGTCATGTTGTGAATGACTCTATGGAGAGGACCATATGGCATGGAACTGAGGCCTCTGGCTGAAACCCTGCAAGAAACTGACTGACACCCTCTAACAATCACAACCATGGGCTTTGGAAGGATCCTCCAACCCCAGTCAAGCCTTCATATAACTGCAGCTCTTGCTAACAGCTTGACCAAAGCCACTCCTGAATTCCTGACCCTCAGAAACTGTGGGAAATAATAACTATTTGTTGTTTGCAGCAGCTGAACTTTGGAGTTACTTGCTATACTGAAACAGACAACTAACATAGCTTCATTTTATTTAGTGGAAATGGGACAGAGTGGAGGGTTGTGATGGTAGATCTTTTGGAGTATTGGGTTAAACCTCAAGTTGCAGTCCTGGCCACATTTCTCTAGCCTGATTAAGATTTGCCCCACTTAACCTTCCATCTACATCTTCTGCTTGGCCTGCTTCACTGGATTTCTGCATTTAGAAGCTGCTTTTAATTGTCTTTAAACAGAATCCCGTTCCAAGCCATCAAGCAACAAAAACAAAGGTGTTTGCTGGGGGGGAAAATAAAAGCGTTCTTTTCATTTACATGTCAGCTGAGGAGAACAACATGAAAGCATTTTGCAAGCTTTCTTGAATTTGGGCTTGTATTTTGATTTTCTTTAAGTGCAAATCAGCATCCAAGCTCAAACCTTGGGGTGGCAGAAAAATTTAATTAGAATGTGGGGTGTTTTACATTACTTTGTTTCTTCCTGCTATTTTCTTAAGGTTGACAGGATCACCCATCTGCTTAAAATATAATTGAGTAGGGAAGTGAGAAGAAAAAAAAAATACCTAGTCTGAAAACTTAATTCCAAACCAGAACCCTGAGGGTAGCTGCTGACACTGACTTTGAACAGGGGAGTCTTGGTAGGCCAAAACTGGCTTGTGTATTAGAAGATTATATCATCAGCTTCCATCCTGTGGTAGCCATGAGGGATATTTGCAAATATCGTGGTTTTTCTCCTTCTGGGTACAGAGTAGGATTACAATTGCAATTTTCTCTCCCCTTAAAGTTAGACAAGGCCATGTAATTTTCTCTAGCCAAAAAGATGTAAGCAGAGATGATATGTGTCACTTTAAGACCCAGTGCACACCATTCCTTTTCTTCTGCCACAGAGATCATGAAAGCATCTGTTGAAATGAAACCACCTGACCTCTGAAGACAAGAGCATTGCAGCTATCCCACACTAACCATATAAGAGGAGCAATAAATACATTTTTGTTAAAGGTAAAATAAGCCCATGAGATGTTGGGGATGAGATATTTGTTACCCAGCATAATCCAGCTTATTTGACGGATACAAAGATTTACAAACTAGGTCCACAACTTGTTCTAGCTTTACTTATTCAGTGAACATTTGCCAAGGCCCAACTCTATACAAAACGTCTTGCTAGATCCTAGAGGCAGCACCCAGAACAATATCAGGTCCCAGTATTTGTGCCAAAAAAAAATGTTGGCTATATCAATAATCATATTAATTACTATTATCAGCATAATGCTTGGCATATAGTAAGTGCCCAATAAATGCTCTAATTCTTCCAAAGGCCCTAAAACAAAATATTACCACAATATTCATCCTTACATATAAGAAAAATAGAGGCCTGCCATGCTGGCTCATGCCTGTAATCTCAGCACTTTGGGAGGCTGAGGTGGGTGGATCACTTGAGATCAGAAGCTCAAGACCAGCCTGACTAACACGGTGAAATCCCATCTCTACTAAAAACACAAAAATTAGCCAGGCATAGTGGTGTGTGCCTGTAATCCCAGCTACTCAAGGGGCTGAGGCAGGAGAATCTCTTGAACCCAGGAGATGGAGGTTGCAGTGAGCCAAGAAGTTGCCACTGCACTCCAGCCTGGGCAACAAAGCGAGATTCTGTCTTGAAAAAAAAAAAAAAGTAAAAGAAAGAGAGAAAGAGGAAAGAAAGAAAGAAAGAGAGAGAGAGAGGGAAGGAAGGAAGGAAGGAAGGAAGGAAGGAAGGAAGGAAGGAAGGAAGGAAGGAAGGAAGGAAGGAAGGAAGGAAGGAAGGAAGGAAGGAAGGGAAGGAAGGAAAAAAGATAGTTTTAAAGAGTTTGCCACTCACTGTAAATTACATAATCAATAAGTTGCACAGTCAACCTAAACTATAAATCCATAGTTTGTGCCCTTAACCATTATGTTACACTGTTTCTAAACAAGTAAATGAATAAATGAGAATAAAGATAAGAGTCTGTCCCTGAAGGTTTTACAATATAGTAGGTGACTGACATGCAGAAACAATTACAATTCAAAATAAATCTGAGCTGGAGGAACTGGGAAGGTGTTACACCCAGGATAACATTTGAGCTGGGTATCAAAGATGGAGAAGTTCAGACAAGCCAATAGACAAGGAGAGGGAATTCCTAGCTCAGAAGGTGGCATATTCAAGGGCATGATGGGCAGTGCCACACCACCAGGAAATGGGCCACATCACAGGAATGAGAAATCCCTTGTAATTTCTTACACCATGTTACTGGGCCAAGAAAGTCCTCCACTGCGATAAAGTCGCCAGGAGTGACAGGAGAAAGGCAGAAACTTGGCTGGCCATATGCTGTTCAAGGCTAGCATTCATTCTACAAATCTTTATTAAGCCTATTTACCAAGTCTAGCTCTGTGCTGGCCCTGGGGCCATGACTAGTAGGGCATTGCAGGCCTGCGCTACAAGCTTCAAAGGCCAGTCTGCCTCAAATAGAAGCTCCACAAGCCAGCCAAGGCTCAAGAAGAAATCTTAGCCAGATGACTGACCTTTAGGAAGATTTTGAACTAGTGGCCAAATCACTGGGGCAGAAATCCATCCTCTTCTCAGCCAGTCTTTGTCCTGGTGGGCAGCCAATCGTGTCAAGTTGTTTAACTGGACCTCACGGTGTCCAAGAGAGGCTGGGTCAGCAGATGCTTTATCTGAAGACATCCTTAGTGCCCTTATTTTTCCTGGTCCTGAGTGCTTTCACCATTATTGCACTAGTGTGAGTAGCTGAAAAAAAATCCTGGTAGCGTAACTATATGAACAGTGGTGTTTAAGGGCTGGCTGAAAAGGCTTCAGAGGCTTGCAAGAGGATCAAGTTTACATGAAGCTTGTGTCTGCTTGGCTCTGTTTCAAAGGCCACAAATTCTTGCAAGAATTAAGGAGAGAGATTTCTCAAAATCCTTTTCACTCAAGGTGTGCCAGGATTAGGCAAAGATTAGGTCCATCATGCACAACCTGTGTTACTATGCCTCTTTCTCTTACTGGGACCAAGCTGGCTCAGCGATGTTCTGCTTGGCTGCAGAGGGATGGACAAAGTGGGCCTAAAATCTGCGTCACTAACACTAAAAGGTAAAGTTTTCAGATCTCCAACAGGCTGAACTGATCCTCCAGAAACAGACAAATTTACCAAAAATCAATCCATCAACAGCAAACATGCAAAATAACCAATTTTCCAAAAGTTCAATAAACAGTTTAAAAATTTACCAAATTCATACTTTGTGTTCTAGATACCCCTACCTATTACCCTGCTTCTGCCTCCACCTCTTGAATTTTATTTTCAAATTTCTATCAAAATGATCAATGGATTGAACACTTAATGAACTGGTCATTCAGTGAATTGATTCTTAGCTAACTAATTTTCCACAAACAGCCCCTCACCTGGTGCATACACAGGCTTGTGAATCTCTCTCCTCTTCTTCAATTGGAGTTTGAGAGCACCTGTTAGAAAGGGGTTCAGTCCTGATTCACCTAAGCAGGTCTGAATATGGGAGACTTGTCACCATCCTCTATTGAGAGACAGCATCCTTCCCCAGGGTGGAAAAGAAGCTTTCATGTTGAAAGCTTGCCTGCTGTTTATTTACGTGAATTTGGGCGCTTTCTCTGACCTCGCTGAAAAGTCATTATGAAAGAGCAGGCTCTTGGCAGGTGTGTACGTTATAAGTGACACGCTTTAAAAACACCTCGTGTAAATCAGATATTGCCATAAAATGGAAATTGCAGCTACAAATTGCATACTTATTACAGCAGTGTCTGCTATATGAGGCAATGTTGACGGTATATAACAGGTAGCTTGAGAAATAGAAAGTTACATGTGGCACATAAAAGATAATTATTTTTCACTTCACAATAATACAATCTCTCTTATTTTTGACATCACAGAATCCTACATCAAAACTGGAAAGATTCTTATGGACTTTATCCAGCCCTTCATTTTATAGCTAAGAAAGCTAAGGCTTGTGAAGGGATGAAATCTGCCCAAGGTCACCCAGAACCTGGCGGCGCTGCTTCCTTGACATACACCCACCATGTGGAGGCTCCATGGCTCTGTCCACTTTCCTTAATGAGTCTGTGGAAGCAGGAAGTCTACTTGAGTCTACTCCATACAAGGCACCAGAGACAAGGCAAGAGACACATGGCCCCTGCCATCAAGAAGCTCACATTGGCCACACTGGTGGGGAAGCTGAGCCCCAGGGAGCCCGCACAAGGAGCAGTGCCAGAGGCAGGTCAGATTGCCTCCCAAGCCCCTGACTCTGGGCCCACAGGGCAGTGCTGGCACAGCCCAAGGACAGAGGTGTGTGCCCTGGCCCCTGAACTCCCTGAGTGCATTTTTTAAAATTCTCTTAAAAATGTGAGAGAGTCAATATCCTATTGTACTGTAGTTTTGCAAAGTGCTATCATTGGGAGAAACTGGATAAAGGGCATATGAGATCACTCTATTATTTCTTACAAATGCATGTGAATCTACAATTATCCCAATATAAAGTCAATTTTAAAACTATGGGAGGATTTTCAAAATGGCATAAAATGGTATATCCAGTCAAGACAGTGCTGTGGTTGGCTCACAAACCACTCTCACTTGAGCCTCACTTGCAAACAAAATAACATCTCCCTAGCGAAGACCAGAAATGGATCAGTTAGGTGATGAACACCCTTAAAGCCCTAATGTGGCTAGGCTCGGTGACTCACACCTGCAATCCCAGCACTTTGGGAGGCCAAGGCGGGTGGGTCACCTGAGGTCAGGAGTTTGAGACCAGCCTGACCAACATGGTGAAACCCCATCTCTACTAAAAATACAAAAATTAGCCCAGCATGGTGGCACATGCCTATAATCCCAGCTACTCCAGAGGCTGAGGCAGGAGAATCGCTTGAACCTAGGAGGCAGAGGTTGCAGTGAGCTGAGATCGCGCCATTACACTCCAGCCTGGACAACGAGAGCGAAACTCCATCTCAGAAAAAAAAAAGCTCACATTTGGGTGCAGTGGAAATACAATGCTACAATGCTTGGGCTTTGCCTCTGCCTCTGCCTCTTCCTCATTCTATGTCCTTGGGCTAGTCATCTAATCTCATTGGGTTTCAGTTTCTTGGTTTTGTTCTGTTGTTTTTTTTTTTTAAGATGGGGGTCTCACTATGTTGCCCATGCTGGCCTTGAGCTCGGAGGCTCAAGTGATGCTGCTTCCTCAGCCTCCTGAATAACTGGGACTATAGGTGCACACCACTGTGCTCAGCTCTCGGTTTCTTAGTCTGCAAAATGAAGCTAATTTCACCTACCTGTCTCACAAGGGCATCATTTGGCAGCATATATACTAAAATTGGAACGATACCGAGAAGACAAGCATGGGCCCTGTGCAAGGATGACACGCAAATTTGTGAAACGTTTAGTTTTTTAAAAAAAAGAATTAAATAAGACATTCTAGGTAGGATTATTAAAGATGGTGTTTAAGCTATCAAGAGCTGTATTCATTTCAGACTCTACAAAAAGACCAACACTGCAGGAAGACAGTGAGTGCTGTTGAAGTTCAGGGTCAGACTAATGTGGCAAAAGTCCTCAAGAACTTTAGCCTTTTCTGTAGATCATCTATGCTGAAGACATTGCCCCAGATTTATCATTCCAGAAGCTATGCAGATCTGCCCTCTCCCAGGCACTCACAGGGTCATGATTATTCACTCCAATTCAGAGTTACTTTCTGATTTCAGAATTCAGAATTCTAAGTCCATTCAGTTTTCCAGGTGCGCACCTCTGAAACTGCCACCACTAATCCTATCTCACAGAATGTAAGCTGCCTGAGAGCTGGGATGTTTTGGTCTTTCATTCAACAAATGTTTATGGAGAGCCCACTTTTTGCCCAGCTCAGAACTAGCCACTGCCAGTACTATAATGCACAAGGAACAAAACAGACAAACTCTTCCTTTAATTGGTGTATGCAATTAAGAAATAGAAAGTGGGAGGCTGAGGCAGGAGAATGGCATGAATCCGGGAGGCGGAGCTTGCAGTGAGCCGAGATCACGCCACTGCACTCCAGCCTGATGACAGAGCAAGACTCCATCTCAAAGAAAAAACAGAAAAGAAAAAAAAAAAAAAGAAATAGAAAGTGGGGAGAAAAGGGAGAGTAAAACAACCCCACCAAGATAATGTCAGAGACTGGCAGGTAGTATGACAGAAATGAAAGTAACTGGCTGATTTACTGACTAGGAAGTTGTGTGTGATTGGGTGGCATTCAGCTGGTATACACATATGCTGTTCCAGTTGTAAATGGCTAGCATCGGTTTGGATTACCTAGTGAGTACCAACCCTGTTGTCAGAAATGTTTAATGCCACCCCTGGTGTATGGTACAGCATTAGTCAAGCAAGGCATCTTTGAGAGCATAGCACTGAGCAGGAGCTGCATAAGGAGAGGTTGGCCATGAGTACATGTAAGGGAGGCATGCTCCAAGAGACAGAACCAAAAGGTGCAAAAGACCTGTGGCAGGAACTAGCATGGAGTAAGAGAGCAGCAGAAAGAGGGCAGCCAGGGTAACACTGGAGCACAGGAACCTCCAAGGCCAGCCAGGTGGGCAGGAGACAAGGAGACAAGGTGGGCAGGAGCCGCCTATGGGATTTGGGGATTCTTCTCAGTGTGATAAGGAGACAGAATCCTTATAAGGAGAATTCTAAGCAGGGGACAGGATTTGGGTTTTCATTTTTACACGAGCACCCTGGCTGCTTTTGTAGAGAGGCAAGAGTGTATCCTCAGTGCCTAGAATCGTGTCTACTGCATAGCAGGTATTGATAATCTACTATGAAATCAAAGAATGAATATGCCGAACCTTCTCTGGTACTGAATGGAGCCATTCGTGATATGAGTTTAGCTTCTTTTAGATCCTCTCTCTCTATGGCCATTACTGAGCAAAAGTGAATGTCCTCACAGACTCTAGCTGCTAATGGTGCTTGAGCTGTTAGGATGAGCCCCAGTTTTGATGGTGGTTCCTAAGGCAGGCTCAGGGTCCTACACACCAGAGCTCCTCACAGGGTACCATGCTATGCTTCCAGGCAGAAGTAGACATCTGAGATCTTTATCACTCACAGACGTTACCATGCAGAAGCCTATGCAAAGAAGCTCCTATGTTTAAGTGGGTCTCTCTGGAATAATGGTAAAATTAGACTGTCATTCAAGAAAATTGCTTCCTTGGGATTGCCATTAGCACCTCAGAAGTTGCAATCTGGGGTTTGCGTGTGATTTTTTCATTTTGCAGACTTTACTGCTGCTTCTCAAAGGTGTTTTTTCATTGCAACTTTTCTTCTTTTCCCCTTGTCATCTCCCCATCTGTTCCTAACAGTCGTACATCGCAGAGGGAAGGTCCTCACCATTGTGCTCATCTTTTCACTCAGACAGTGAAAAGCACTCTGAGGGGGAGGTGGGACATGCACAGGAGGCCACAGTGAGGCCTTCAGAAAGAGATAGCACCATCTGCAGTTGACACTGTGGGTGGCCTAACCAACACATTTCCTCCTCTTCTTCTTCCTAAAAGAATCCAGATTTTGTCCAGGTCTGCATGAAGCCATGTGTTTCACAGGAAACCAACCCCACCCCCAGCTCTGGGGATAAGCCTGATTGCTTTGGAAGTAATCCCAAAACCCTTGCAATGATTGACTCAGGAAAGGTGACCAAATTGAACCAAAGAAAAGAAAAGGAGAAGCTTGGGAGAGACCTTTGTTTACTTATTTGGCAAATATTTATTGTGCGCCTACTATGTTCCAGGCACTGCTATTAAATGCTGGGAATACAGAAATTATGCGGCAGGGAAAAGAAGGAAGTCATGACTCTGCGAAGAGACACAGACAATAAACAAATTAAGTCATAAAATATGTATAGTATTTGACGATGATCAGTGAAACAAGGTGAAGTAAAGCAGAGATGGAAAGCATGAAAGTGCAAGGGCTGCATTTTTAAATAGGGTTCTCAGGGAAGTCTATTTGAGGAAGGTGAGGGATTTGTCATAATGAAGTCTGTAGGGAGATCATTTCAAGAAAAGGGTCCTGGAGCAGGATGGGCTTAGCATGTTTGAGGAGCAGCAGGGAGGTCAGTGTGCTGGAGTAGAGTGGACAAGAGGGACAAGAGCAGAAGAAGAAGTCAAAGAGGTGACACTGAGGCTGATCCTGCTGGGCACTGTAGGTCTGGAAAGGACCTACAAAGGCTGCTGGAGGGTTTTGAGCAGAACAGTGTCATGATTTGGCTTATGTTTCAACAGGCTCCCTTTGGTTGCTGATTAGTAAACAGACCAAGAGAAAGCAAAGACAAGAGCTGAAAGGGTTCATCCTCCATCTTCTGGGAGAGCTTCCAAAAGTCCTCTCTCTTGTCCTTTGGTGTCATTATGAGTAGATGTGAGATGTGAGGAGAACTACAGCCTCTCCATACTCACCTGAGTGTGAAACCGCTCCATGCAGGAAACAGAGCCAAGAGAACTGCTGAGAAATGCACACAGAGCTACAAAATTTGGTCAACTATAAAGCTTACCTTGCACCTAAATTTCTGGTTCTGCAAGTCAATAAACATCCTTATTGCTTCAACCAAAGAAAGTTGAGTTTTCTGTTTCTTGAGCTCAAAATCTTTCCAACTGATTCATCATCTAGCCTCACTATCTATCAACACCATTTGCTCCCACTATGCGTGCTGTAGCTACCCCAGAAAAGCCTATTTATTCATTTTTGAGACAGGGTCTCGCTTTTTCACCAAGGCTGGAATGCAGTTGTGCCATCTCAGCTCACTGCAGCCTCAACCTCCAAGGCTCAAGTGATCCTCCCACTTCAGCCTCCCAAGTAGCTGGGACTATAGGCATGCACAACCACTCCTAGCTATTTAAAAATATATATTTTATATAAATATATTAAAAACATACATAAATATATATATGTGTGTATATATATAAATATGTGTATATATATTTATATATATATATATGTATATACACATGAGACAGGGTCTATCTGTGCTGCCCAGGCTGTCAGACTCATCACCTCTTCCTCACCATTTGTGTATTAAATCACCCAACATTTATTGAGTCTTGTATTGGGCTTCCCACTGTCCTGCATTAGAAAGATCAATCCCAGTTCCGAAGAAGTCAAGATTATGTACAAAAGAGAGAGAGACAGCTCTTCTGGTTCCATGACATTGGATTGTGTTAAAAATGACTTTCTTCAGTGCAGCCTATGTGGTCTCAAATGCATGAGTCTCTCTGGGCCTCCGTTTGGCCCTTTGTAAAATGACCCTTTCCATCTCTGAGAGTTCATGATCCTATGACTTATAGTAGCTTTCCTTTTGTATTGCTATGGTTTGAATGTTTGTGTTTCTCCAGAATTCTTGTTGAAACTGAATCCTCAATGCAATAGTATTAAGAAGTGGGGTCTTTAGGAGGTAATTAGACCATGAAGGTCCCATCAGATTATTGCCTTTATCAAATGCCTTGAGGGACCAAGTATGCCCCTTTTAGCCCTCCTTGCATGTGAGGACACAGCATTCATCTCCCACTATGCAAAGGCACAGCAACAAGATACTGTCTTGGAAGCAGAGAGTGACGCCTTACCAGACTCTGAATCCACTGCGTCTTAATCTTGAACTTTCCAGCCTCCAGAACTGTGAGAAACAAATGTTCATTCTTTATAAAATAGCCAGCCTAAGGTATTTTGTTACAGCAGCCTGAACAGACTAAGACAGGTGTCAATCTCTACAGTTAAGCTTCTGTACCAGACAACGAACCAGAGGTCATAAAGACTTCTTCATATTTTTTCAAAGCCAGAGTTCATGACTAAGTGAATTTGGCAGCACCATGAGCCAAGTCACATTCTTCCACATAGTTTACAGTAAAAAGTTTTCATAATGTAGCTATCCCGTAACAAAAGTATTAATCCTCTCCCCAATATCAACCTTGAATTTCCCATTTCTCTACATTTTTCCCTTTCTAACTTCTGCTTTAAATGGTATAGCACTATGGTTAAGTTAACTTAGTCTAGAACCAGACAGTCTGTTTAATGCCCTCATTCTTTTTGACCCCCACATATCAATCAAGTGACCTTTCTGACTGTAACTCTCACCCTCCTCCTCTCTCATGATCTTCCTTAAAATTCTTCCCTAGTTACAGTAAGACTACATTTGGTTCTCTTACATCTCTGAAAGCTATCACTTCCAAGCCACCTTGGCTAACGCCTCATCATCATTCATGAGTTATCTGGGACTATCCCTAGGTCCTGTTCTTGCCCTCCTCCCCCTCTAAACTCATTCTCCTTGAGCATCTCCCATCTTACAACTAAGTCCCAGACCTGTGTTTTTTCATACCTTTCCTTCTTATCTGTGCACCAACCCGTGTTCCGCCCATGCCCTCTCCATCCTTCCTCTTCTTCAATCTATCAAGTAGGATTCATCTAGCAAAAACAGAAACCCTACTAGGTGTTCCAAATGAAGAGAACTTAATACAAGCAATTGACTACTCCAGTGATGGAAGATCAAGAAGTCAAGCAGAAGACATTGAGGTAACCCAAAGATCAATCACAGAAAGAAGATGACACCAACCCTAAGGAGGGAGGGACAGCAGAAAAGGTTGGAATTACCAGAGCCTGAAAGCTGCAGCTGTCCAGCAGACCCTAAAATCATGGCAGGAGCTGCCTGTTGGAACTAAGACCAAGAAAAGAGAGTCTGGCTACAAATGGAATCAGGGATGAGAGGTAGACACCTCAAGCCATCCTACTAGACACAGAGAGAAGAGGAGGAATATTCTCCAGCTTCTCCCTCCCTCTCCCTCCCTCTCCCTCCCAATCTTCCAAAAATGCTTTCCTGAACTAAACGTCAAAGGATGCTGGGAAATATAGCTCCTTATGACACAGATCAGATGGGAGAAGGACAGGCAAACAGCCAGTGTACCCATCCAGCAAGCTTCATCTCTCAATACCCACATTCATTCAGGTAGCTTCATACCTCAGTTCTCCAAACCCAAAACCTTCAGTCATGCTGAATCCCTTCCTCCTATTTCTTCTGGCCCTCTCTGCAGAGTTTTGCCAGCTGCTCTGACTTTTTCTCTAAAATAAATTTCTTCTTAACTCCTCTTCCACAGTACTGCAGCCACCATTGCAGTACATTCCTATTATACCTGGTCCTCCTGTTTCTAGTACCTCTTCCCTTCCAACCTGCCCACCAGCTCCACATTTTCATTGGGAAGATGGAGCCCTGGACCCAGAAGTTTCTGCAGAAGTCTCAGGTCTGACTGTCTTTCCCTGAGCTTGGTCACATGATCTTCCCTGAACCAATCACTGGACAGGTGAAAGGCCTGTCCATGTCAGCTAAACAGAGAGAAGATGGAAAACTTATCTATTTATTTTGATAAATGTAAAAATAGTGCTTCTGATTGGTTGGGCTTTAGTCACATCTCATCCTTGAAACAGGAGTAGGGTCAGCCAGAAAGTGAGTGAAGGGTAGTTCTCCAAAGGAAAAACAGGATTCTGTTTTTAAAAGTATAGGGAATTAATGTTGTAGAGAGGAAAAAAGCAAGGATATGATACACATTCCTTTCATTCTCTCTCCTGCAAAAGAAACCAACAAATCTCTATTCCTTAGCCTATTTCAAGACTCTGTTATGTTGGGAAAAGACTAGCAACAACCTAAAGGTCCATCAATGGGGAATGACTAAAACTAAATGGAGTGATGTGCCATGGTCTTAGGCTTTACTTTTTCATGCAAGGATCAAAGAAAAGAACACATCACAATTTTTTTTATTATACTTTAAGTTCTAGGGTAAATATGCACAACGTGCAGTTTTGATGCATAGGTACACTTGTGCCATGTTGGTTTGCTGCATTCGTTAACTCATCATTTACATTAGCTATTTCTCCTAATGCTATCCCTCCCCCAGCTCCCCACCCCTCTGACAGGCCCTGGTGTGTGATATTCCCCATCCTGTGTTCAAGTGATCTCATTGTTCAATTCCCACCTATGAGTGAGAACATGGGTGTTTGGTTTTCCGTCCTGGTGATAGTTTGCTGAGAATGATGGTTTCCAGCTTCATCCATGTCCCTGCAAAGGACGTGAACTCATCTCTTTAACAGTTGCATAGTATTCCATGGTGTATATGTGCCACATTTTCTTCATCCAGTCTATCACTGATGGACATTTGGGTTGGTTCCAAGTCCTTGCTATTGTGAATAGTGCCACAATAAACATACATGTGCATGTGTCTTATAGTAGCATGATTTATAATCCTTTGGGTATATACCCAGTAATGGGATTGCTGGGTGAAGTGGTATTTTCAGTTCTAGATCCTTGAGGAATTGTCACACTGTCTTCCACAATGGTTGAACTAATTTACACTCCCACCAACAGTGTAAAAGTGTTCCTATTTCTCCACATCCTCTCCAGCACCTGCTGTTTCCTGACTTTTTAATGATTGCCATTCTAACTGATATGAGATGGTATCTCATTGTGATTTTGATTTGCATTCCTCTGATGACCAGTGATGACGAGCATTTTTTTATGTGTCTGTTTTCTTGAGAAGTGTCTGTTCATGTACATTGCCCACTTTTCAATGGGGTTGTATGTTTTTTTCTCATAAATTTGTTTGAGTTCTTTGTAGATTCTGGATATCAGCCTGTCGTCAGATGGGTAGATTGCAAAAATTTTCTCCCGTTTTGTAGGTTCACTCTGATTCCATGCTCACTCTGATTATAGTTTATTTTGCCGTGCAGAAGCTCTTTAGTTTAATTAGATCCCATTTGTCTATTTTGGGTTTTGTTGCCATTGATTTTGGTGTTTTAGTCATGAAGTGCTTGCCCATGCCTATGTCCTGAATGGTATTGTCTAGGTTTTCTTCTAGGGTTTTTATGGTTTTAGGTCTAACATTTAAGTCTTTAATCCATCTTGAATTAATTTTTGTACAAGGTGTAAGGAAGGGATCCAGTTTCTGTGTTCTACATATGGCTAGCCAGTTTTCCCAACACCATTTATTAAATAGGGAATCCTTTCCCCATTTCTTGTTTTTGTCAGGTTTGTCAAAGATCAGATGGTTGTAGATGTGTGGTGTTATTTCTGAAGCCTCTGTTCTGTTCCATTGGTCTATATATCTGTTTTGGTACCAGTACCATGCTGTTTTGGTTACTGTAGCCTTGTAGTATAGTTTGAAGACAGGTAGCGTGATGCCTCCAGCTTTGTTCTTTTTGCTTAGGATTGTCTTGGCTATGTGGGCTCTTTTTTGGTTTGATATGAACTTTAAAGTAGATTTCTGCAATTTTGTGAAGAAAGTCATTGGTAGCTTGATGGGGATGGCATTGAACCTATAAATTACCTTGGGCAGTATGGCCATTTTCACAATATTGATTTTTCCTATCCATGAGCATGGAATGTTCTTCCATTTGTTTGTGTCCTCTTTTATTTCATTGAGCAGTGGTTTGTAGGTCTCCTTGAAGAGGTCCTTCTCATTCCTTGTAAGTTGGATTCCTAGGTATTTTATTCTCTTTGTAGTAATTGTGAATGGGAGTTCACTCATGATTTGGCTCTCTGTTTGTCTGTTAATAGTGTATAGGAATGTCTGTAATTTTTGCACATTGATTTTGTATCCTGAGGCTTTGCTGAAGTTGCTTCTCAGCTTAAGCAGATTTGAGGCTGAGATGATGGGGTTTTCTAAATATGCAATCATGTCATCTGCAAACAGGGACAATTTGACTTCCTCTTTTCCTAATCGAATACCCCTTATTTCTTTCTCTTGCCTGATTGCCCTGGCCAGAACTTCCAACACTATGTTGAATAGGAGTGGTGAGAGGGGGCATCCCCGTCTGTGCCTGTTTTCAAAGGGAATGCTTCCAGTTTTTGCCCATTCGGTATGATAGTGATTGTGGGTCTGTCATAAATAGCTCTTATTATTTTGAGATACGTTCCATCAATACCTAGTTTATTGAGAGTTTTTAGCATGAAGGGCTGTTGAATTTTGTCGAAGGCCTTTTCTGCATCTATTGAGATAATCATGTGGTTTTTCTCTTTGGTTCTGGATTATGTTTATTGATTTGCATATGTTGAACCAGCCTTGCATCCCAGGGAGGAAGTCAACTCGATCACAGTGGATAAGCTTTTTGATGTGCTGCTGGATCCGGCTTGTCAGTATTTTATTGAGGATTTTTGCATCAATGTTCATCAGGGATATTGGTCTAAAATTCTCTTTTTTTGTTGTGTCTCTGCCAGGCTTTGGTATCAGGATGATGCTGGCCTCATAAAATGAGTTAGGGAGGATTCCCTCTTTTTCTATTGATTGGAACAGTTTCAGAAGAAATGGTACCAGCTCCTCTTTGTACCTCTGATTGAATTAGATTGAATTAGGCTGTGAATCCATCTGGTCTTGGACTTTTTTTGGTTGGTAAGCTCTTAATTATTGCCTTAATTTCTGAGCCTGTTATTGGTCTATTCAGAGATTCAACTTCTTCCTGGTTTAGTTTTGGGAGGGTGTATTTGTCCAGGAATTTATCCATTTCTTCTAGATTTTCTAGTTTATTTGTGTAGAGGTGTTTACAGTATTCTCTGATGGTAGTTTGTATTTCTGTGGGATCGGTGGACACACCACAAGATTTTAAAGAAAAAATTGTAAGCAGAATATGATCCTTATGTCTTGCATCTGTATTTAATATCGTTGGGAAGTTACACAAGATCAATATAATAAGGACCATCTCCCAGAGAGAACAAAATGTGAAAGACACTGAATTTTCACTGCATCCCCTTTTGTGCCATTTGAACTTTATGCAGTGTGGCTGTTAGTTTACCAATAAATGAATGAAATTTTTAAAAACATAAAGCAAATAGGAGCACAAAGAGAAAGTTATTGGTAAGCTCACAGATTCTAAATGTCATTTCTCACAGTCACCAACCCTCTCATTCAGATCATTTTGCAGAGGCCCAGGTCCAAGGGGTTTGTTTGCTCTTGCCCATTGTGCAATGACCAAGGCTATTCAATCACCATCATCATCATTATCCCTGACCTTTTTTGAGTGCTGACTATGATCAGTTGCAGTGCTGAGACTTTTACATGTATTACCTCTTTTAATCCTGATAACAACTCTATAATGTAGCTGTGACTATTATGAGTGAGTTGCCTAAAGTCACACACTTGATGGGAAAATGATAAAGCTATGATTAATACTTAGCTAATCACATTATAGAACCAACATTATTAACCATGGTATCCTACCGCCTTTAAGTAAGTAAGATATGGTTTATGACTTATGAGCCCAGGTCAGACTGACAGCTACAACGTCTGCTTTCCCAGGATCTGGGAAGGGTCCCACTGAAAGCACATCCAAATGTAAAGGGTGAAATGTAAAGGGTGAAAGCACCCCTTTGCATTTCAACAGAAGTTTCAGAATATTTGAGAACACACAGGCTGAATCACTGCATATGACCTCGAGCTTATTTATGCCTGCTGGAGGTGAAAGGCCTGTCCATGTCAGCTAAACAGAGAGAAGATAGAAGACTTGTCTATTTATTTTGATAAATGTAAATGAATTATATTACTTGTCAAAATGTTATCAAGACCCCAGTGAAATGAGCAGTAGTGTTTTTTTCCCCCCTTTCAGGGTGAAGGGAGTAAAGGGAGAGAGAAATGAATGTTCAAGACAGATTGCTTTGATTTGAAATGAAAACAAACAACTTTAGGGGAAAAAAAGGCTTTCATTATTTTGGAGACCTTGGCATTCTTGCAGATACATTCATGAATTAATCATTAAAACCCTGAAATGTGAAATAAATCATGTGGTTTTTCAATGCCAGCCCACGATATAGGGGGCCTCAAACAGTTATTAAGACACAGTGCTTTAAAACTGCTACTGCCGACAATGACTTTTCTCTAAGAATAAAGTGAATGAAGTGTGTGTGTGTGTAAGGCAGCCCTGCGGTCCCAGGCTGGAAGTGTGTGCAAGCCAGTTCCAACCGTGTGTCACCACATATTAGCACTATTTAATATCTGCTAATGGAATGGCTCTGTCTGCCGTCGACAGCAGGATCAAAAGAGGGCCATGCAGCTTTTAAATTATTAGCACTAATTAGGCAAATCAAAGAGGAGGAGGGCAGAGAGACCAGAGAATGCATTAGAAGGAAAGCAAGGGGATTGCTACCTACCTCACACTGTCAAGATCCAGCTACCAAACAGCCAATTAGTGCTGAAGACCCTTCCAGAGCAACGGAAGAATGAGCAGGCCTACCCCAAGTAGAGGCAGGATGGCTTCATTACTGTGACTCCGAATTAAAATGTAAAGGTTGCCGATCATTGCATAATTAAATAAGGTGGCAGGCACCCACTATCCAGGAGTTTCCAGGGTTCCTTTATTAAAGCCACCTTCTCGGCTTCCTCAATGGCCCTCCCACAGGCAGGCCTGGAGCTGTCCGTAGTCCTGACAAACATACTGACTTCTTAAAAGGCCTGTTAGAGCCAAAACCCTTCGAGGGGTCTTTCTTCCTAACTACCCCATTACCACCACCCCATTACCAATCAGAGGATCATTCTGCTTTTCTTTAGAACCCATTTTCCAACTAATTAGTCAAGAAAAAGATGGGGAGTGGAGAGTGAAAAAAAGACCAAGCCTAATTAACTCCCAGTCACTGCAATCTAAATATAAAGTTACTGAAACTGAGGTTGTCCCCTGTTGATGTAACCTTTATCCCTCTTCTTTTTTACCTGCTGGGAGGAAGCACAATTTTCTTGAGTTTGATTGGGACCTAATCCCAGGCCGCAGATCACAACGCCGTATTCAGATGCTTTGCAGGTGTGCAAGATAGTAGGGCAGTGGGCCTAATACACCTAGTCCCAGACCAGGAAAGAAACATCTTTTTACCTCAGAGGCTGGGTGTGATGAGTTCCTGGGAGGTCTTTCTAGGAGAGCCTTATCTTCTCAGAACTGTGGAGTGACTCGATTTTAATTTTGCTCCTTCAGTCCTTTTTTACATATGCTTTTTCTTCTCTGTATCTTCTATCTTATTTCCTCTCTTTCCTTTATTTTCCCTTCTATCCTTTCTGTTCTCTCATATTTCTAGTTCCTCTTCTCTTTCTTTCTCTCAGCTCTCTTCTTTCTCTGTCCCTATTTCTCCCTCTTCTTTTGAAAACCAAACTTTAAGAAGAAATAGGATTCGATTTATTTAAACCTTTGAGTTTGGTATGGGACTCAGCTTATTCACTGGGAATGTGCCTCATACTCAGGAACCGAATCCCCAGTAAATCTTACCAATCAATTACATTGTTACACTCCTTCTACCTTGGAACTTGAAAAAAGTAATTTAGGACACTATCAAACCACAGCTAGGTACTTATTTTAAAAACATATGGATAAGTGTTCTAGAAAACAAGAGGAAAAATCGGAAAGAAAAAAGCAGTGTATGTTTGTCCACAGCCTTGAGTTTGATTCCTGTTTTGTTACTGCAGGGAAAATGTCCTATTTCAGAGCAGGGGGGATGGGAGGGCAGCCATGGGTGTCACACTGGAATTCAACCCATGTGGAGGTTGAAAAAAACAGGTCTAGACAGTGGAGAGGTGAAGGTGGAATATGAAGAGCCCGACGGGAGACCAGCTATGTTTTCCTCCAGTCTCCTCAACTTGGCTCAGCGGGCTGCTTCAACTCCATTCCAGATGCAAGTTGAAGTCAGAGGAAAAAATGGTCCTGACCTCAACATGCAAACAGGAAAGACACCAGTGCAGCTTCTCTAGTGTGACCTGTGGAGCTCACATGGTGTCATGGCGACAGTGGTGCAGGGACAGGTGTCAGAACCAGAAAAGCTGCGGTTGCAGTCCATGCACTGGAAAGGCTTGATGCCTGCGCTTGCAGAAATGGCTGGTGAGCTCAACTGAATGAGCGAATTTCCAGAAGCAGCCATCCCAGATCCTTTTATAAGTCTTCTCTCCTATATGAATTCTGTGGTGAGCTTTCAGGTGAGAGCTTTTGGAGTACACTTTGCTGCATCCTGCAAAGTTACACTGGTGCATCCGTCTTCTCCTTAAGTCAAGTGACTCCTCCCTGCATTTAGGGCATTGCTGCTGGTTCTTGCTGTAGTCCCTACAGACTCTGTGAGGCTGAGGATCCACTCTTAATTACACTCTCCTCATTGTCACTTGGAATCTCCAGTGGAGACATGGAGTGGGGTCAACTTTCACTGATCCAGCATTTGTGCCATCTCCTCCAATGAGTGGGACCGTAATGGTTGCAGAGCCCTCATTTGCAGGCAAAGTAGTATGCACCATGGGGAGAGACTGCACCACCACTGGGATGGCATTCAGGTCACCCATCTTACTTGGAAGACAGACTGAGGGGTGCTGTGAACAACATGTAAGATCTGCTAGCCACCAGTGCCCTGAGAGGGAGTCAGGACAGAGCCTGTGGTCAGAATAGTAGGAATGTTTACTGATGTTGAAGTGAACACCACAAGGATCTGGGGAGCAGACTGTGGCTTGGGAGGATGTTCTGGAGCTTGCAGCATGTTAACAGGCTGGAGAGGAGCCTTGGGCTTGTGAGAGGAGAAGTCAACTGGTTCCACTGGGGACAGGCTGAAATCACTCACCAAAAGTTCTTCTGGGGTCTCAAACCTGATGTCATTAAACAATGCTGGGTTCTCCATGGGGTCGGCATCCAGAAGTGGTGGAGAAGTCATATTATTTATGCTTCTATCTCAGGGGGATCTCTGCTCTGAACAGGGCCAGTGATGGACCTGAATACCTGCATTGAGCCACCTTCTGAATTAAGTTGCACCTCCAAGTTGTTTATGAGTTGAGCCATATCAACCATGTCACTAGCTGAGGACTCCTGAAGTATCCAGAACTCATACAGTCCTCAGGAAGGCTCATACTCCTGAGTTAATTGCAAGAGAGCTGTTCTCCTCACACTTGCCCCAAATTCGACATCGCACAAGGCGATGCCCTCTTGTCTTCTCTTTCTTACCCTCACCATCTCTGCTTTTTCTCCTGATTGAACACAAAGTTGAGGCAGAGAAGGAAACCTTCAAGGCAGAAACCCATGAGGAGCTACCACAAGATCCCTTCACCTCCGCCATTGCTGCCGCACACCCCAGTGCCTTCCAGAGTAGGTAGAATGACTCTTTCTCTCTATTCCTCCCTTTTAAAAAAATTCTGTCACTCATCACATTATCGCTATAACTACAGAAAACATGAAGTTTTCATTCACTCACTCTTTGATTTTTTTCTATAGACTCCTTGGTTTAGCTAAATTTTTTGGAATGGTCCAAATTACCACTTTCTCTTCCAGAAATCCTAAACAAAGACTGGAATGATATTTTAAAGGAGAGTTGGGTCCTTGGGAGTCATGACAGGAAGTAAGTGTATGAGTTAGTGTAGGTTGGGCTGCAGTAACAAACAGACCCAATCATGTAATGGTTCAAAACAGTAGATTTTATCTCTTTCTCACACAATAGCCCAAGGTAGGCCCAGGTTGGTGAGTGGTCTTTTCCCCACGCAGTTACTCAAAGACACAGGTTAAGAGTGGCTCTGACATCTTCAATGAATGTCTCCCAAGATGGACAGCAGGGGAAGCAAGCATAAGTAGGAGATTTTTAAGAACCAGACCTGGAAGTGCCATAACCAACTTCCACTCATGCTCCATTGGCCACAATTCAGTCATCTGTCACATATAACTGTAAAGGATGTTAAGAAATATATTAAACCATGTGTCATAAAAACCAGAACCTGATATTGGTGACCATTTAGCAATCTTTGCCAAATGAGACATACGAAAGATATGGTGAAGAAAGCCATAGGTAAAAAAGTGAAGAACCAAGAGCTGTGTCCACACAACAGCGGACGTGCAAGTCTTGGCACAGAACTTGTACCCGGAAAAGGGTAGGAGACTTGGTTAGACAGCTCGGGGCCACTTCCGGCCAATCAAGGTGCTCTCCATGGCGCACCCCACCTACTGGAATGTCACTGTAGTGCAGGGATTCAGGGCATAGGATTTGGTTTCTGAGTCAGACAGGCATGGGAGGAAATCCAGATCCCCCTCTTTCTAGATATGTGATCTTGAATAAGATATTTATGTGAGCCTTGGTTTCATCATCTATAAAATGAAAGAAAAATAATGCTTGCCTTATTTGATATCTCTGAAGATTACACAATATAAAAGATGCAAAATTCTTAGCACAGTATCTGGCACATAGCAGGTACTCAATAGATGGTAATTATTGACACTGTTTGACCATGCTCACCACTGATACCCTGGTATTGTTCTTGGAGTTTTTTCTATCTACAATGGCTGCTCCCTACATATTTACCCACCTGTTCCAAGTCCCATCTGCTTCAGAAGATGTATTTCACTTCCAATGACCTGCTTTAAGTCTATGCAACCCAATTGAACACTTTATTATCACAGTCTTCCCACTATGAATGCAAGCTCCATAAGGGTTCAGGGTATTATTTATCCCATTTATTTGCTGTATCCTAGAGCCTAGCACAGTGTCTGGCATATAGCAGGTGTTCAACTATCACATTCGCTAAGTATATATTCAATGAATATGAGATATACCCATGCCAATGAGCCTTATTCAGTGTCCTCTATAGGTACAGAATTATATAGCTTTGGGGTTATTCTCTAACTTTCCAAGTCAGTTAGTCTTGTCTTCCTGGTGAAATTGAATTCACAGTAGCCAGAGTGATCTTTTTAAAATGTAAATTGGATCCTTTCATTCCTGTCCTTGACCCTCTCCAGTGACTTCTCACCCCCTTAGAATAAAATGCAAACTCCTCACTGCTACCTGTGGGTCCCTGCAAGACCTGGCTCTGCTGTCCTCTCTCCTTTCACTCCTCTTTCCTCAAGAATCACTGTGCTTGAACTACATGGGCCATTTTTCTATACCTTTAATACACCAAGCTTGTTCCCATCTCACAGTCATCCCCTATTCCTGAGACACTTTCCCCAAGTACATTCTCAAAGCTTGGTCCTCCCCATTATTCAGGTCCCAACATCACTCTTTCTGACAGGCCTTCACTATCAACACTGTATGAAGTGGTTCTCCTTCCATCACTCACTGCCTTAGGTTGGATTCTCTGGAACCCATACTCTGAGTTAGACAGCTGTTTGCAGGAAGCCTCTAGGGACTGCCTTTGGGATTAGCACCTACAGGGGAGTGAAGGAAGCAGAACCAAGCAGAGGGAGGAGTTAAACTGAGATGTATGACAATGAAGGCCTCCACTGATCCCACTGGGAACTTGGAGTTGGATGGGGCCCTGTAGAGCTGCCCCTCTTTTATTTCACTTCATAGCACACTTCTCACTTTCTATAATTATCCTGTTAGTTTTTTTCACGTATGCTGTCTGTCTCTGGCCCCATAATAGAAGCTTCATGGGAGTGGGAAATCGTTTGGCATTTTCACTCCCGTATCCCAGCACCTAGTACAATGCCTGCCTCATAGTAGGCGCTCAATCTGTGTTTGCTGAAAACATGAATGGGTGGATGACTGAATATGAATGGCAGAGTTGTTAAGTTCCCAAAGGCAGGCCCTGTTTCCTGCTGTTCTTGAAGCAGTGACTCCCTGGATATTTGACTGGCATCACCTGCCACCTCCCATCCCCTCTAACCAGCCACTTGTGACTCTCCAAATGTGAGAGGTCTCCCTAACACAATCACAGGCTATTTTTAGTCTGTTTTTTCCTCTCTGGTCTGTTGTAGTGGTGAGAAGAGGCTGGCTACCTGGGGCTTGCAGTAGCTCTAAATAAAACCAATCTTCCTCTCTCTGAAAAACCCTAGGAGGTGTCCTCTGTGCCAGGCTACAGGGTGACAACCACCCAGGCTGTGTTTACTGAGAGCTCTGTGATTACATTTTTTAGTTTTCTGGCTGGAGGTACCTGTGGAAGTGATTATGGAGGTACACACAGGAGCTGGAGTCTCTCCTCCCTCCCGCAGAAACACAAACATAGGCTTTTCCCTCTTCTTCGATGGGAAGTCTTCTCTCATTAGACGGCTTTCTAGGCCACAGAAGATTTCTCTGGGGCTGACTCTAAGGGGCCTCTTTGAGCTAATTAGATTGCAGACTGGAAGGCGGACTGTGGGCTCCGTTAATAATCTTCTATTCAGGGCTTCACACGTTCATCTAGTTTGAACATTGGGGAGGAAATTATTTTCTTCTGAAACAGTGAGAGACAGCAAGAAAGAGCATATGAGGAAACAGGTTTTCTCCTTGAGATTCTACAAGCACGAAGGACAGATGTAATGATGCTCTTCCATGGATGCTTTACAGAGGTCTGCTGTGTGGCTTGGAAAGGCAGCCCTGAATCACCAAACATAACCTTTCTCAATAACAAGGCACTCTCCTGATTCCCTTGAGAAGAAAGGATGGAAGGAGGCACCATCCCCTTTATAGCTAAGGAGAAGACTTCAAGAAGCAGACGACTTCCATGGTTCTGAAATCCAAGTGGCCACACCCCTTACTAGCTGTGCAACCTGTCTTACAAATTCATGGAGCAGAGATTTAGAATACCATGGGTTTTAATTCCAGCCCTACCACTGTGTTATAGCCCTGTGTTCTTGAACAAATTACTTAATTTTGTTAACTTTAGTGCCCTCTTCTCCTTCCAGGTGTATTCAGAGAATTCAATTTGAAAACAAGTATAAGCTATGTGCAGAGGTACACACCTGTAGTCCTGAGCTTAAGAATTCAAGGTCAGCCTCGGCAACATAGTAAGAATCTGTCTTGAAAAGAAAGGAAGAAGGAAGGAAGGAAGAAGGAAAGGAAGGAAGGAGGAAGAGGAAGGAAGGAAGGAAAGGAAGGAAGGAAGATGGAAGGAAGGGGCAGGATGAAGTGGAAGGAAACTAGAGGAAGTGAGGAAGGAGTAATAAAGGATTGAGGAAGCGTACGAGAGGCGCATTCCTAAAGCCATTCCCTCCTTCCTTCCTTTCCAACCTTCCTATGAATTAAAACACGACGTTCCCATCGATTCCCCTCCCCCTCCTCCCAGGAACCCCCTCCGAAACTCAAAAGAAAGAGAAAGAAAGACGCCCTCCCTCCCGATACCTCCCTCCCCCCTCACCCCTCCCCTGACTCCTCCACGCCCCGAAACCCCCGGTCCTCTTTCGAAGAACAGGGAGGAGGAGGAGATGTAAGTGTTTAGCATGGTGCCTGCCACGTTGCAAGTGTTCAATAAATAGTAGCTAATATTATTATAGCCTCAACCTGTAAACGGGGATGTTAATAGAATTTGCCTCCTAGGCTGATTGTAAGTGTTAAGTGAGATGATGTGTAGAGTGATTTAAGCAGTGCCTGGTGTAGTATGTGTCTTAGTCAGCTCGGGCTGCCATAACAAAATATTATAGACTGGGTGCCTTAAACAACAGAAATTTATTTTCTCATAGTTCCAGAGGTTGGAAACTCCAAGATCAAGGTTACAGCAAAGTTCAGTTTCTGTGAGGTCTCTCTTTCCGGCTTGCACATAGCAGCTTCTCACTGTGTCCTAACATGGTGGAGAGAGAGAATGAGCTCTCTAGTGTCTCATACTATAATAACACAAATCCTATCAGATCAGGGCCCCAAACTTATGACCTCATTTAACCTTCATTACTTCCTAAAGACCCCATCTCCAGATATAGTCACATTGGGGGTTAGGGCTTCAACATACGAATTTAAGGGGGATGGAATTCAGTTCATAGCAGTATGTACTCAATAAACTCTGGCTGCTATGATTATCAGTATTGCTCAAAGAAGTACTTAAGTCTGACATTTCAGTGGTCTTTCCACACCTTCGGAATCATTGCACCAACTTCCAGCAAATACCTTTTACTGCTCAGAACCGTGCTTGCTTCCTTTCAGCTGAAGCTGACACTATTGGAGCTCCATCCAAATTCCCACAGATCCATTTTTTCAGGTCTGCACCCCCAGATTAGATGTTCTTCTGACTACAATGGCCCGTGCCTGCACCTCTTCTTTCAAGGACTGTCCTCGGGCTACTGGGGCTTTTTTCTGTGCTCAGGCAGAGAGTTGTGACTTCCTGGGAGCTTATTTCCCACCCCCCCAAAAAAAACCAAAACCAAAACAAACAAACAAAAAAAAACTTAGACAAACTAAATTTAATTGAGTTTAATTGAACAAAGAAGGAGTCATGAATCAGGCATCCCCCAAACCAGAACAAGTTCAGAGAGGCCCCAGTGTAGCCATGTGACAGAAGAAGATTTATGGACAGAAAAAGGAAAGTGGTGCTCAGAAAACGGAAGTGAGGTACAGAAACAGCTGGATTGGTTGTAGCCCAGTGATTGCCTCACTTGAACACAGTTTGAACTCCCACTGCAATCCCTCCCCCTTCCCCCCTCCCCATAATAGGCCCCGGTGTGTGATGTTCCCCTTCCTGAGTCCAAGTGATCTCATTGTTCAGTTCCCACCTATGAGTGAGAACATGCGGTGTTTGGTTTTCTGTCCTTGCGATAGTTTGCTGAGAATGATGGTTTCCAGCTGCATCCATGTCCCTACAAAGGACACAAACTCATCCTTTTTTATGGCTGCATAGCATTCCATGGTGTATGTGTGCCACATTTTCTTAATCCAGTCTGTCACTGATGGACATTTGGGTTGATTCCAAGTCTTATTGTGAATAGTGCCGCAATGAACATACGTGTCCATGTGTCTTTATAGCAGCATGATTTATAATCCTTTGGGTATATACCCATTAATGGGATGGCTGGGTCATATGGTGCTTCTAGTTCTAGATCCTTGAGGAATCGCCATATTGTTTTCCATAATGGTTGAACTAGTTTACAATCCCACCAACAGTGTAAAAGTGTTCCTATTTCTCCACATCCTCTCCAGCACCTGTTGTTTCCTGACTTTTTAATGATTGCCATTCTAACTGGTGTGAGGTGGTATCTTGTTCATATCCTTTGCCCATTTATTGATGGGGTTGTTTGTTTTTTTCTTGTAAATTTGATTGAGTTCTTTGTAGGTTCTGGATATTAGCCCTTTGTCAGATGAGTAGATTGCAAAAATTTTCTCCCATTCTGTAGGTTGCCTGTTCACTCTAATGGTAGCTTCTTTTGCTGTGCAGAAGTTCTTTAGTTTAATTAGATCCCACTTGTCAATTTTGGCTTTTGTTGCCATTGCTTTTGGTGTTTTAGACATGAAGTCCTTGCCCATGCTGATGTCCTGAATAGTATTACCTAGGTTTTCTTCTAGGATTTTTATGGTATTAGCTCAAACATTTAAGTCTCCAATCCATCTTGAATTAATTTTCATATAAGGAGTAAGGAAAAGATCCAGTTTCAGCTTTCTAGTTATGGCTAGCCAATTTTCCCAGCACCATTTATTAAATAAGGAATCCTTTCCCCATTTCTTGCTTTTCTCAGGTTTGTCAAAGATCAGATGGCTGTAGATGTGTGATATTATTTCTGAGGACTCTGTTGTGTTCCATTGGTCTATATCACTGTTTTGGTACCAGTACTGTTTTGGTTACTGTAGCCTTGTAGTATAGTTTGAAGTCAGGTAGCATGATGCCTCCAGTTTTGTTCTTTGACTTAGGATTGTCTTGGCAATGCAGGCTCTTTTTTGGTTCCATATGAACTTTAAAGCACTTTTTCCAACTCTGTGAAGAAACTCATTGGTAGCTTGATGGGGATGGCATTGAATCTATAAATTACCTTGGGCAGTATGGCCATTTTCACAATATTGATTCTTCCTATCCATGAGCATGGTATGTTCTTCCATTTGTTTGCATCCTCTTTTATTTCACTGAGCAGTGGTTTGTAGGTCTCCTTGAAGAGGTCCTTTACATCCCTCGTAAGTTGGATACCTAGGTATTTTATTCTCTTTGAAGCAATTGTGAATGGAAGTTCATTCCTGATTTGGCTCTCTGTTTGTCTGTTACTGGTGTATAAGAATGCTTGTGATTTTTGCACATTAATTTTGCATCCTGAGACTTTGCTGAAGTTGCTTATCAGCTTAAGGAGATTTTGGGCTGAGATGATGGGGTTTTCTAAATATACAATCATGTCATCTCCAAACAGGGACAATTTGACTTCCTCTTTTCCTAATCGAATACCCCTTATTTCTTTCTCTTGCCTGATTGCCCTAGCCAGAACTTCCAACACTATGTTGAATAGGAGTGGTGAGAGAGGGCATCCCTGTCTTATGCCAGTTTTCAAAGGGAATGCTTCTAGTTTTTGCCCATTCAGTATGATATTGGCTGTGGGTCTGTCATAAATAGCCCTTATTATTTTGAGATACGTTCCATCAATACCTAGTTTATTGAGAGTTTTTAGCATGAAGGGCTGTTGAATTTTGTCAAAGGCCTTTTCTGCATCTATTGAGATAATCATGTGGTTTTTGCATTGGTTCTGTTTATATGCTGGATTACATTTATTGATTTGCATATGTTGAACCAGCCTTGCATCCCAGGGATGAAGCCCACTTGATCATGTTGGATAAGCTTTTTGATGTGCTGCTGGATCCGGTTTGCCAGTATTTTATTGAGGATTTTTACATCGATGTTCATCAGGGATATTGGTCTAAAATTCTCTTTTTTTGTTGTGTCTCTGCCAGGCTTTGGTATCAGGATGATGCTGGCCTCATAAAATGAGTTAGGGAGGATTCCCTCTTTTTCTATTGATTGGAATAGTTTCAGAAGGAATGGTACCAGCTCCTCCTTGTACCCCTGGTAGAATTCAGCCATGAATCCATCTGGTAATGGACTTTTTTTGGTTGGTAGGCTATTAATTATTGCCTCAATTTCAGAGCCTGCTATTGGTCTATTTAGGGATTCAACTTCTTTCCGGTTTAGTCTTGGGAGAGTGTAAGTGTCCAGGAAATTATCCATTTCTTCTAGATTTTCTAGTTTATTTGGGTAGAGGTCTTTATAATATTGTCTGATGGTAGTTTGTATTTCTGTGGGGTTGGTGGTGATATCCCCTTTATCATTTTTTATTGCATCAGTTTGATTCTTCTCTCTTTTCTTCTTCATTAGTCTTGCTAGAGGTCTATCAATTTTGTTGATCTTTTCAAAAAACCAACTCCTGGATTCACTGATTTTTTGGAGGGTTTTTTGTGTCTCTGTCTCCTTCAGTTCTGCTCTTATCTTAGTTATTTCTTGCCTTCCACTAGCTTTTGAATGTGTTTGCTCTTGCTTCTATAGTTCTTTTAATTGTGATGTTAGAGTGCCAATTTTAGATCTTTCCTGCTTTCTCTTATGGGCTTTTAGTGCTATAAATTTCCCTCTACACATTGCTTTAAATGTGTCCCAGACATTCTGGTATGTTGTATTTTTGTTCTCATTGGTTTCAAAGAACATCTTTACTTCTGCCTTCATTTCATTATGTACCCAGTAGTCATTCAGGAGCAGGTTGTTCAGTTTCCATGTAGTTGAGTGGTTTTGATTGAGTTTCTTAGTCCTGAGTTCCAGTTTGATTGCACTGTGGTCTGAGAGACAGTTTGTTATAATTTCTCATCTTGTACATTTGCTGAGGAGTGCTTTACTTCCAATTATGTGATCAATTTTGGAAAAAGTGTGGTGTGGTGCTGAGAAGAATGTATATTCTGTTGATTTGGGGTGGAGAGTTCTGTAGATGTCTATTAGGTCTGCTTGGTGCAGAGTTGAGTTCAATTCCTGTATATCCTTGTTAACTTTCTGTCTCGTTGTTCTGTCTAATGTTGACAGTGGGGTGCTGAAGTCTCCCATTATTATTGTATGGGAGTCTAAGTCTCTTTGTAAGTCTCTAAGGACTTGCTTTATGAATCTGGGTGCTCCTGTATTGGGTGCATATATATTTAGCATAGTTAGCTCTTCCTGTTGAATTGATCCCTTTACCATTATGTAATGTCCTTCTTTGTCTCTTTTGATCTTTGATGGTTTGAAGTCTGTTTTATCAGAGACTAGGATTGCAACCCCTGCTTTTTTTTGTTCTCTATTTGCTTGGCAGATCTTCCTCCATCCCTTTATTTTGAGCCTATGGGTGTCTCTGCATGTGAGATGGGTCTCCTGAATACAGCAAACTGACGAGTCTTGACTCTTTATCCAATTTGCCAGTCTGTGTCTTTTAATTGGACCATTTAGTCCATTTACATTTAAGGTTAATATTGTTATGTGTGAACTTGATCCTGTCGTTATGATATTAGCTGGTTATTTTGCTTCTTAGTTGATGCAGTTTCTTCCTAGCATCAATGGCCTTTACATTTTGGCATGTTTTTGCCATGGCTGGTACCAGTTGTTCCTTTCCATGTTTAGTGCTTCCTTCAGGGTCTCTTGTAGGGCAGGCCTGGTGGTGACAAAATCTCTAAGCATTTGCTTATCTGTAAAGGATTTTATTTCTCCTTCACTTACGAAACTTAGTTTGGCTGGATATGAAATTCTGGGTTGAAAATTCTTTTCTTTAAGAATGTTGAATATTGGCCCCCACTCTCTTCTGGCTTGTAGAGTTTCTGCCGAGAGATCTGCTGTTAGTCTGATGGGCTTCCCTTTGTGGGTAACTCAACCTTTCTCTCTGGCTGCCCTTAAGATTTTTTCCTTCATTTCAACTTTGGTGAATCTGGCAATTATGTGTCTTGGAGTTGCTCTTCTCGAGGAGTATCTTTGTGGCGTTCTCTGTATTTCCTGAATTTGAATGTTGGCTTGCCTTACTAGGTTGGAGAAGTTCTCCTGGATGACATCCTGCAGAGTGTTTTCCAACTTGGTTCCATTTTCCCCCTCACTTTCAGGCACCCCAATCAGATGTAGATTTGGTCTTTTCACATAATCCCATACTTCTTGAAGGCTTTGTTTATTTCTTTTTCCTCTTTTTTCGTTAGACTTCTCTTCTCACTTCATTTCATTCATTTGATCCTCAATCACTGATACTCTTTCTTCCAGTTGATCGAGTCGGTGACTGAAGCTTGTGCATTTGTCACGTATTTCTCGTGTCATGGTTTTTATCTCTGTCAGTTCATTTATGGCCTTCTCTGCATTGATTATTCTAGTTATCCATTCTTCCATTCTTTTTTCAAGATTTTTAGTTTCTTTGCGCTAGGTAAGTAATTCCTCCTTTAGCTCTGAGAAGTTTGATGGACTGAAGCCTTCTTCTCTCAACTCGTCAAAGTCATTCTCTGTCCAGCTTTGATCCGTTGCTGGCGATGAGCTGCGTTCCTTTGGAGGGGGAGATGCACTCTTATTTTTTGAATTTCCAGCTTTTCTGCCCTGCTTTTTCCCCATCTTTGTGGTTTTATCTGCCTCTGGTCTTTGATGATGGTGATGTACTGATGGGGTTTTGATGTGGGTGTCTTTCCTGTTTCTTAGTTTTCCTTCTAACAGTCAGGACCCTCAGTTGTAGGTCTGTTGGAGATTGTTTGAGGTCCACTCCAGACCCTGTTTGCCTGGGTATCAGCAGTAGAGGCTGCAGAAGACAGAATATTGCTGAACAGTGAGTGTACCTGTCTGATTCTTGCTTTAGAAGCTTTGTCTCAGGGGTGTACCCTGCCGTGTGAGGTGTGGGGTGTCAGTCTGCACCTAGTGGGGGATGTATCCCAGTTATGCTACTCAGGGGTCAGGGACCCACTTGAGCAGGCAGTCTGTCAGTTCTCAGATCTCAACCTCCATGTTGGGAGATCCACTGCTCTCTTCAAAGCTATCAGACAGGGTCGTTTGCATCTGCAGACGTTTCTGCTGCTTTTTGTTTAGCTGTGCCTTGTCCCCAGAGGTGTAGTCTACAGAGACAGGTAGGCCTCCTTGAGCTGCTGTGGGCTCCACCCAGTTCGAGCTTCCCAGCGGCTTTGTTTACCCACTTAAGCGTCAGCAATGGTGGGCGCCCCTCCCCCAGTCTCGCTGCTGCCTTGCAGTTAGATGGCAGACTGCTGTGCTAGCAATAATGAGGGAGGCTCCGTGGGCGTGGGACCCTCCCTGCCAGGGTGTGGGATATAATCTCCTGGTGCGCCATTTGCTAAGACCCTTGGTAAAGCGCAGTATTGGGGTGGGAGTTACCCAGTTTTCCAGGTGTTGTGTGTCTCGGTTCCCCTGGCTAGGAAAAGGGATTCCCTTCCCCCTTGCACTACCCAGGTGAGGCGATGCCTCGCCCTGCTTCAGCTCTCACTGGTCGGGCTGCAGCAGCTGACCAGCACCGATTATCTGGCACTCCCTAGTGAGATGAACCCAGTACCTTAGTTGAAAATGCAGAAATCACCCATCGTCTGTGTCACTCGCCCTGGGAGCTGGAGACTGGAGCTGTTCCTATTCGGCCATCTTGCTCCACCCCACCATCAGGGAGTTTTAAGTCAACTTAACCAAAACCACCAACTTCTCTCCCCCAGCTCCACAGGACTGTTCCTGTCCAAAAACCCATGTTCCTAGCTGCCTGGTGGGAGGTAACAATAACAATAATCAGCAGCGACAGTGATATTCTGAGTGCTTATTGAGTGCTTACTGTACATCATTATTGAGTGATTACTGTGGATCATTATGGAGTGCTTATGGTATATCAGGTCCTATACTAAATACATTACACTAAAACCCTATGCAGTATATTCTATTATTTTCTTCATCTTGGAAAAGAGGAAACTGAAGATCAGAGAGCTCAGATTATCCTCCCGATGTAACAAAGCAGGTAATAAAAGAAGCTGGGATTTAGACCTGCTTTTATGTGGCTACAAGGCACATTCTGTTAACTCCAAAAGTCATAAACGCAAGACCATAGGCCTAAGTGGCCACTGTCTCTGTTTTGTTGGACCTACATAGTAGGGTTGGGGTTTTTGTTTTTTTTTTAATTAAATTGCCAATATGTAAGAATGTCTGTTGCACCAAATACAACCTGGATTTTTAGCTTCTCTTGAAAATAACCAGATCTGTTAGCTTAGAGCCCACAATTCTTCCTAGACATAATTGGCTGGAGCTGAATCCAGGTGCTCTATTATAGTTTGCCCCAATCCCCACCACTCCTTATTGTTTTACACGAGCCCTACTTCATTCATTTGTTTTACCTCCCTGGCCCCTGGGAGGGTTTGAGTTTGCTACTCTCTGTCGCCCACGATGCCAGATCTCCTTTTATAACTGAGAGCACTTCTCCCACCAGGGAAGACAGCAACAGCAGCATTTAGATAACATGGTTGGTAATAACGTGGTGATGCTTCATATTTTACAAAGCAGTCCTGCATTCATTATCTTATTTAATTTTCAAAACAATAACCATTTCCTGGGCAACTGATCTGGGCCAAAGTCAGTTGCCAAGCACAGGAGGGGCAGAGAAGAATACAGAATAATCTCAGTGTTCCAAAAGCACACAGCCCTGCAATGAAGACAACCCACTGAAAGGAAAGCCCTGCATGGTCACAGAAGACATTGTTACCCAGCACAGGGAGAGCCAGAGAGAGAGTAACTAGCAGCCCAGGTATTTTAGACTGTTTGGGCTAAAACAAAGTACAGGCGTACCTCAGAGATAGTGTGGGTTCATTTCCAGGCCACTGCAATAAAGCAAATAATGCAATAGAGCAAGTCACACGAGATTCTTTGGTTTCCCAGTGCATATAAAAGTTATGTTTACACTATACTATAGTCCATTAAGAATGCAATTCCATTATGCCTTTTAAAAAAATGTACACACCTTAATTTTAAAATGCCTTATTGCTAAAAATTGCTAACAATCATGTGAGCCTTCAGTGAGTAGTAATCCTTTTGCTGGTGGAGGGTCTTGCCTCAATGTTGATGAGTCCTGATTGATCTGGGTGGTGATTGCTGAAGGTTGAGATGACTGTGGCAATTTTTCTAAATAAGACAACAATGATATTTGTCACATAAATTCACTCTTCGTTTCATGAAAGATTTCTCTGTAGCATGTGATGCTGCTTGACAGCATTTTACCCACAGTAGAACTTCTTTCAAAATCTGAGTCAGTCCTCTCAAATCCTGCCGGTTGCTTTATCTACTAAGTTTATGGAACATTCTAAATGCTTTGTTGTCGTCTCAACAACGTTGACAGTATCCTCACCAGGAGTGGATTCCATTTTAAGAAACCACTTTCTTTGGTCATCCATAAGAAGCAACTTTTCATCCTCTAAAGTTTTATTGTGAGATTGTAGCAATTCAGTCACATCTTCAGGCTCCACTTCCAACTCTAGTTCTCTTGCTATTTTCACCACATCTGCAGTGACTTCCTCCACTGAAGTCTTGAACCCCCTCAAAAATTATCCATGTGGGAAGAAATTAACTTTTTCTAAGTTCCTCCTAAAGTTGATATTTGACCTTCTCCAGTGAATCACAAGTGTTCTTAATGACATTTAGAATGATAAATCCTGGCTGGGCGCGGTGGCTCATGCCCGTAATCCCAGGACTTTGGGAGGCCAAGGAAGGTGGATCACTTAATGTAGGGAGTTCGAGCCCAGCCTGGCCAACATGGTGAAACCCCGTCTCTACTAAAAATACAAAAATTAGCCAGGCGTGGTGGTGCACACCTGTAATTACAGCTACTCTGGAGGCTGAGGTTGGAGAATTGCTTGAACTTGGGAGGCGGAGGCTGCAGTAAGCTGAGATGGCACCATTGCACCCTGGCCTGGGTGACAGAGCAAGACTCCGCCTCAAAAAAAAAAAAAGGTAAATCCTTTCCAGAGGGTTTTCAATTGACTTTCCCAGACACATCAGAGGAATCACTATCTACGACAACAATAGTCTTATAAAATGTATTTCTTAAATAATAAGACTTAGAAGTCTTTGGTCCATGGGTTGCAAAGTAGATGCTATGGTAGCAGGCATGAAAACAACATTAATCTCTTTGTGCATCTCTACCAGAGCTTTCGGGTGACCAAGTGCTCTGTCAATGAGCAGTAATATTTTAAAAGGAATGTTTTTAGCAGGAGGTCTCAACAGTGGCTTAAAATATTCAGTAAACCTGGCTGTAAAAAGATGTGTTGTCATCCAGGTTTTGTTGTTCCATGTATACAGCAAAGGCAGAGTAGATTTAGTATTAACTCTTAAGAGGCCTAGGATTTTTTGAATGATAAATGAGCTTTGGCTTCAACTTAAAGTTACCAGCTGCATTAACCCCTAACAAGTAAGTCAGTCTGTCCTTTGAAGCTTTGAAGCCAGGCATTGACTTCTCCTCCTTAGCTATGAGTGTCCTATATGGCATCTTCTTCCAATAGAAGGCTGTTTCTTTTTTTTTTTTTTTTTTTTTTTTTTTTTTTTTTTTTTTTTTTGAGGTGGAGTCTCGCTCTGTCGCCGGGACTGGAGTGCAGTGGCCGGATCTCAGCTCACTGCAAGCTCCGCCTCCCGGGTTTACGCCATTCTCCTGCCTCAGCCTCCCGAGTAGCTGGGACTACAGGTGCCCGCCACCTCGCCCGGCTAGTTCTTTTGTATTTTTAGTAGAGACAGGGTTTCACCATGTTAGCCAGGATGGTCTCGATCTCCTGACCTCGTGATCCGCCCGTCTCGGCCTCCCAAAGTGCTGGGATTACAGGCTTGAGCCACCGCGCCCGGCAAGGCTGTTTCAACTACATTGAAAACCTGTTGTTTAGTGTGGCCACCTTCATCAATGATCTTAGCTAGAGCATCTGGGTAATTTGCTGCAGCTTCTCCATCAGCACTTGCTGCTTCATCTTATACTTTTATGTTATGGAGATGGCTTCTTTCCTTAAACCTAAAGAACTAACTTCTGCTAGCTTCAAACTTTTCTTCTGTAGCTTCCTCATCTCTCTCAGTCTTGATAGAGCTGAAGAGAGTTAGAGCCTTGCTCTGGATTCGGCTTTGGCTTAAGGGAATGTTGTGGCTGTTTGATATTCTATCCAGACCACTAAAACTTTCTTCAAATCAGCAATAAGGTTGTTTCACTTTCTTATTGTTCATGTGCTCAGTGGAGTAGAACTTTTAATTTACTTCAAGAACCTTGCCTTTGCATTCACAACTTGACTGTTTGGCTCAAGAGGCCTAGCTTCTGGCCTGTCTTGGCTTTTGACATGCCTTCTAAGCTTAATCATTTCTAGCTTTTGATTTAAAGTGACAGATATGCAACGCTTTTTTTATTTGAACACTTACAGGCTGTTGTAAGGTTATTAATGGGCCTAATTTCAATATTGTTTTGTCTCAGGAAATAGGAAGAGCTGAGGAGGAGGAGAGAGACCAGAGAATGTCTGGTTGAGGGGAGTCAGAACACATACAACTTTTATTGATTAAGTTTGCCTTCTTATATGGGTGGGGTTCACGGTGCCCAAAAACAATTACAATAGTTTTATCAAAGATCACTTATTATAGGTCATTATATATATTATATTATATATACATAATGAAAAAGTTTGAAATATTGCAAGAATTACCAAAATTTTACATAGAGACAAAAAGTAAAAACACGCTATTGGGAAAATGGGGCTGTTAGACTTGCTTGATGCTCACAAGAGTTGCCACAAACCTTCAATTTGTAGGAAGTACAATAATCTGTGAAGTGCAATAAAGAGACATGCAATAAAATGAGGTATGGCTGTGACAGACTAGGAGGATTATAAACAACAGAAATTTATTTATCAGAATTCTGGTGGTTGGAAGTCCAAGATCAAGGTGCCAGTAAGGTCAGACAGGGATGAGGGCTTTCTTTAGCTGATGACTGATGACTTCTTGTTTTATCCTCACACAGTGAAAAGAGGACACAAGAGAGTTCTCTGGAGCCCTTTTTATAAGGACATTATTCCCATTCATGAGGTCTCCATCTTCAAAACCTAATTGCCTCTGGAAGGCCCTGCCTCCTAATGCCATCACATTAGGCATTAGGATTTCAACATGTGAATTTGGCAGGAAGGAACATAAGCATTCAGTCCATAACATCAGAGAAGCTAAAATGCTTCTGAAGGTGATATTCCTGATGCACCTTGAGGGATGAACAGGACTGTGCAAGGAGAAGGATGGGCATACTCCTAGCAAAGGAACAGACAAGAAGTCAGTGCTCTGCATTTCCAAGACATGAGCTGCTCTTAGGACCAAGATCGAAATCCTTGGCAGAGCTTTCAGGGGTGATATGGTTTGGATTTGTGTCCCTGCCCAAACCTCATGTTGAAATGTAATCCCCATTTGGAGGTAGGCCTGGTGATTGGGTCATGGGAGCAGATTTATTTTTCTGTGCTGTTCTCATGATAGTGAGTGACTGCTCATGAGAGCTGGTTGTTTAAAAGCGTGTGGCCCCTCCCCATTCTCTCTCTTCCTCCTGCTCTGACCATGTAAGACATGCCTGCTTCCCCTTTGCCTTCCACCTTGATTGTAAGTTTTCTGAGGCCATGCTTCCTGTACAGCCTGTAGAACTGTGAGCGAATTAAACCTCTTTTCTTTATAAAGTATCCAGTTTCAGGTATTTCTTTATAGCAGTGCAAAAACAGACTAATACAAGAGTTTTGATAATATGGTCTCTGCCCACTTCTCCAAATTCATCTCACTCCTTCTCCCTTGCTCAGAACACGAGCTTCCACCTGACCTGGGAACTTTGCATGTACTGTTTCCTTTTGCTGGATGTCTTTCCCTGTCATTCTGAACTCTCATCCTAAACATCATTTCTTTAGGATACTTGTCCCTAGTGCCTCTAACCAGGTCAGTTCTATCATACTCAGGAACTTTTCTTCCCAAAATAAGTCACAGTTTATAATTACATTTTTGTGGGACGATTGGATCAATGTCTGTGTTCCTCTGTGACAGACTGAAAAACTGCCCCCAATTCTTTATCTTTCCCTTTGCCTGCACCTTTTGCCATGTGGTTTTGCAATCTCCATTCCGTAACTTTGATCTCAGCCATATGAGTTGCTTTAGCTGATGGAATGAGGGTGGAAGTAATGGTGTGCCATTTCTGAATCTAGAACTTAAGAGGCCTTTTGTGCTTCTGCCATCACCATGAGAAGTACATGCCCAGCTAGTCCTCTGGCACAAGGAGGACAAAAGTTGTGTGGATCAGGCCCAGACTCACCCTGCAATTTAGAATGCCCCACTGAGCCCAGCTAGATCAGTCATACCCTAGCCAACCACAGAGGCATGAGCAAAACCAATGCTTATTGCTGCATGCTACTAAAATATTGGAGTTGTTTGTTATACTACAATAGCTGACTGATATACCCCCGCCATATACTAAGCTTCGTTTAAGCAAGAATCAAGTGTTTGTTCACATTGAATCCTTATCACCTTACACATAGTGGACCCTTAATACATATTTGCTGAATTAATGAATGATTAGCGGACCAGGTTACACTAGCAGCCAGAAAGCCCTGCACTATCAGGGGACCACTGTGGTTTCACAAAGTGAAGTGTACCTCTAGTCAGTCAGAGTGGTCCAATCTTCTAGGACATAAGCAAAGAAGAAATGGGGAGATTGGGAAAGGCATTAGGGGGAGGGATAAAGAGAGGTTGGCAAATGGATACAAACATACAGTTAGATGTTAGATGGAAGGAATAAGTTCTAATGTTTGATAGCAGAGTAAGGTGACTATAGCTAACAATAATATATCATATATTTCAATATAGCTAGAAGAGAGGGCTTGAAGTGTTTCCATAACATAGGGATGATAAATACTCGAGGTGATGGACACCCCAAATACCCTGACTTGATCATTACACAGTCTGTGTAACAAATATAATGAATTATCACATGTATCCCATAAATGTGTACAAATATTTGTATCATTAAAAAAAGAAATGGATGGAAACTTTCAGCCTGCTTGTCCCCAAGACCTCTGCCTCCAGAACTTCAAGGCTTGGTGAAGAGGCCTATAGCAGAATAAGTGATTAGACCTTTGGAGATATTAGGACATCCCTATAGCCATCAAAGTGTATCTATCAATCAACAGCCTGAGTCTTACTTGGCACCTAGGAAGTATCTCCCATGCTGCTTATTTTTATTTGGATTAACTCAGAGACACCAGGAATAAATTGATAACGATAATGATGACAGATACATTTAATAACATAAAAAAAAAATGTGTGTGCTGGCCACTGTGCTATACCAGATTATCTACTTTAATTCCCTACAACAATTAAATGGAGTGTGTTCTGTTTTACAGATGAGGAACCTGAGGTTGAAAGAGGTTTGGTACCATGTGCCAAAACACGAAGCTAGCAAAGAGAGCCTGAAAGAGGTATGGTACCCTGTACCAAAGCATGAAGCTAGCAAAGATTTAAGAGAATTCAAAACCAGGTAGTCCGAGTTCAGAGCTCATGCCCCTAATCACTGAGCTATGGCCTGAGCAGTAACTCAGAAGTTTCAAGACTCAGTCCCAGCTCCAGCCCATATGAACTCAGGTAAGGCTTTTCCTCTCACTGAGCATGGTTACTTTCTTGGTAAAGATGTCTGAAGGACTTTCCAGCTCTGGCTGCTCCTGACCTGTGGCTTGAGCTACCCTTCCTCATTTCTCTCATGTACCCCCAGCTGCCATCTCCCAAGAATGTCCTTTTGGGGCACTTTTACCAGGCATCAACCTTCTCAGATCCAGCCACCAGCAATTGTCACTGCTTTTCCTGGAGGCAGGTGTGCAGTACATATTGAAAGTCTTAATGATGCTCATAACATTTCCCTTAAAGAAAGATCAAAAGTGAGCACAAGGGCTTATAGGCAGAAATGTTCACAGGGGCATTATTTATCATAAGGGAAGCCCAGAAATAACCTAAATATCCATCCTTAGTGGATTGGTTAAATAAATTGCAGCACATAACTCAACAGGAGTACCATGGAGCCTTTTAAAAATATAAAATGGCTCATTTGCCATGTTATGCATCACAGCGTTATTCAAAGGGCAAAATATGGAGGAAAATATTCAAATGTCTGTCAATACTGAATTGGTTAAATAAATTGTAGTATGTTCATATAGTAGACTACTGCAGAGTGGTACAAAGAAATGAGAAAGTTCTCTATATATTTAATATAGAAAATTCTCCCAGATACTTTGTTAAGTGAAAAAACGAGGTGAGGAACAGTGTTTATAGCATGCAATATTTTGCAGAAAAATAAAAACATATGTGTATATTTCTTTATATAATCATGAGATTCTGGAAAGAGACTCAAGAAAGAACAAGTTATTGGTAGGAGGACTGGTCAGATGGGGCACAAAGGTTAAAGGAAACTCTTTACTATAAACCCATATATATATAATTTTATTTTAAGTTCAGGGATACATGTGCAGGACGTGCAGGTTTGTTACATAGGTAAACGTGTGTCATGGTGGTTTGCTGCACCTATCAACCCCTCACTTAAGTATTAAGCCCCATATGCATTAGCTATTTATCCTGATGCTCTTCCTCCCCCAACACCGCCCATCAAGCCCAGGGGTGTGTTGTTCCCGTCCCTGTGTCCTCGTGTTCTCGTCGTTCAGCTCCCACTTGTAAGTGAGAACATGCGGTGTTTGGTTTTCTGTTCCTGAATTAGTTTACTGACGATAAAGGCTCAAGCTCCGGTTTTTTCACGTGTCGCCAGGGCCGGACCACGAGTCTCTCCTTGCGGCACTATGCTACACCAGAGTACGAGTCTGAGGCGGAGGGAGTCATGGCAGGACAAGCGTTTAGAAAGTTTCTTCCACACTTTGACCGAGTATTGGTTGAAAGGAGTGCTGCTGAAACTGTAACCAAAGAAGGCATTATGCTTCCAGAAAAATCTCAAGGAAAAATACTGCAAGCAACAGTAGTCGCTGTTGGATTGGGTTCTAAAGGAAAGGGTGGAGAGATTCAACCAGTTAGCATGAGATAAAGTTCTTCTGCCAGAATATGGAGGCACCAAAGTAGTTCTAGATGACAAGGATTCTTTCCTATTTAGAGATGGTGACATTCTTGGAAAGTACATAGACTGAAATAAGTCACTGTTGAAATGGCATCAACATGAAGCTGCCCATTCCACTGAAGTGCTGAAATCTTTCATCATGTAAATAATTTCCATATTTCTCTTTTATTATAAACTAATGATAACTAATGACCAAAAAAAGGCTTCAAGCTCCATCCATGTCCCTGCAAAGGACATGATCTTCTTCCTTTTTATGGCCACATAGTATTCCATGGTGTGTATGTACCATTTTCTTTATCCAGTCTATCATTGATGGGCATTTGGGTTTATTCCATATCTTTACTATTGTGAATAGTACTGCAGTGAACATACATGTGCATGTATCTTTATAACAAAATGATTTATATTCCTTTGGGTATATACCCAGTAATGGGATTGCTGTGTCAAATGGTATTTCTGGTTCTAAGGTCTTTGAGGAATCACCACACTGTCTTTCACAATGGTTGAACTAATTTACATTCCCACCAACCTGTTCATATATTTTTAACCTCATGAATGTATTACCTACTTATAAAATTAAACTTTTAAAAGCCTTAATAATGTTGTAGAAATATGTTGAACTGTGGAGGAAAAGCTTATAATATATTGTTAAAAGGAAAAAGTATTTTATACAAGAGAATGAACAGTGACCTTAAGCAAGTCACATTTCTCTGAACCTGTTTTTTAATCTGTAAAATGAAAAAAAAAAAAAGGCACCTACTTCACAAAGTCATGAGAATAAATGAGACCAAAGTGGGAAACACATATGTTAATAAAACACATAGCTAACACTAAATAAATATAGCTATTAATGATCACATAAAAACAGTGCTGGAATTACATGATTGCACATGTGGTTATCTCTAGGTGACAGGATAGAGGTGGTTTTTAGTTTTGCTTTTCGTGCTTTTCTAGATTTTCCAATTTTGCCATAAAGAAAACACATTCCTTCAAGTCTGTAATCCCAGTACTTTGGGATGCCAAGGCAGGAGGATCACTTGAGCACAGGAGTTCGAGGCTGCAATGAGCTACGATCATGCCAATGCAATCCAGCCTGGGTGAAAGAGTGAGACACTGTCTCAAAAGGAAGGGACGGAGGGAGGGAGGGAGGGAGGGAGGGAGGGAGGAGGAAGGAAGGAAGGAAGGAAGGAAGGAAGGAAGGAAGGAAGGAAGGAAGGGGAGAGAGAAATCCCTCCCTCTGTCCCTCCCTCCACTCTACTTAAACTCCCGCCCTCCCCGCGGCTCTCCCTACTACCTCCCTACCGATTGATTTCCTTTCCTTCTTTCTGGCCCGACCCGCCCTCTCTAACGACCCCTCCCGCCGTTCGGGCTGGCCTTCGTTCGTTCATCCAGCCTCCCTCCCGCCCACGCCTCCCTACCTCCGCTCCCTCCCTCCCTCCCGCCCTCTCTCTCTCCCCCCCCCCTCCCCTCCCTCCCGCCCCCTCCCTCCCGCACCTCCCCTCCCCCTCCCTCCCTCCCTCCCTCCCCTCCCCCTCCCTCCCTCCCTCCCTCCCTCCCTCCCTCCACTCCCTTTCTCTCTCTCTCTTCTTCTTGCTTTCTTTCTTTCTTTCTTTCTTTCTTTCCCTCACTCCTCCCCCGCCCTCCTCCCCCCCTCCCTCCCTCCCTCCCTCCCTCCCCCTCCCTCCCTCCCTCCCTCCTCCCTCCCTCCCTCTCCCTCTCCCTCCAAGAAAGAAAGAAGGAAGAAAGATTCCTTTTGTAACAACCAGAAAAAAATAGAAATGTTACTTGTAAAGTGATAGAGAGCAATATTTAAAGTACCTTTTAGGAATTCTAGCCAAACCAATAAGGCAAAAGAAAGAAACAAAAGGCATTCAAATCGGAAAAGAAGTCAAACTTCTCTCTTCACTAATTATATGATTCTATACCCAGAAAACCCTAAAGACTCTGCAGAAAATTTCTGGAACTGATAAAAGACTTCAGTAAAGTTTTGGGATACAAAATCAACATACAAATATTAGTAGCATTTCTATACACCAATAACATTCAAGTTGGGAGTCAAATAAAGAGCACAATCCCATTTACAATAGACACACACACTAAAAAAATACCTAAGACTATAGCTAATCAAGGAGGCGGAACATCTCTCTGAGGAGAACTAAAAACACTGCTAAAAGAAATCAGAGATGACACAAACAAACGGAAAAACATTCCATGCTCATGGATTGGAAGAATCAATATCACTAAAATGTGCACACTGCCCTAAACAATCTACAGGTTCAATACTATTCCTATCAAACTACCAATGTCATTTTTTAGAGAACCGGAAACAACAATTCTAAAATTCATATGGAACCAAAAAGCAGCCTGAATAGCGAAAGCAAAATCCCAAGTAAATCCAGAGACATCATGTAACTCAACTTCAAAGTATACTATAAGGCTACAGTAACCAAAACAGCATGGTACTGGTACAAAAACAGGCATATTAACCGATAGAACAGAATAGAGAACTCAGAAATAAAGCCACACATCTATAGCCATTTGATCTTTGGCAAAGTTGACAAAATAATCAATGGCGAAAGGACTCTCTACTCAATAAATAGTGCTGAGATAGCTGGCTAGTTATATGCAGAAGAATGAAACTGGACCCCTACCATTCACTATATACAAAAATTAACTCAAGGTGGTTTAAACATTTAAATGTAAGATCTCAAACTATAATAATCCTGGAAGAAAGCCTAGGAAACACCATTCTGAGCATCTGCCTTGGAAAAGAATTTATGACTAAGTCCTCAAAAGCAATTGCAACAAAAACAGAAATTAACAAGTGGGACCTAATTAAACTAAAGAGCTTCTGCACAGTGGAAGAAACTATCAATAGAGTAAAAGACAACCTGCAGAATGGGAGAAAATATTCACAAACTGCATTCAACAAAGGTCTAATATCCAGAATTTATAAGGAACTTAACAAGTAAAAAACAATACCGTTAAAAAGTGGGCAAAAGACATCAATAGACACTGCTCGAATAAAGACATACAAGTAGCCAACAAACATATGAAAAAGTGCTCATGATCACTAATCATCACAGAAATGCAAATCCAAACTGCAGTGAGATACCATCTTACACCAATCAGAATGGCTATCACTAAAAAGGTCAATAAATAACAGATGCTGGTGGGTTGCAAAGAAAAAGGAACACTAATACACTGTTGGTGGAAATGTAAATTAGTTCAGCCACTGTGGAAAGCAGTTTGAAGATTTCTCAAAGAACTTAAAACAGAGCTACCGTTCAATCCAGCAACCCCATTATTGGGTATATACCTAAAGGAAAATAGATCATTCTACAAGAAAGACACATGCCTTCCTATGTTCGTCACAGCACTATTCACAATAGCAAAGACATGGACTCAACCTAGGTGCCCATCAACAGTGGAATGGATAAAGAAAATGTAGTACATATACACCATGGAATACTATGTAGCCATAAAAAAGAACAAAATCATGTCCTTTGCAGCAAAATGGATGCAGCTGGAGGCCATTATCTTAAGCAAATTAATGCAGGAATACCACATATTCTCACTTATAAGGGGAAGCTAAATACTGAGCACACATGGACTTAAAATTTGGGAACAATAGACACATTGGGACCATCAGATGGGGGAAGAGGGAGGAGAGCAAGTGTTGAAGATCTAACTGCTAGGTACTATGCTCAGTACCTGGATAATGGGATCAGTCATACCCAAACCTCAGCATCATGTAATATGCCATGTAACAAACCTGCACATGTACCATCTGATTCTAAAATAAAAGCTAAAAATACTTTTAAAATGTAAAAACAAAGTACCTTTCAAAGCCCTCTCTACCCTTTCCCAAGGTTCCTTAAGTGTCTGGGCAGGTAGGCCAGCATGGTATTGGTGG